>NW_011888885.1:1787134-1789268 GCF_000151845.1 Pteropus vampyrus | reverse complement strand
TTACATTTTTATTTTTAAAATTAATTTTTATGTCATCAGATCTATTTTGATAGTTTCTTATCCCTTTATTATGTTTTCAATTTCTTCTTAATTTTTAAAACATATTAAATATTACTTTATATCTTTTATCTGATCACTCCAGTATCTCTTGTCTTTTATAGGTCAAGCCCTATAATTTGTTTTCTTCAGCTGATTTTCATTTATGGTAGCTTATTTCTTGGGGACATATTCTTTTGATACAATATGAGAATTTCATGAGATTCGAGTTTAGAAAATACTCCTCCAGGGAAGGTTATATATTTTCTTTTACCAGCCTGGGACCAATTTAAACTAAATTTTCAACTTATGAATTATAGACCACACAAGCAATATAAAGCCTGACCTTAAACCTGCATGAGTGGAAGCTTGTGGTAAGCAGTTATTTATGGGATATTTTTTTTAACTCGCTCACCAGAACCAAAGTCAAAACCCTTGTTAGTTTGTTTGTTCCTAGTTCACCCATTAAAGTTCTCCTGTTTGCCATGTGTGCCTGATGAAACCCCAAACTGTATGCCACCAGAGATCAACATATACCCTCAGAGCAAATTATGCTGCAGTGTACTCTTACTCCAGTGGTTCACTCAGCATTGCTGTTGCTTGTCTTAATAGAATTCCTTTACTGCCCACGGAATCCCTTTACTTCCCTGCCAGCTCAGCTTTACATTGGATTGTATTATATTAAAGATATAGGCTACTGAACTTAAGGGGTTCATTGTTTGGGCTGTCCTGTTCAAGAATAAGACATGATTGTCCTTGGGTAGTTTAATTTACTTGCAACAAGTAAAGGAGACAGGGGATTCTCATCCAAAGCTCTGTCTCTGCAAAGAGGGGCCTACCCATTGCTTGTATACACTATTTGGTTAATTACATGTTGATTTCTTTTTTGCACTTAGCTAGGCTTACTTGGTTGGGTTTCAGTTTTGGTCAAGCTCATCTTGTCAGGCTCATCTGGTTAGATCCATGTTTGCAAAATACTGTCCTACATTTTAACATTTAGCAAGAATAGCATTTAGTAAGAACCACCCAGACCTCGAGACTTTTGTATTATCTAACATATTTGTGTATCTTCAGCATTTTTGGTCATGCCACACTGATAGGGGTTTTTGTCAGCATCTGGCAATTCGTATTGTCAAAAAAACCCAAAAAACTGTAAATGAATTTCAATGTAATTTATTGCAGGAATCAATAAAGTTATATGCGACTTATCTCATAAAATTTATGGCATCTCTGTGCAGTTTAACTTTTAAATAGGCCATTAGTTAAGGGCCACCTAAAATCAGAAGATATATATAATAAAGAGAAAATAAATGATATAGTAATGTTAGATACTAGTTAATAAAAACTGAGAATAGGAGCCACTAATGTATAATTGGAGAAATGTTTGAGACAATCTTTTCAATATATCTGTCCAGGAAAGTGTTCAGGAGTTGAGAAAGAGAATCACAGTGCTTGACTGCCAATTGCGAAAGTCAGAAATGGCTCGAAAAACTTTTGAGACATCGACTGAAAAGCTTCTTCATTTTGTAGAGGTAAGTTTTCCTGTTACATTACTTTATGTCCATTTTTAAGAAATGTATAGGCAACTGACATATAGATAAACGTCATAGTGTTTGGTGGCTAGTGAAACATTCTCCTGGCTCAAAAAAGCCATACTAACTTAAAGTCAGATTTAAAATTGCTTAGATAATGAAGACCAGCTAACATATAGATTGTTAAGAGAAATGATTGAGACACAGGGTAACATAATCTCAAATACATATGTTTTAATGAACACTTTCCTAAAACTCTTGATACTCTGAACATTACTTGATAAATATTTACTGTATAAAGAACTGTTTCTGTAGTTATATTTCTGAGTAGAATTGCTTGTTAATGTAATTGATTTTTCTCCTCACATAACAGAATCACTTTTTAATCAATTGAAGGTGGGTAGAAAGGGGGGAGGTTACAAATATTAATAAATGAGAAAAGACATTTTTGAAAAAAACTACCAAACTTATATATCTCCTTCACCATCTTGTTTGTCACTAGGCTATTCAAGAAGTATTTTCTGATAATTCTGCTTTATCAACTTTAAGGTAAGAATATGTGAGTC
>NW_011888885.1:1763344-1786244 GCF_000151845.1 Pteropus vampyrus | reverse complement strand
TAATTATGTGAGTTCCATGATGATTATTTTCAGGAAGCCTGTTAAAATACTCAGCCATCAGATTCCCCTTGTATGAGTTCTCTGCCCCCAACCACAAAGTTTCATTATGACCTTGATGAATAATTCAGAAGTTTTGGTATTAAAAATAAAGGTTAAAATGACTATCTAAAAACCAGAGCCTGGCCTTGCCTTAAACTGGTTCATGGAAAAAAGATAACTTTAAAAAGTAACATTAAACAAGTTTTTCACTATGTCTTGGAAAGTTAAACACTAGTAGAATTGGTTCAGTCTTTTTTTAATGTACTGTATCTTCTATAGTAGATATTGGCCTTGGTCATTAAACACAGAACAAAGGCTCTATATTTGAATTTGAGAATTGATGCTTTAATTTCTCCTTGTGAATTAATACCATCATGCTTAAGAAGATGGATTGTAAGTAATGATGGTTTTGTCATCAGTTTAAAATTGTCTCTTTTCAAGTAAAAGTTTTAGCATAATGATTTTTTTGCAGTAAAACCTTGCATTTTTAATTATATCAGAATGCATTCATTTCAGGTGCTATTTGCATTTTTTAAAATGATATAAACACTCTACGCTGTTTTTAGATTTAGGGACAAATGGAAGTGCTTAAGAGATAATTTCGGGAGCAGGTATACGTGTCGAATTTACATTTACTATTACTACATCATGTTAACATAACAGAAGCACTCAAAAAATAAGCCCAAGTGATTTAGAAAGTGGGCTATCCTTCTTTTCCTTCCTTCTTATATATGAGGTCAACCTAAGTTTTAAAATATGCCTATTTGTTATACAATAAAGAATTGAAAACAAATATTGTTTTTTGTGAATTACTTCATTTATGGCTGTAAGGATGTAATGTTCCCAGATACAGAAATATTTTTGCACAAATTAATAGCTACTAAGAATTCAGATTTAACTAAGATAAATGTTATTTATTGTGTAAAAAGTTCAGCATTATTTTATCCCCCTCTTAGTGAAAGAAGAGCTGTGCTGGCTTCTCAGACGTCCCTCAAGCCGTGGGGGAGGGGTGGCCGTAGCACCCCAGCCACGCTGGCGCTGGCGTCTAAGGAGCTCGTCGAGTCTGTCCGTGCCATCCTTGATGTAGACTGTAAGTTTTCCGAATTTTTAAAATTTTTTAAAAAGTAATTTATTTAACAAAACAAAATTTCAAGTTTTACAGTTTAATTTTGTTAGATGTATTGGTTTGACTACAGTAAAATTGATAGTAGCTAAGTGATAAAAATCGTAATGCACTTATTTACAGTGACTTTCAGCAGAAGATAGCTGATTAAGACATGTCTTTCCCTGTACTTCCATCCAAAGTCTCTTTGAAGTGTAAGAATAAATGTTAAAAAATTTACGAGAGCACTAGAAACCTGGAAGGGTAGAATCAACATAGAGGAATTTTTTAATACCATACAACAGATGGAATAAGATTGAAGGTACAGCCCAGCTAAACTAAAGACCCCAAAACACAGTAAATATGAAAAACAGGACTGCTGGAACAGTGAGTTAAGTAGAACCATGGAAAAATCCCCAGTATCACAGGCAGGGAAAACCAAGAAAAGATCCTGGGGCAGTCAGCAGGGTAATTAATTAAAGGGCTATAGAATAGCAGAACCAGTTCCCTACTCTTCAGAGCTGCCCTATCAGGCATTTAACTCCTAAGCTAGGGCCAAGAGAATACCGCCCTTAAGGAAATGCATGATCTGTCACTCATATCTCTAGAGTCACTATTGGGCTAGAAAAGAGAAGCAGGCCAAGGCCCCAAGTAGCTTCCAACATCCCCGTAGACAGGGAGACACTTGGGGAAAGCTTAAATGCTGGGACATTCCATCCTTCCCTCCTGGTAGTCTGTCTCCTGGTACTTCTGCCTCTTCATGGATTTGGACTCTCTTCTTATTTGTTTGTTTTCCTGTCTCTTCTCTTGATGTCATTCTGTCTGCTGATTGTCTTTGTGCTGGCTTCTAACATTCCATTATCTCTCTTAAGTTTGCCACTTTTAATCTTCCTGTGCTGGGGACCAGATATTAAATATATGTAAAAATGTGTAAAGATATAGATAAAATTATATGTTAATTAAGTATCAAAATAATAAATTTTAGTAAAGTCTTGGGTACTAAATGGCTTGAATTGGTGTAGAGTAGTATTCAGAGATCCTTTGGGATAACTTTTGACTTCAGTACTATGTTATTAGGATTAGAAACCATGCTTTTAATAGTATCCGCTTAATTTATGCAATGCTTTTTTCCTTAATTTTGTATAACCTATTACTTTTTAAGAAATCAGATTACATTTTAAAAACCCTATAAGAACTCTTTATGTAAAGAAATTCTGTATATTTTAGTGAGGATGAAAATAACCACTCCTAATATATTATGCGTAAGCTCAGAATTTCATATATCAGATGTTTTTAAGTTAAGATGGAAACAGTGGAAGGAAACACCTGTACAGACATGGCCCAGTGGACATTGCCATCATTAATTTTAATTATCTTCTAGCATTAACCTTTATATTTGTCAAACATGATTATTCAAAGAAAATGTTTGAAATTCAGCAGAACTTTTTCGGAATAAAAGTGAGAAATTCCATCTGCACTTTTTATCCATTACAAGATTATACATACTTTGCTGTTTAAAACTAACACGTTTCTATGTTTTCTTTTTATTTAGAAATATAATCACCAGTGTTGGCATATTTTCCCAGTGCTTTTATAATTTTATATGACATATCTTTTTAAGTTTGATCGTTCAGATACACTCAGCTCATTTTTCTCTCTCCTAAAGCAGTAGCATTTTCTACATATGTAATGAAAAACAGAAAATTACTGCCATAAGGAAGATAATTCAGTTACAGCCTTCATCTCATTTCCTTGGCCATGACTATCTGGTAATTTCCAGTTACAATTTGAAATTTTCTCGTGGGTAATTGCTTTCACTTTCTTCTTAATAGAAGTACACTCTAAGATGTTTTACTATGGGATTTCCCTGGAAATGAGAATAAGATTTCTTGGGTCTTATAGCTGGAAACCAGCCTCTGAGGAAAATCTCAAGACAGTTGTGAACCTTTTTTGGGTTGTGGACTACACCGAAATCTGGTGCAATCCCTCTTTCCAGAAATGTTCAATCATACGCATTTTGCATCTGTTTCCAGAGTGTTTGCGAACCCCAACCTAAGAACGCTGATGTAGAATAACAGGGAACACAGATGCTTTCTACAGTATTGCAAACGTGACTGCCCAGCCCTCACTGGAATACCTCTGGCAGTGGAGAAGTGTAAGGGTCATCGAGGCAGCCTGGAGTCGTGATTTGAAACAGTGCTCCTCAAAGTCTCTGATGTTCCCTAGAGATGCTCCAGAGAGCAGCCCAATTAGTCACCCAGCTTCACTGGGTGAATTACTTTAACCTCTGGGCCTGTTTCCTCTTATGAAAAGTGTTGAGATCATATCGGAAGTGGCAGGATTGGAGGATTAAGTGAGATACATGTAAAGTAGCTAACAGAGCACTTGGTAATGTAAGATGTTCCATAAATAGACATTACTGCTGCTGCTGCTGCTGATGCTGGTTCCACATGTCATTATTATTTAAAGTGATTAATTTAAATGCACTTTTTCTCTGTGTTAAGTCTTAAATAATTGTTTAAAGCTTCTTTCAACTTGGATACATTTGAAAATATGGTAGATGAGAGCTTTTCTTAATATATAACATTTAATGTTATTACTGATTTTGAGTTAGAACGTAATCATCACAGGAAACTGGCTAAATGTCTGAATCAGCATCTTATCTTTCAGTGGTTTATTGCTAACTGTAAGGAAACTTACAGTTACATTACTTCAAGTTGAGACAGTATGGAGATAGAATAGGCATTGTTCTGTTACATTATTTCAAGTTGAGACAGTATGTAGATAGAATAGGCATTGTCAATCAGTATTGGAACCCCTGGAAGTGCTTATATTGATCTCTGTCAATATTTACATGATCGATATTATAATGCTTTAGTGTAATCTTTATTTGAAATAGCTACTTGTTTTGAACTGTAATCTTTGACTGACATCTAGATTGACAAAATATTCTGCAACAAAAGCAGAAAGAGGCAGTACTATTTTAAAAATACATAATAAAAGAATCTGGCCAAGTAATCCCATAGGAGGTATTTAGTAGAAAGAGAACTTATTGACTTCCTGGTAAGTTGACATTAACGCAGGCATCTACCTTCCTTCAAGACTCCCATGGAAATGATAAATGGAACCTAAAAATAGAGTAAAATCTTCAAAAGTGCTATCGATAACAGGCCAATCCCTCAAACTTTTCAATACAGGGCAAGTAGCACCTCATAGAAGAAAGCACACAGGGCCAATTTGTTACTCCCTCTGCTGAACAGAAATAGCAGTTATAGGGATAACTGGAGGAACCCTGGCAGGAGGGCACCCTCAATGAATTTTAATTTGAAGAGGTAATAAATAGAGTGGCTGGGGGGGTAGTAACTCTTTGTTACTCTTTTATCTTGGTGAGTCAATGGCATTTTTGAAATTCTCAGCATTCAAACAAATTCTCTGTCACGCAGAAGGCCACCTGGGGCTTGGTCATTTAGGCAGCATAGACACACTTGAGATCTGACCTGCACTTAGCACACTGGCTTCTGCACCAAAAGCCACATTGCTCTGCATAGCCACCTCTGGTCTTGGCTGGCTTCTCACTCTCCTCAGACTGCTGCATCCTCCTTGTATATGCAATGCTAACTGACCAGCCCACAGCCTGAGTTTTGAGAGGGTAACTCCAACAACTTGGCTGAATGTCACACACATCCTTTCAAAGGTCAAAAAGCAATTCGTGTAGAGAGCTCTCTACATGCAAGCTTTTATAAAGAGAAATATATCACATATAGACACACATTTCATCTAAACTCTTATAAACAGATGTATACACAAACATACCAATATATAATTATTAAAAAAGGCCACAGTATTAAAGCAAGGAAACATAGCTATCAAGATTCAGAATAGACTTTGGGATCAAGATGGTATAGCGATCGCATGCCAAAACTTCCCCATTCTGTTCCTATACTTAGAAGTGACATTTAAAATTGTGTTTGTGTATTTAAAAGATTAAAACCAAGAAAGGAACGTCTCCCTGCACCAAAGCAGAGGGTAAAATTATAATAATAAGTGTGCTCTTAATCTTCAGAGATTTATAGAATTGAGATGAGCAGCTGAAGCAAAGGTTTCTTAACTCTCAAGGGTCCAATGATGCCTGAGCAGAGAAAGCAAGGATTGTTCCCGTACAGAATGTCCTTTTTTTCTTAAGTTACTCATATATTAGGCATTTAAAAAAATCCCTTCAATTTAGGAACGATCTGGGCTGGCCACTAATTAAAGTCGAAAGTAAATATTCTCATTTACTACAAGTGGAAATATAATTTAGCACAACATTCTTGGGAATCAATTTTACAGTATATATCAAGAGCTTTAAAAATACCTATTTAGAGAGTTTTTTTGAAAGTTAAAAAACGTAACGGTAATATATTTTAACTCAATAATTCCACCTGTTGGTATATTTTGCAAAGAAAATAATGAGAGATGTGCATAACAGTGTATATGTAATAATTTCATCATAGCATTTCTTATAATAGCAGAACTATGGATGTTCACATGTTACAGATTGATCGAATAATTATGTAATTTTTATTCAGCCATTTGAAAATGAGGATAAACTTTTCCCCTACCAAGCAACAGCCATCTGATTACATATATTTGTCTATGCAAGCCTCCTGTATCAATTCAGTTGTTCCTGTCTGAAATTAGCAATAGTTTAAGTTTTAAAATTAGTAATTTCTGCTTTTTGTTATATATTTTGTTATATTTTTTTATATTCTTTTTTGTTATATCTTTTTATGTTCTGAAGGTAATTAGAAGTTATTTAGGCAGATGAGGAAAGGTTTTATGAGAAATAGGGAAAATGCAGTACTGCAATATTTGAAGGCCTTCGTAAATTTTCTTTTAGATCCAAAACTCAGACTTGATATAGCATCTTCTTATCGTACTTATTCTAGGTCACAAACTATCATCATTGCTTTTCTTATTTTCCCCAGAGCACATTTTTATTAAGTAACATGAATTTATTAAAGGAAGAGCCATATATCTTTGCTTAAAGTAATCAATACTCTTTAGAATGGGCATTATAGTATTTACTTCTCCATAAAATAATCATGCTATTTATATATCTTTCTTTTCCTGGAATTTAGGAAGGGATGTTCCAAGCTTATGTGATTCTGATGCCATTAGAGAGATAATTTCACCCGTTTTTATAAGGCAGACCTGTTCTCTAGTGACTTGATTGTTCAGAGCCAGATAATAACCACTGTAAATACTATGGTGTCTTACCATTCAAGGAAAATGGTAAATTCACATATTGTCTTGTATTGTTGCAAATTAAAAGTAGGTCACTGCTCTAATGTACCATTAAGAAAATATATCTAATTTAATCTTTGTTGATTTCTGGAAAAGAAACTGTGCTTGGGTGATTTAATTTTGTTTTATATGGGTAAATTATTCTTAGCTTCAAGAAAAATAAGTAATTTTTTTTTCCCGGTACAATTCTATTTCCAGAAAAAAAATAGTGAGAAAAAAGCATATCACTTAAGAAAAGATAATGTTTTAGATTCGTTACTTTATTTCATGAATTATTTATTAAGTATCTATAGTGGGCTATACCCTAACCTAGTCACTGAGAATAGCAGCATAAACATAGTCCTTGCCATGAAGCTCTTTAAGTAATTGTAAGGGCAGAGAAGGACAAAGTAAGTTAGTAAATAAGTAAATAACAATTCTAGACAATGATGCATATAATAAAACCAGATGATGTGTAAGGTAATGTAAGTAGGGATGCTACTCCTCTTTAAAGAGTTGACATTTGATCCACGATCCAGTCGGGAGAAAATCTATAGCAAGGATTTTTCATGCCAAATACAAAAGACCCTGAGGTAGGAGCAATTTTGATATATTTGAGAGAAAGAAAAGAGTCTGGATATCTGATACATCAAGCAGGAGAATAGCATAAGATAAAGGTAGAGGTGTAGAAAGGAGTCAGATCACATAGGGCTTTGAATGCCATCCTCAGCAGTTTGGATTTTATTTTGACTATCATTGGAACCGTTGATGGTTTAAGCAGGAGGAGTAACAACCTGATCTACGTTTAAACGATTATTCAGGCATTTGTTTGAACTGGACTGGAAGAGTAGCAAGAGTGAAGAAATCAGAAAGACTGGTTGGCTGTTGCAGTGATTAGCATGGGAAATGGTAGTAGCTTGGAGTAGGTTTAGAGTTTCAAGGAACATATAGTCATTTTTAAAAAGAGAGATAGTAGTATACCAGTGTGTATAACATTTAGAACACCTGAAATTCACTTGATTTAGCCAAAAGGCCAAGAAACAATAGAACACCTGAAATTCAGTACTGATGTTTAAACTTGGTATTCATGTGCATACAGGGTCCATGAGAAACCGAAAGTCCAGAGGCACAAAGCAATTATCTGTCATCAGCATGGAACTTAGACTACGTTGTGTTTCCTGTTGCTCCTTCTGCACGTTAATTAACTCTTGGGTATTTGCCTTTTTCATTAAACACATTCTTGAGAATTGAAGTGCTGAAATTATTTAATTATACCAAATCTATGCTAACCCTGTACTATTCTCTATTGGTACATAAGAAGGAAGCATAGTTCATCAGTCATAAAAATCAGAAAGCCACCATGTTTGCAGTATTTAATATACACAAACAAATTTCTAGTGTGAATTAATCCCAGAGCTACCACATGGTATGCATTTTCACAGGAGATCATTACTAGGAAAGTATTTCAGATATATACTTTAATCACATATACTGCCAGCAGCCATAATATATGAAGGCATGGCTAGACGAGCAAGACCTAATTTCTCCCACAAGGTAGGAATATAGTTGTCAAGGGAATTGCAGAATGTACAATATCTAAGATTTAATCAAGTAAAAGCCTGTACACCTTAGCACTAACATGGTGAACAGACTATAACGTAAAATGATTTCTAACACAAAGGCAGAAAAAACACAAGGACTGCTTCAAAAACTCCAGAAGACATTGATGGTAAAGTATAGTAAATTATCTCTCTTCCAAAAAATGAAACTCTCTATTCCTGCCACAATTAGATCTGACTATAATAATATAATGTCTAAAGTGTAGCTCATGTTTCAAGCCTATAACTGGATGAGGAAAATGTAAATAATGCCAGAAAGAAATATTTCCCCTCAAGGCCCGAGAATGTCCTCATCCAAACTGAATGCATTTTTTTTAGGTTAATGGAATAGATGTTCTCTAGGGGTCATATGAGGACAAAGCATTAACAACTCATCTCAGAAAAGACAGCAGTGGTAGCAGTGGTGCTCAGTAACAATTTTAATAATATAATAGAATGTTGTTACTACTATTACAGATAATGTATGTTACTAATACCACAGATATAGCAGATTTAAAAATTTTATCAGTTTTATAATTTAAAAGTAGTATTTTACATCAGTACATCTGTGCAGCAACCCTGTGAGAGAGGCATTATGATTTCCAATTTAAAAGATATGAGAAGATCAAAGCTCAGAGCACTTAAATGATTTACTTAAGTCACATGCTGTGAAAGGACAATGCCAGAATCCTAACTCAGGTCTTTTAGTATTAAGTTCTGTGAGTCTCAAAAGCGTATAGTTAAGTCATTATGTTACAATCAAGTTGCCAAGTTTATTTCCTCTTTGGAGCATATAAAATGGTGGGGTGTGTTATGCTCATTGTTATCCTACATTTGATAAAATATAATGACCTCTTGGAGTCTTAGCTACAAGTGAGAATACAGTCTTCATAAAGTTGTTTCAAGCATTAGAAGAACTAATATGAAAGTGCTTTGTAAAATGTAAAGCACTATGTAAATATATTAGACTATATGTTTGGAGTTCATTTTTTATTTTAATTAGAATCATTGACCAAAATTTACCTCATTTTAACTAATTTTCGGGCCTTACAAATATTCAGAATAAAGCAATAGATTGCATTGGTTCAAGAAGCTTTAGTAATTTTCAGTCGGATGTAGAGGATACTTAACTTTTTGATTCATTGATTTCTCAGGAATTTGGGTTGGGAGAGTGTTTGTTTATTTTATTAGAAACCTCTGCATTGTTTGATTTTTTTAGAGTAGGCATTTGTTACTTCTGAAATTTAAAGCAGTTTTTAAAAGTAAAAAAGAAAAATAAGCACCATGGAAACCTCAGTAAGAAATAAAAACTCTCTGTAATCATTTACAAAACACTGCATAAAGAGGGAGTAATAAGTGTGTCTAAGTAAAGACCTTAAAACTGAGGATATAGAATCAAGAACTAAATCTTTAATAATATTTTTTCTAAAATTTGTGACCTCATGAACTTATCCACCAACATTACCAATTAGATTAAAAATGATTAGTTCTTGGGACTACGCGATGCTATTGGTGTTACTCATTTCTTCTCTAATAACTCTCAAATGCTAATGAAAGTTAAAGTAGATAGAACATTGGGAGTGAGAAAACCTTCTTGAACAACCTCTTTTAAACTGTAGATAAATGCCTCAACCTTACTTCTGCTTCATTTATAAAATGGAAAGAAAGAGCATCATAGCTCATTACATTACAGGATAAAATGAAGTAATATTTGTGACATTATCTTTAGTTTTTACATAAAAATTAGTTGTTCGTACTGTAAATGCTATCTTTTCAAAAACATAGATTCATTTTTTACTTGTAGAGATGCAGAGTAGGATAGTAAAAAAAAGACCATATGCTACTGGGTTCAAATTCCAACTCTACCACCTAATAGATATGTGTTTGAGGGATTCTTTAAGCTCTCTGAGTCTCATTTTCTTCATCTATAAGAACAGAGATATCGTCAATTAGTAAGGTTGTTGTGAGGATTAAGGATAATGTATCTGAACTGGCTAGCTTATTAAAGATAATGTTTTTAAAGTGACTCATATCTGGTAGATATTCAGCATATATCATTGTAATTTTCATTGTTCATTGTCATTATGTAAAAGGAGTATTTTGTCCTTGCCACCTAGTCCAATATAATAAACTATTCCCTCTCTCCACCCTTTATTGGAGGAGTACGGGGAGAGCTAGGAATCTTGAAAGATGGTAAAAGATTTCTACTAAGATAGATTTATATAATGTATCATTATTAAATTACTCCACTGAAAATACATAAGAAACCATGTGCTAAAACCCCTGAAAACAATGGGAAAGTAACATTTCACCCTTTAAAGTAGCAGAAAATTTTGGATAGGAAACCCAGCTTCAATTTGAATTTATTTCATGGAAATAGGGTTTGAAATAATAAAGAAGTTTATGTCTAACTGGCAGCCTCAAGGGCTCTCTACATTTCGTTCAGTCTTGTATGTGGAGAGAGAGGCCTTGATGAACTTACATAGAAGGCAGAAATACTAAAATTGCCCAGGAATGGGTGCAGGTAGCCACCAGTTCACTGCAAACCTTTCAGGTGACTTTCACATTCAGTTCACTCACCTGAGGAAAATAAACCATATAGATAACTGAATGTTCCAGTAAAATGCAAAGGCCCTGAGGCAGGAGAGCGCCTGGTATGTTTGAGAAAAACAAAAAAGTAAATACGGGTGGAGAGGTCCAGCTCGTTGTATCATTCAGTCCTCTCAGCCTAATTGTCCGCTTTTAGATACTCTGTTTTTCTCCCTTGATTTATTCTTTCTTAAGACTTCATACTGTGTTTTTGTTTGTTTACTTGTTTATTGTCTATCTCCTTTATTAGAATATGTGCTCCTTGGAAACAAATCTTGAATGTCTCATTCACTACATTTTAGGTAATATCTAGAACAGTACCTGGCACATAGTAGGTGTTCATGAGATAATTATATTTTATCATTGTGATTAATATCTATTTAATAAGTATATTTAATATATATGTGAATATTTGATATATATGTTTTAATATCATTTACTTGGGAGTGAACTTAAAATAATGAGGCACCGTTTTTATTTGCCAGAGGGCCATATTTTAAGAATGATTGGCAATCTACAATACACTATTGATAGATGTTTCTCAATTCAGCTCTTCTGGAGGGCAGTCTATCTGTGTCTCTAGGAATCTAAAGTGTACCTTTTCAGTTTCACTTTTAGGAATCTA
The DNA here is from genome assembly GCF_000151845.1 of Pteropus vampyrus. Lineage (NCBI taxonomy): Eukaryota > Metazoa > Chordata > Mammalia > Chiroptera > Pteropodidae > Pteropus > Pteropus vampyrus. Next base: position 1,775,026 of record NW_011888885.1, on the reverse strand, counting down.
TCATATAGAAATAAATACCCATTCATATGCAGGAATCTAAAAAACAGAAATACTCACTTATGTATACAAATAGAGGTCAAGTAGTCAATTCTACCAACATTTATTGAGTACCTGTGTATCAGACACAGAGGAGAGAAGGCTTGCTCTGCTGATGGTGAGGGTGTCCCTGTTGTGGAAAGCAGCAGTGAAGCTCGCTCATGAAGTAGGTGAGGCTTGAGGAAGAACAGAATGAACTCTTCTTGTATGTATAGAGCCTAGGTAGGGTACCACATGCCATTAGCGGGACTTTCTGACCTAAATATTTTCATAAATGGCCATACCTTTTTTCAAAGCAACAGATCTGATCAAAGGGAAGTAAGACTACAGGTAGTTTCCTGTACAGAAAGCCATGAATGTGAGTGAGGGCGATGCACCATAAAGAGCATTCGAGATGAGAAAAGAAAGAAACCAGAGTAGGTCTGTAAGGGTGGACCTCACACAGCTCAGGCAGAAAATGAATATGAATGATGCTCTCTCAAAGTTGATGGTTAACCAATGCATGCTAAGCTGTTGTAATAGTGAAGTACTTCAACTATCCTAACATCTGCTGGAGTTGTAGCTCTACCAAAAGAATCTAAAGATGTGATTGTTTAATTATGTACATCTCTGGACGTACACCATAAATTCCATGAAAGCAGTTTTGTCTTGTTTTATCCTGTTTCATTTTGTTTTAAAATTAAGGTTAAATGGGTTTGGTCTCATGTTTAGAGACCATGGATAGAAATGTGGCTTGTATGGTAAGAGATCTTAAAAGTATATATAATTACTTACAGTCTCAGTAGGAAAGAAAAGGTAGAGGTATACAAATAAATTAGGGGAAGCTTCACAGAGCCCTTTGATGAGCTTGGATGTTTCAACAAATATATAAAAGCTGGACAAAGAAACAACCTAGAACAGGAACTCGTAAGAATAGTAGCAGGAAAGTTAAAGTCAGGATTAACTTAAGTTTTATAAAAATTAAAGGTGAGAAGAGCTGTTATTTGAAGCAGTAATGAAGATAAAGAAGAAGATTTGATATGTTAAATTAACATAGAGGAGGAAAGTCTAAGTAACGTGGTAGACACACTCTGGCTTGTCTGCAAGATTCTTGCTTTCTGGTGCCCATGTTCTTGTACGATTCCCTCCCCTGGAGTATGTGCAAGACCTGAGATTTACTTGTAGCCCTTAGAATGCAGCAGCAGTGGTGACAGGATGTACATGATAATATTGCACAAGATTTTAGTGCTCATTTTGCTGGAGTCTTTGTCTGTTTCCTGGGTTCAAAAAGTGAGCTGCTGTGTTGGGAGACCCACATGAGGGCAGCCTCAGGCTGACAGCTGGGGAAATTGAAGGCTTCAATTCTATAACCACAAGAAATTGAATTCCGTTGACAGTAGCAAAATTTTCCCCAATCAAGCCTCAAATGAGACCACATCTTTATGATACTCTAAATAGAGGACTCAGCTAAGCCTTGCCCAGACTCCTGACCCACAGAAACTGTGAGATGATAAAATATACGTGTGTTATTTTAAGCTGCCAGCAGTGTTGTAGTTCATTACACAGCAGTAGAAAATTAATATCATAAACTACTGTCCTTTGCTTCTATCTTCCCATTTGAGAAAATGAAATTCGAAGTGGCACGGCTAGAATTTTCCCTAGGTTAAAAGATCCCCCTCTATCAGAGTAAGAGACAAATTACAGTCTTAGAGCTCTGAATGAGCTTCGTGAATCCACCCTCACACTTTGCATGACATGACTCCTTCCTGTCTTGCCCACCTCTTTAACTCTTTTCTATCCAATAGAGGGAAGTTAGGGAAACAGAAGGCTACTCCTTTACTTACTTGATAAGGCACAGCAGCCTCCAGAAGCGGACAACTGCTGTATATTAGAAATGCTATCATGAATCTTCCTGATAAAAGCAGCTCTCCCTCCTCACCATGTGATGTTGTCTCATTCAGGTTAATGTCCTCAGTACCTGTCACAGTGCTTGACACATAGCTGATGCTCCTTGACTGATGAACGAATGAATTCCTTGTTAAATTACCAAACCCATAAATCCAATAAGAAAGAAGGAGTCACCCTTCCCTCCAAAGAAAGTGTTTTTTCCTTTTTAGACTTTTGGGAGTGAAAAGGCAAGCATGACATTTATTTGTGTACAGGGAAGCAAATGAATGAACCCCAAGAATATAGAGATGAGTGAAATACTTTTTGTAAATAAAAGAAACCTTAAAGTCTATTATGAATACTGATTTTCATAATTCTGTTTTTTTTTTCCTTCTCAATCTACAGAGGTCTGTTTAGTTTTATATGAGACATATTCACTATTGGTAGATGCCAAAAGCTTAATTGTCTGATGCCAAATGATCCTGACATAATGGACTCATTTGTTATGTCTCCATTCTCTATCCTCACATCACATAAAAGTACAAACCTTTTATAACTTGACAGTAATTGAAATGCCTTTATCTTTTATTCATTTTATTTTCAGCTTCTCTCTTTGTAGACCCCTAGTGGAAACAATTTTAACATTATTCATTCCTGTTTGGTACATCAAATGCCTGGTACATTACTAGCAATTTATGAATTCTTTATAAATACTTTTGTTAATTTATTCCTAATTGTCTTGTTTCATATTACTGATGAAAAAATGCTCAAAAGATTTGGTTTCATTTATATAACATATAAGTGCAAAAATATATGTTTGCTTTTACTGTTCATTTCAGAAATGTGGTATCATTTTAATCTAAACTAAGGAAATAAAAATATTTCAATGAATAATGTCATTATTTTGGAATTAGGAAATTATATACCTGTTGAATTTAAACCTTCATTTAAAAAAAAAAAGTGAATTGCTAAAAAGTGAATTGATAAAAATACTCAGTGGCCATGTGTATTGCCTAAGAATGTGGTTAGTTTTTAAAAATTTAACAAGTATTGTATTATTTCTCCCCTACAGCCTATTCTCTAGTTGTCTTTAATACATAAACCAGACCACATCACTCCCCAAGTCAAAATTCTCCAATCACATCCTATCACACTAAAAATAAGATGCAGACTACGAGGTTCTTCATTTCTGGCCCTAAGTAGCTGCCTGATCTCATTGTCTGCCACTCCACTGCTTACACCTACACCAGCCATGTTGGTCTTTTTGTAGTTCTTCAAACATACCAAACTCATTTCCAGTCCATTGCCTTTACACTTGCTATCCATCTCCCTGGAATGAGCTTCCTTCAGATCTTCACAAGAGCTTCAGGCTCACTCACTTCACTCAAAACTGTGCTCTAATGTTATCTTTTGAAAGAGGCTTTTCCTGGCCACTCTATCTAAAATACAAGCCCCCATCATCTGTACTAATCATGATTCCTCTACTCTAATTTGTTTTTCTAATAGCACTGATTGCCACCTGAAATTGTGTCTCCTCTACTATATAATATATAATATTGGAAGGCAAGATTTTTACTTATCTTATTCACCACTGTAGGCCCAGAATCCATTACAGCAGTTACACAATACATGTTAATTGAATAACTAAATGAATAAAGATCATTGAGGTAGATTGTACAGGACTAAACAACAGTTGAAGAGAAAAACAAGGAAGAGAAGTAAAAATGACACTGAATTTTTGAGCTTGGATTATTGGAGGGTGATAGAACCATTAAAAGTCATAAGGAACTCAGAAGGAAAGACAGATCTGGGAAGTAAGACAGACAAGTTTTACATTAGACTTTAGAAATGCTGGTAGATGTCTAGAGGGAGATTGGGAGAAAGGTTAGAATTGGAGATATTGTTTGGGGATTGTTCATGTAGTTCTGAGAGTTGAAGTCCAAATATTGCACAGAAAAGGTGTGACAGGAGAAGAAAAAAAGTCCTTCGGGGGCAGCTCAGAAGAAGAGGGGCCAGATGGAGAGCAGTCAGGATGCCGGAAGTAGAAATGAAGACGGATTATTGGAAGGCAAAAAAAGAAAAGTCCACAAAGAAGAGAATTTCAAGGTGTGATAAGTGGTGCTAAATGCTGTTAAGAAGAAGACAAAATGTGAGGACGAATTGGCTGAAAGCATTTGTGACCTTTAAGAGAAAATCTTCAGTGGATTTGTGAGGGCAGAAATACATTTTATACTAGCACTGTCTTGAATATAGTTTAATCTTTCTTTTGTGATTCACAAGGCATTTCAGTCTCTTAAGACCTCGTGGTCATTTTGTAAATATCAGTTATGTAAGTCTGTAGTTTAAAAGGTGTAGGATTAAGGAAAAAAGGTATAGGAAATTAAACTAAATTGATACTGATCCTACAGTGTATGTTAGGAGTTACTTAATCTGAACAAATTCCTGCCTGTGCCTGGGTTTCTGTGACTTTCTGGTGACGGATACAGTGTGCTCTGATAGCTGTCAACAAAGTATCTTTTAAAAGTGCGTGTAGTTTTTCTAAATTGAGAAGTGCTAAAATAAAAGGGAAAATGTTAATTAGGCCAGCAATATTTTTATTTTATTATGTGCTGACAAAAAAATGTGTTAAACTTTATTTTCATTATTTTGAAAAGATCTGAAAAGAGTGAATAAGCAGGAAAAATTGCTTATAATTCACCAAGAGACAATAATTGTTTACATTTTTACTTAATTACTTTCAGTCTTTTATTTTAGTTTATTAAAACTTATGCATTATTTTTTATATGATGGGAGGAATAGAGTAGCCAAGAGCATGGCTTCAAGGATCAGATCGCCTGGGTTCAAATCCCACCTCTGGTTCTTGATAAGCAGCATGATATTGATGAGTTTCCTAACCTCTGTGCTTCAGTCTCCTCACCTGTAAAATGTAAGCTTACTTGTCCTAATATCTGATATACAAAACAGTTTATCTCATGCTCTTTCCACCTTTCCAATCTCATCTGTTCTATTTTCCCCCTCCACTGGCACTCACTTGGAAGACTTCACATTCCTTGTGTCATTTTATCTACCATTCTCCTGATGTTCTGTGCTTTTGTCATTTGCCTTGTTATGCTAATATTATTTACAGATTTAATCTAGGTTGGGAGCCACCTCTATTCTTGGAGACTAAGCTAATATGAGAAACTGAGGAACCCAGTTGAGGGTTATAGTTGTCTACAATGGCCATAAAGTTGCATTGCGCCGTGCCCCCACATTAAAGTCAAATAGGACCTGGATATATTCCAAAATAAAAAAGGATAATAAACTAATTAAAGCGTTTGGTCGTCTGCATCAGAGTTATTATCCTAAAAAGCTATTAAACATGTAATGATAATCAAATGACTGGATGGGCTGTTAACATTAATATGTCCCTTAGGGCACCACATTACAACTGTATGTACCATGTATAGACTATGTGATAGAAATGGTACACACAGTTGTAAACATGTAATGTCTAAGACTAGGCTAAATGTGAACTATTCAAGTGATAAAGAATCCAAGAGAAAAAAAGTTTTCTTTTGTTTACTTCAGGAAAGGATTAGCATTTATTTTCAATATCTTTAAAAACGGTGGGTGGGGGGGGAGGTGGGCAGGGGGAGGTGCCCGGGGAGGCAGTGAGATTAAGAAAAATGACCTTGTTAGCCTCCTGGTTAGAATAATTGATCAAATAGCATCAGGGCAGAACATAATCATAAAAGATGCAATACCTTTTGGCTCTGTCACCGAAAACAAGACTAAGCTCTGAGCTCTCCCCATTGAACTCAGTGGGTCCTTTAGGTAAGTGCTTGTATTTCCCAGAGCCAACCTTGATTTTGAGTGTTTGGCACCCTTTGAATTAGTCTCCTGATCTGGGGCTCAGAAAAACAATAGTCAAAGTATCTATAATATTTTTTCTTTGGGAGCAAGGTTTTTGTCAAACTTAGCCTTTTTTTGAAAACATCTTTGCTGTGTTCTAGTACTGTAATGTATGTTGTTATTTGAGGTTGGAAATATTTTTATTGATAAGATATCGACAAGGTTCTGTGAAGTATGCATTGCTATGCTTTGGGTTGGAGAGTTTTTATGAACATCAAAATGCTATTGTTTTATTGCTTGAGAAGATGATGATTTGACATTAACTTAAGGAAACAGACTGCTTCAGGTTTTTCTAAGTATCTTGGCAGTAAATCAACCTTCAAAGACTTCCTTAGGAAACACATTGACTCTTTTTAAAAATATAAGTGCAATTCATTAAACATAGTTCTTAAATCATCTAGCTCTTTTTTCTAATAGAAAGATAAGAAAAATATGTCAATATGTAATATGACTTCCTGGAGATTTGAACAACAAAAAGTTTGGATATTCTTAATCCAACAGAGTTGTCAATTTCATAGTTCTTAATATGTTTTCATTTGTTAGGAGTTGACTTAAGAGGAAGGTCACATTTGTATGGCACTCTGACTCAGCTCATCATCCTGAAGTTTTCTTATAAAGAGTGACTAATTGTATACTTCTTCACAAATAGAAGTAAAAACTTCGTTCATGTATTTTCTGAATTTTTAACTGTACCTTTTTTTTATTATTTGGAGTAAAAAACATTATTTTTTCTCCTTAATGAAAAGTTATATTAAAATAAGCTGTTCAGTAGAATATTTGACTTCAATTTTTTATTTAAAATTTTTTTCAGTTACATTTAAAAATTAAATATTTTTAGTTTCAGGTGTACAGCATAGTGGTTAGACATTTATATAACTTACAAAGTGATCCCCTCCATTCAATCACAGTTTAAAATAGTAAATTCATCAGCAGACTCCTGCTGGTAGTGAATCTAAAGCCCAGAGTTCTAAAGCAATCACAAAGGGAAGCAGACCTAAATAATGAGAATGTTTGTTAAGATGTAGAGATGTCATCTCCCAGCACCTAGGATTATTTTTTAAATTTACAATTCAGGAGTCGAATCTGAACTAATCAAAAATGATTTATGTGCTTGGTTTAACCATGGTGAGAAATGGCCAAGACTTCTTCAATTCTATTCTGAATTGTTAAAAATTTTAGTTTAGTTGAGGTCTCTTACCTTAGTCTAGGTAGTTCAATATAGGAATAAAGACAAAGTCAAGGAAATAATGCTTTGTTTGATTCTTTATATTTAAATGGAAACATCTGAGCCTACTTTATTATGTCTCAAGGAAAAATGTTGAAACATACACATTTATAAACATACTTTTAAAAATGCTCAAAGGCGATAATATCTTTTCCTAAAGACCTGACAAATGCTGTCAAAACATTGCTGTGGGGTACATTTGCATTTGAGAACATAGTTTAAATATCTTATTGTCAAAGTATTTCATGGTACTCGTGTTATTTCCGAAAACCATTAGTGCCTAAATATGTGTTTACCATAATAACACATTCAATAAACCATTAAGGCAAACAAATCTGTCAGAATGTACAGGGCAGCAAATACACTTTCTTTTTGGTTTAATTGTTGACTTGCCATGTGACATGTCAAATTTCCCCATCTTTACTGCCTAATGATGTTACGGAAACTTAATTGGTATTTAAAACAGTTTTAAGATTTCCAGATAAAAGATTTCACGGAAGCACAAGTTTTATTATCTGGCTTTCTGTCTAGTGGTTGCTGTTAGAATACACTGAATATAAATTTCCTTGAATATGAAGGTAACATGTTAAGATGATGAAAAGGTCAAAAATTATAATTATGGTTATAACTAATTATCATGTAGGTTGACCAAAGGTAATTACAAAGCAGTTAATTGTTAACTTTTGTTTAAACATGATTTTTCTTATTTGAGTGGAAGGCAAAAAAAAAAACACACATTGGGCCTTTGTGCTCTTCTGTTATAGCAGTGCTCTGTTATGTGACCTAGATTTCAAGTCTCTGTAGTATTTCCTGTACAAAACCAGTGTATTCCCTCTCTGCACACCTACCACTAATAAAATATGAGTCAGCTACATAGAGACACTCTCTGTAAAGTCTTTAATAAAAACCTTTTATTATTAAAAAAACAAGTACATAGTGCTATTATAATGCAGATGAGCTAATAAGCTAAGTATAATTAAGAATCTTTCTAGAGGGAAATTTCTCAGGGGGTTAAGTATTTAAAAGATCCACTCCTAAGTTTTTTTTAAGAATTTGCTTTTTTGTATACATAAAGAAATTTCTCGTGTCTGTCTCTGATGTAATCTTGGAATTCTTGGTAGGCAGAAACTGTGAGTATTTAACTTGATAATTGTACTAAACAAATATTTTTGGATTTGTTCAAAGAATCTTTTCTGTTACTACAATCCTCTATTATAATCTCACTCTTCTTTTACTGAGTATTTATACTCTGGAAGGTAAACAACTGTCCTGTTCTGTCATATGACATGTGATATGGCAGATTTCAGCCATACGATATAGCCTTTTCTCTTGGCCCAGCCCATAGTATAAAAAAGACTGGTCATGAAATTTTCCCTTTATAGCCCATTCATATTTTGATGATGACCAAAGGTCTTAGGTAACCATTATGCTATAACAACATAACTGTCAGGAAATTGGACAGACTTAAGGTTACTTCACTGTACATACATCACATGGTCAATCAAGGCTTCCCAACACTCTTGGCCTTGAGTAAGTTAGCACAATACTCATTTAAGAATTATGTATCTTAAAGAAAAATAGGTCTATCTAAATTGGCTATACCAATAATCAGAAAATAAAATGATAGTTTCAGCTGTATCTAAATAACATCAAACATCTGTATTACAAGTGAAATACTGACTCGTCTAGCTGTTTCCAAAAGTATAGATGTGTACATTATGTGAGTAAAACAACTGCACGATTGATTGAATGGATTTAAATTGTTACCATAGCCTCAGAGTATTACCGTAAAACATTCTTCTTTAGCGTCTGCTCTCTCTCTTAATCATATCTTCACTTCTCTTCCTTCCTTCCCACTCTTCCTTTCTTCAACAGATATTGACTAGCACCTACTATGTGTCAGACACTGTGTATTGCGTGAGGGAATAACACAGACATGGCTTTCCTGCAGCATTCACTTGGTGGGGAATAATTGGACTTTTAAAAAGAGTTTAATTATATACTTAATAATTGTGGTAAGTATTCTAAAGAACAAGAATAAAGTGTTATTTGTTTATTCAGCAAACATTTTTGAGGGCCTACTATATGTCAGGCATTTTGCTAGGTTTATCATAGACAGGGATGAATGAAACAGCATGATCCCTATCTTCACAGAGCTTATAGTTTAGTTGAGGAAAACAAACAATAAACAGGAAAACCAATAAATAGGTCATATCAAACTGAGAAAGTGCTATGTCTATAGTGCACATGTTCCTCTGATAGAAATGGAGGGATTGTAAGGATTGTTCATCAACATCATAAGCTTTAAGACTTGAATGACTAGGAGGCAGCCATATAATGAGCAAGGAGAGAGTATTCCAGGCCGAGGCAAAGAGCTGCCTCCAGGAAATGAAAAGAGGCCAGAATAGATTCATTTAGTGAGATCTGAGAGATTTCAGGGAGGATAAGCTTATGAGAAATAAATCAAAACTTGATTTTAGAAAAATAAAGTATAATTTGCCTGTGAAACATCTAAGTGGCGTTATTATTGGGAAGTTGCTTATACTAGTCTTAGAGTCAGAAGAAAGAGCGAGGCTGACCAAATTTGAGAGTCATCAGCATACACAGGGGTTTTAAAACTATGGAAGTCATGAGATCACCTAGGATAAGAATAGAAATCAAGAAAAGAAAGGGATCCAAAACTGACTCCTAGGAACATTTAGAGGTCTATAGAAAAAGAAGAAACTAGACTAAAAGATAGCTGGAAAATAAGACAAGTGTACTATTGTGGAAACCAAGAAAAACTGAATGGTTTTAAAAGCATGTGCTTTCGAATAGTTAAGTAATTGTCCTGGTTGATAGTAAAAAAATTTTTAAGTTATTCTCAATAAATTATAAGAGATTCCGTAGTCATTTGTTTATTTGTTTGTTTGTTTATTTGTTTGGAACCACTTTCTCCAAAAAATAGAAACTGCCCTAACCAGGTTAACCAGCTCACTTTCTTCTCCCTGTGAGGTATCCTGCTATGCATGGGTAATGCCCGCTCCTCTGTAGCAGGCCTCTCCCTTGTACCGCTATTAGTGAACTTGACGCTAAAAGTTAAACTATGCATCAGAGTCGACTGGGTTTGTTTCCAAAACGATTAGTGCCAGTCATAATTGCTACTATAAATTCCTTATGTATGTTGTAATTTAATGACATATGAATGTGGAAAGAAAAAGTTGTTTTTGCAAAAACTAAGTTGAATGCTTTAGAGAGATTTCATAAAGGTGAGCTAATGATTAGATGTGAGAGAGTCATCTATAAAATATTGGGAAATTGTAAAAGTCTAGAAGAATTCTGTTCTTGGATTGTTTTATAACTTTTTAATTCTCAATCCACTTTAAAGAAATCGAAACTGGAAATGATAGCCAATGCATTTTGAGTGTTTTTTCTGCAAAAAGAACAGTAGAGAACCCTAATCAGAGGACTAATCAACAAACAAAAGACTTTGACCTAATAAAAATTGACAAATGAATATATATTTATATGTTTTGATTTAAAATAAAATAGATAAATACAAGTAGATAAATTAAAAATATATTCATTACCTTATATCCACTATATATATACTACCTTAACTGATGGTTAACCTTCTACTGTAACCAAATATCTTCATATTCAGTTCTAGTACGTGTCAGCTAATTCAAAGGTAAACTTTACTCAGCCTGTATTCAGTAATAAAATATATCAATAAGTTATTACTGAATAAATGAAATCTTACAATATAAGTGTATTCCTTTTCTTTCATGGATTTGAAATGTAAGTACTGCCAACAAGGAAAATTCGTCTGTGGATATTTTGAATTTTCTAAGCATATGCATCTAGCCTTTGTATTTCTCTGCTTTAATTATACTTCTAAGAATGTATTTGATTACTCACTAAATCAAACCAACATTATAATCGCACATTTATTTTTAACATATAACCACAGTTAAGGTTACTAAAGCATACCTCTCGAGTAGAAAATATTATAAATTAAAAGGATTTCCTCCTTTATTTTGTGAAATTCTCTTTTCAATTAATTTCAGACCTTTCCCAAGATACTTAAAGGACATGGTAAAGGACATGGTAATTTTTAATACCACTACATTTAAAATATCAGTTTGAATATCAGAAATAACTTCTATAAATATATCAGCAAATATTTAATTTTTTATCAATATTTTCAAATTATAATTCATATTCAGTAGTCAGATTGTCAGTGATCAATGTGTGATGGTGAGTAAAGTTGGTAGGTCATAAAATAGAGTATAAAAGAATGATCTAGTGAGGGGACAAAAGAAATAAAGTTTAAGATTCTCAGGGTTTATAAATTAGATTTTTAAAGTAGATTTGATTTATTGGATTTTAAATACAAATTTTTGCATGTACACACAAATGTCTAATAAACAAATGCAATCTTCACGGTCTCTACCTGTAAATAGTTATATGCCATTCTATTACTTATGTTTTGCTTAGGAGGCAGCTTCAATGCCAGTGCAGTGTTTTGAGGCAAGGTTATTTGATAGATAGATAGATAGGTAGGTAGGTAGATAGATAGATAGATAGATAGATAGATAGATAGATAGATAGATAGATAAGGTTATTTGATAGATAGATAGATAGATAGGTAGGTAGGTAGGTAGATAGATAGATAGATA
>NW_011888885.1:1741323-1762107 GCF_000151845.1 Pteropus vampyrus | reverse complement strand
TAGGTAGATAGATAGATAGATAGATAGATAGATAGATAGATAGATAGATAGATAGATAGATAGATTGATAGATAGATAGATAGTGTGCATCAGAAGTTAAGTCTTTGGGCCATCAGATAGAAAAAACAAGAAGACAAATTTTGGCTGAATTACAAACAAAAATTTTGATCAAGAATTTATACAATTAGACCAATCCAAAACAGGAAGTTCTGTATTCCCCATCACTACAGAGCTTGGACAAATCATAAAAGAGCTGTAGAAATATTGGATAAAAATGGAACTTCTAGAATCCCTTCTCTATGGCTGCTGCAGAGCATTGAGCATTTTGTGAAATAAGCAAAGATCAAGGGGGTACATGGGGGCTGAAATATAGCCAACTAAGTGGATATTCTGGTATAGGACCACGTTTTCTAGAGGAAGGAGTGCCTTTTTATAATTTACAGAAGGACCACTAGCCTTACAAGCTCCATGCCCCCAGAGCTCCATCAGCTCAGAGGAGGCACTATTTTCTAGCCCTTGCACACAGAGGGAGTGCCATTTTCAACCTAGAATGGAAACTTTTTATCAAGTATTTTATATTATCACAGGCAAGCAGTGACCCTGTTTTTATACATGTTAGTCTTTCCTTCTGTTTCCTTCCTTCCTACACTGAGAGTCTAAAGAAGCAAGTGATAGGAAATGAATTAAATATTCAATTCATAAAATTATATTTTGGAACCAAGTGTGCCTAAGGAAGACTCAGTACCCTCAAGGACCTAGCAGTCTATGGGAGGAAGGGAATAAAATAACCGTGTAAATTATCATAAAACAAAGTTGAAGATAATTATTTTATGAATGCTACAAAGTGCTAATAGCTCAGAAGAATAATGAGGGAAATTGTTTTAAAATCAGGAAAGCATTTATAGAGAATAAAACATTTAAGATTTGGCTCTGAGAAATTTTGAATGACAGTGATGGAACCAAAAAGGAAGTTGGGGTTTGTGGGAGATAAAGGAAAACTGTCATAATTCGAAAGCACTGAAAGAATTATGAGATGCAAGATTAAAATATATCTCATTATTTATCCCATTATAAGCACCACAGTCTTGAGAAAATATGTCAACATGAATTATTAACTATATACTCATTTGCACTGACACTTTAGGGTCCCCAAAGTCTCACACACACTCGTTCTGACAAAGTATGTAAAATAAAATACTTGTAACCTGGTACCTTAATATCTTAATTAACCTAATCCATTCTCCTGTTGTCTTTTTATTTTTGTGATCTCTGCCAGACTCAGTGTTTGCCCTACCAAGCCTGTCACAGAGACTATAAAGTGAGACATTTGCTTTTTCAGCCTCCCGCATCAGGGAATATCCACACAGCCCATTTCTGGCCAATGAGATATAAAGGAAGGTCTGCTTAGAAACCTCTAGGGAAATTTTTAATTAGTGGATAAGGACACATGGAGCTGGAACCACCTCTTTTTCCTTTCCTCCTGCCTTCAATGTGGATATGATGTATGTAGTTCTGGAGGCCTTTTTGCAAACACAAGTTTGCGCTAAGGATGTTGGAGTAGCAGGAAAGAACCTGGGACCTTGATGCTGAGCAAGCTCCAGGCTCCTGAAAAACAAACTCACGTTTGTTTGCCCTCAGCTAGGTAGTCTGTCACTTTCACCTGAAAGCAGTCCTGACTAATATGCCACATTTTTTTCTAATTCTCTCCAGGCAAGCAATATTGCTTTTTAAATAAATGAGTGAGTGAATGAATGAATGAATGAATGAATGAATGAATAGAACTGTAGATAAGTCTTACATCTTGGGATGTGAATACTCAACGAACCATTATTGACCATTTATTATGTACCAAAAACAATACTATGTACCAGAAAATGATAAAAGATAAATAAAACATGGTCATTGCCCTGAAGGAACTCATGTTGTATACGAATGATAAGTGCTATGATAGAAACTGGTACAAACCACAGAATCACCCCGGAAGAGGAGAAGATGAACTCTGCCAAGGAAATTGGGGGAGGATACACAAAAGTACCATTTAAGCTGGTTCTGGATTTTGAGCAGAAGTTTACAAGGCAGAGAAGAAAGGAAAGTTAGTCTAAGGAGAGTTAACAGCCTACATAAATGCAGAGATAAGTGAAAGAGCATGGCCTATACTGGGTAAAGCAAAAAGTTGAGAATAGTTGGAACATTTTAAGTTTACTTATTTTCAGGTATGACTATATTGAAAAATGAAGGTAGATTTTACTGTGTGCAGCTACTTGTATAATTAATAGAAGGTAGTTAATTTCATCTAGTTTGAATTTATAAAAATATTGACAAGAGCCAGTCAGAATTATCTCTGGATTGTAAAATTGCATATATAGATATGTGTTTATGTGTGATTTTCTAAGCAAATTAAAATATTAAAATTGGAAGGGGAATGCTTAAAGCTTTTAACAGAAGAAACTTTTAAACACTTCGAAGCACTTATTTAACTATTCTTAAAGTTTTTAGTTACAAGTATTTTATTAAATCATGAAGATGTATCCTTAAAGACCATAATCTTAAATCAAAGTGTACTTGAAAGTAGGAAACTAGATATTTTTTAATTAGAAAATCTCTTTCAGAGATTTCACTAATTTTCGCGCCACTTTTTTTTTTAATTTATGAGAGTTTATATTCTTTGGGGTTACTTGTCCCTCATTTTGTTGTTGTTATTATTAATTAAAGCAGAGATACAATTTCGAAAAGAAAACTTTACTCAAACTGCAGTCCTAAAACTTGCATTGCCCAGGGGACTCCAGATTCCAGCATAGTAGTTGGATAATCTCCTGCCAGAGTACTATTATCAGCATCACCAAATGTAGCAGCTTTCCTTTTTGTTCAGTAACGTAAGATAATTAAATGGAGGGGAAAAGAAACACTTTGGGGCCTTACTGAAGATAAATATGACAGCATAAAGTTAAGGGGAAAGTTGGCAGAATCAGCACTTAACTTAGAATGCTTGTCTACATTACTCAAACCAAATTAGCATGTAGAAATAAAAATGGCTACTTGTATAATTAATAGAAGATAGTTAATTTAAATTCCATCTAATTCAAATTTATAAAAATATTAACAAGAGCCAATCATAGTTTACCTCTGGATTGTAAACTTGCATATATACATAAGTGTTTTTGTGTAAGGGGAAGATGGAAGTCTAAATGATAAGGCAGGTTGTGAGGTCAAAAAGTGTGAACAGTAAGAGATGGATCAGGAAGCTGAGTCTGGAAATAAGGGTATGTATTCAGACCTTACTTTCACATGCCTGCCTGTTTACAAGCTATTTTAGAAGGTATGACTCTTTAAGGCATGTACCAAATAGCCTCTGCTATTTTAAGTTTACTTTTTTTCAGGTATGACTTTACTGAAAAGTGAAGATAGATTTTACTCCATGCAGCTTATTTTAAAAATAAGATAGGAAACGCAATACGATGGAATCGTTTTAGAAACACTGTTTGCCCTCCAGTCCCACAACAGATTTACCCAAAGTGCTGGGTTTAGCCCTTAAAACAAATATAGTTGTATTGCACTGATTGGCAGATTTTATTTTTCTGAGTTCAAGCTTTTCTAAAGAAGAATATGAATTTACCTTTGTATAGTCAAGCTGAAGTACTTCTTTCAAATAACCTGATTTGTCAGTGTGCAAAATTTGGATCCATTTTTGTAGCTGTATTATTAAGCTGGGGCTGCCATAACAAAATGCCACAGATTTGGTAGCTTACACAACAGAAATTTATTTCACACAGTTCTGGAAGCTGAAAAGTCTAAGATTAAAATACCAGCAAGGCAGATTTTATTCTGAGGCCTCTTGGCTTGTAGCCAGCCACCATCTCTGTGTGCTTATATGATTTCTTCTTTGTATACGCATGGGGAGAGAGGAAGAAGAGGGTGGGGGGTGTTCTCTGGTGTCTCTTCTTATAAGCACAGTAATTCTTTCAGATCAGAGCCCCATTAACCTTAATTACTCTCTTACATGCCCCCATCTCCAAATACAGCCACATTGGGAGGTTAGGGCTTCAACATGTGGATTTTATGGGGATACAAACATTCAGTCCGTAACAATAGCAAACTATTAAACAGGCAGTAATTAATAATTGAGAGTTAAAACACTATTTACATTTGAAAGAGATGTCTGAGTACAATGTTTCACACTCTGCACAGAAATTGTTCTTTTCTTTCGGCATTATTGCAGAGTGGCATAGTGGAGGCCTACTACATTAAAATTTACATTATTGTCTTTCCCTATAATTGATTCTGTGACAAAGCTTTTTAGCCTTATTTAGTATGTCTCCAATTTGTAATATTAGGCAATTGGATAGAGAATTCCTAAGATCTCTTTCCACTCAAAAAGTCTGTGATACTGAGAGTTCCACTTCCAGTATGGCTGAGTAAGCTCCTGACAGACTAACCATCTTATAGAACCCAATTAGAAACTCTGGGCAATACATGAAAACAAACACCTGAAACCTCCAGAGAATGAATAAAATCAGGCAGATTCTGAACTTTATAAGCCACTTGTTTGTTCCACTTTTATATTGAAGGCAAGACCCAGGGCTGGGGCTAGGGTAAGGCAAGCAAGGCCCCCTAGGTTCCTCACTCTTAAGGAGGCACTCACTCTTGAGTGCCAACTCACTTGAATGCATCTGAGAGTTAGTGTGTCCTTAAAATTTTGCAACATGGACAATTCTCTTGCCTCATCCTACTCCAAGACCCAGCAGGACCCATGGGGTGGTAAAACTCTGATAACTTGTAGAACTGCTGTTAAGTGAGTGGGAAGAAGCCCAGAGAAGAGACAGCCAGATACAGAATCCCCCAAATTCTGTGTGTAAACTCGGTCCAAGTTTCTGGCTGACCCCAAACCACACAAACACAGAGAAGATGGCAACAGTCCAGCCAAGGTTGGGGTGAAAAACACTGAACTGAGATTTGTAACACTGTCCAAGAGATAGAGCTTGAGTCAACCAAGTAAATTTCCTGCTAAAGCAAAAATGTAACACTCTTCAGAGTAATGTAACAGAATTCAGGGTTTCTACATAAACATTCAGATAAAGAGACTCTGGTGTATGACTATTGAAATTCATTCAAAAGTGGTTATTGAGTGAATATATTCCATAGTGATTAACATTCCAGGTAGAAAGAACAATATCTGAAAAATCATAGAGGAAAAGAAGTTAATAGTATGTTCTAGGAAACAGCTCAGTGACTAGACAATAAATCACTATTATAAATAAAGTTTCTGTGAACATTTGAGTATGTTTCTGTGGATATGTTCTGAAAGAGTCTTGAATGCCACACTGTGGAATTTTTTAAAAAAATTTAATTGATAGTCAACTATATTGTGAAACTAATATTGTTTGCAGAGGTAAAAAAGCAAAATTCAAATCACTTTTATTTGCATTTATAACTCTTTAATGTAGCCAATATTGAGTTTATCTAATTGGATGAAAGCTGTTATTTGAAAATTTTACCTGCTCTACTAAGCTGTTTTTATTTCTTTTCTTTAAATCTTTTTTTGTAACTTTATTTTTTTAATATTTTTTATTTTTATTTATTTTTTAATTTAATTAATGTATTTGTTATGGTGACATTGGTTAACAAAATTCAGTGTTTCATCTGTACACTTTAACAGTAAGGCATATATATATATATTTACACTGCATGTTCACCTCCCATAGTTAGATTTCTTTCTGTCACCACATATTTGACTCCCTTTACCCCATCTATGCCCCCCTCCTCGCCTACCCCCTACCCTCTGGTAACTACTAGTCTATAGCCCATGTCCATGAGTCTCTGTTTGTCCTGTTCATTTGTTGCTTTTAGATTTATATCCCACATATAAGTGATATATGTGATTTTCAACTTTTTCTGTCTGGCTTATTTCACTTAGCATGATTATCTCAAGGTCCATCCATGTTGTTGCAATAAATATTTTTTTTTAAAATGCAGTTAATAAAAATTCAAACAAATCTTCTTAAAGACAAATATCTGAAAGAAGTTTTGTTTTTATTTTTTAAAATTTTACCTGAAAATAGCCTGAGATCCTAAATAAATTTTTCAGATTAATATAATTTTTTTTTTAAAGACAAGAATGTTAACAGCAAAATGCTATATGATTAAGGCCTAGTGATGTGTAGAATTGAATTATTTATCCTCAGGGTAGGAAACATAAATGAGCTTGACTTAATTTTATCTGGTCTGTGACAGCATTTCTAAAGTTGCATGTCTGTTGGTCCTCCTCTATCCTGTTGTCAAAATCCACAAATAACAGTTGTACAAATATTTGTAAGAAAGTTCCCCTGGTGAGTACAAAAACCTTATAACAACAATAAAATTTCAGATATGTGCAGGATTCGCTAAACCGTCAGCCTTCATGGGAGGCAAATTTCTACAGTCAGTCAACTATTTCTTGAGTGTGAGGCACTGTTCTGGATCTGGTCACTATTCTACCAGGCTTAGAATAGTGGGCACTCAACATAGGTGAGTAGAAAAAGTGTTGAGTGAAGTTCCTGATAAATCCAGGGTCTCTGGAGTTCAGGAGCCAGAAACATTGCTGGTAATATCCGGGAGATTACTGAGCTGGAGATGTATGAGGAAGATTTTGACCAGCTGTCTCAGGGGTAGCTTGGCTGAGATTCCAAATCAGATTGAGAGATGGGATCTGAAGATTTGAGTCCACCATCTCCAAGGCCACTTTACCTGTCCAGCCTAACTGTGCCCAAATTTAACCTGCCATAAACCCTTTTATGTATTCTCTTTCTCCCCTTTTTAAAGAAATATGCTCTATAATTATACACATAGCCAAAAGATTTCAAAGCCAGTTTAGTTAAGAGCAGTATTTTTTAATCTCTTTTTCATGTTTTCCTACTTTCTGGCCTCTCAGTCCCTTGCTTGCTTCCTTCTTTTTTTCTTCCCCTTTCTCCTTTTTATTACATTCTCTCTCTGACCACAGAATGAAACATAAAACTGTTTTTTAGTTTTCTGGATTTATTGAGGGGGGAAAGTTTATAATTCCATGACTAATTTAAATTGTTGATTACTTCAATATTTTATACAACTCTTTTTAAAAAACTGAAATTTGTTATGCAGTTCTTTTTATTTGTATATGGCCCTTGATATATTTTTGTTAGTGACATTTCCCTTCCAAGGAGCAAAAAAAAAAAAAAAATCGTCTCACCTCTAATTTAGACATTATATGAAATAAATAAATATGAGCATTGTTGTAGGCAGGATTCTAAGGTAGCCCCCCAAATTTCTGACCCTTGGTACACACTCACCTTCTACCAGTTAAACAACCGAATAATAATCTAGGTGCTACTATAAAGAGATTTTCATATATAATTAATTGATATTAAGACAGGGAGATTATCCTGATGGGCCTGACCTAATCACATAAGCCTTTTAAATCTGAGTCTAGAAATCAAAGATAGAGAAATCAGATTGGAAGGTTGAAAATGCTAATGACATTCCATAGAGATATTCATGAAATAACCTTAAGAGATGTACTAATTTCTTTGTCAATTTGAATCTAGCATTTTGACCTGGTTAACAAGTTGCCGCTCCTATTTCTTAGATCAAGTCTGACCACCTATTACTTTTAGGAAACCCGTTAGTTACAGGCAAATACTAGTGTTCATTTTGGACTACCCAACACATTGCTTCTGTTCTAACCAGTGGAAATCAAGCTTGCCTGACAGCAACTGTACCATCACTAAATCAGTTCTTCTGAACAGAGTAGAAAAGAGAAGGTGCAATTCATTTTTGCCCTTCTAATAGGTCCTTTAATTCATGTTCGGCAATGGCCGACTCCTTATTATGCTTGTAATTATAATAACAGCAGTGCATTAAAGAAGTCCTGTTTATTTTTGTACACTAAAAGGGATTAGGAAACACACACACATACAAAATCATCTCTAGGCTGATTATGCAGAGAGAGAGATCTCGCACTCTAGTGAGAAGCTTTGGCAGTTTTATGCTGAGTGATATTAGTGCACAGAATGAAATCCATTGTATGTTACTGATTTTAAGCAAAACAGATCTAAACCAGATCATTCCCCCAGCATCATATAACTGCCAATGAAATCCTACATTTTCACCTTCAGTCTGGGTCATGAGATGAGAGTAAGCAGTACATAAGAAAGAATGTTTAAGCTAGCTTCTCGAACGTCTGGATATCAAAGTTCAAGGATGTGACCCCATCATTTTAAATGAGTGTAAAACAATTCCACCTGTAAAAATACTGTTTTGCATCTGTTGAGAAGAGAACTGTAGAAAATTAATATTAGCTTTGCCCCCTCTTAAGTGAGTATTCGTATAGTATTTGCCCAAAAATAGTGACAACAAGATAAAGACCATGAACCACCATGTAACCTATAGGAATATTTTTACCGTGTTCTCCTTTAATATATTACAGCTTTTTACTAGATCATTGAGCGACTTCTAACTAGAAATAACATCTAATTATATCAACATTTTAACTTCTGAATTTGAGGGAAAATATAAAAACATAAAATCTTCCTACATTATATATTTCATTTGCTTTTTTTTTTTTTTTTGCTCATTCAAATGATGATACTATGTAGCCATGTGGTAAAACATCAAGCTATAGGTCTAAAAGTATGTCTGTTAATACAGCATTTATGCAAGTCTAATTTTAATGCATATTTAAAACACAATTCAGGAAATCTATATCGTTTAAAAATTACTTAGAAATTATTTTTATATTTAAAATACTGCATTATTTGGTTATTTATAGGTTACAACCATCTCTCAGTATAATAGATTCTTTTTTCATAGGAAAATTAGCTAGTACTTTTTAAATTGGCATGGTAGTTCAGACCTACAAATTAACTTGTACAATCATAAATCTAACATAAAATGTCTCTAAAATAGACTGCTTTGTGTTCAAGCCTAAAAATTAGTTCTTTTCAAAAGAGCATTTCCCTGGGTAATGCAGAAATTGAGGAGTTGGGAGTTTTTTCTTTTTTCTTTTCTTTCTCTCTCTTTTTTTTTTTGTTCTTCAAAAAGTTATGCAAAAGTATTACTCGACTATTTTAAAATACTGATTGTTGGCAATGCAAGCAGGAGTTAGAGAAATGGCAGCAGCATAACAGTGGCTGAAAGCGTAGGACGTAGCACCAGACTGCTTGTGTTCAAATTGCACTGCACCATTTATCAGCAGTGTGACAAAGAGCACGTTACTTAAACCTCTTTATTCCTCAGTTTCCTCTCTGTAAAATGAAGTTAATAGTACCTATCTCAAAGAGTCGTTATGAAGATACAGTGAGTTAATATTTATAAAATACCTAGAAGAATGTCAGGCACATAGAAAACTCTATGTAAAGATTTGATGAATAGTTTACAGTTAGAGCAGTGATTCTCCACGTCATTAAAGGCTGATAACTGTTTCATGTAACCACTCATAGGACAAAATGATGTTTTTTCTTTTGATTTTTGGAGCGTTCTGTGTATTAGGACCAAGAAGCTAAAAGGTGGCTTCAACAGTGGTTATGTTGGAACTGGTTACTACTGGCTTGCAAGAATTTTGTGAACTGACTGTCAAACAATCATTAAAAATTGAAATGTTTAAACTAAAAATTAAATTATATTAAAAGAAAAAGTAATAAATAGTCAAAACTCACCACTTTTTATTTCCCTACATGTTACTGTTATCTTTGTTCTTGAGGTTATTTATGTCTGTTATATCTGGCATTACTATATCATGGTGTACTAGTGCACATTTCTTCCCAGCTCTGTACTGTGACATTATATTAGTAGGCTGAGGTCAGTCGTGGTAGGAGTATTTACACTATGGAGATCAGCAAGTGCTACAAATTAGGGCTCCCTCTCTCAAGAGCTGTAGATAAACATTTACCATCATACTACTCAGTGAGGGTCAGTGAGTCCCATTAGCTTCTTTTGCTGAATGTTATCATGAGTGAAATAGAAACTAATTTCCTGTATGGAGGAGAGGATTGTAAAAAATATAGCTACACGTTAATGAAGATTTCCCCTGTAGATAATTTAAATACTTTTCCTACATTAAGCATCCAAATTATATCTTTAGAACCATAAGTGATGAAGAAGGAACTGTTCTTTTTATTATGAATAATAATGGTTTCCTTTTGGATATCATTGACTAGTAATATATCATCAGTAAGAGTCTCATGATAACTCTATAAGTTAGGCAAGATGACTGCTATATAGAGATTCGACAAGATTATTACTTTCCCATGGTTATTCAACTTGTAATTGAGAAACATTACATATAGATTCAGATTTTCTGACTGCGAATCAAGTGAAAATTCTGCAATATGATGAATTTTATATTCTTTAGTGAAGCCTTATTGAGTTAGATGACTCTTTTTTTCTTTGTCTCTCTCTCCCGTTCCCTCCCCCACCCCTCTGCCTTCTTCTCTTTTTCTTCCACTCAAGATATCAGATGCTAAAAGTTAAATGTATTTGAATTGTTATAACAATTACACTAGCAAATGTTTTTCAAATAAATTTGGCTCTGTTAGAGCTCTGTCTGCGATTGATGGTGTTGTCTTTTTCTATTTTATTCTTAGAATTTTCATTCTCCAGATTTCTCCCCAACCCAACATCTGCCTTCATTCATGTGAACCTTTACTTTTCAATTCTTTTTGTCCAATGATTTATTTCCACTTTACCATTCCTACTGCGAACCTTGGCATCAACGGAAAGTGGTTCAAACTCCCAAATCTCTCACTCAACCCTCCCGCTTTTCAAGCTCATTACAGGTGTATTGTTCTCAATAAGATTTCCTCTTGTCTTCCACTGTTGTTTTTACTTGTCTTCTCATTCACCTTGAAGTCTAGGGTCCATTATCCCAGTCTCTCATACACATTCCCTCAATTCACTTGGCCCTTTTTCCTCCTATCACAGCATTTAACAAAACTCCAAACTTCAACAAGCTCAATCACCCACCTTCGATGTAGTATACACAAGTAATGAGCGTTGCTACAGCTATACAACCATAATCACCAGATTTCACTAGATATTTATGTATAATTTGAATTATTTTAAAGTTCAATATTTTATCTATCTCTGGATCTGGTTCTGTTGGTGGTTTTATTTTTTGGTAATGGATTTTTTTTTCTCTTAGTTTCTCTCTCTATCATAATTTTGATTGAATATCAGACATCGAAGGTACCCAACTATAGAGACTGAGACAAGTATTATTTAAACCCAGAAATGGGTCTGTCTCTATTCTGTCAGGCCTTTAGCATGTGGGAATTATTCGTTCTCATTTGTAGGCGAGCTGGGTGTGTGTTTCGTTTCTAGCATTCACCACAGACTTCACATACATCCAGTGTTTGTCTGCAGCTCTTCTTGTGCCTATATGAGGTCTCTAGTGCTAGAGTGTCTTTCTCAGTATTCCAGCTCCATCCTTAGCTGGCAGCAGGCTCTACGCTCCTATGACACAGAGCGTGTTTAATGTCTGCTCTCTTGCCCTCCTCTAGAAGTAGATGGCTATTGCTTTTTATGCAGTGCAAGGTTAGCGGCGGATGTGGGGAGTGGAGGGTGGGGGAAAGACTCTTGGTTTTCCTACTTTAGTCTCTGGTTTAGGCAGGCCCTGTGCACCTGAGTCTCCATGGGGACTTTCTCCGCCTTCCTATCCCTTCTCAGTGACATACAACCCTGTCTCCTACTCAGTGCTCAAGTGGGTTAGTCAAAGTCTGCTTTGTATCAATGCAGGATTCTGGATTTGAAAGGTATCCTGCCTTCACCTCTTCAGTGACTTAGTGCATGGTGAATACATTAGGTTTTCTTGCCAACCCTCACACCCCAAGACAAAGAAGATTTTGCTAGAGTCATGGCAGGGATTAGGAATGTGATGATTTGTTGCACCTCTCCCAGGAACAGATGACTTTTGCCTCATGTCACTCAGAGCCCTGTCCAGGGTGTGGAATCTCTTGTTTCTCCCACAGCAGCAGCCAGCTCTTACTTTATATCAGAGGAGAGCTCGGGGCATCTACAGGTTTTGCGCCTGTCTCCCTGTAGCAGTTGATCACCACCTTGTACTTGTGCAAGGCCCAGATCGTGGATGGTGTGGCTGCTCCACCCTTGAACTTCTTGCAGGTCCCGCATGAGCCTGTACCACCCATGGGGCTCTCTCAGGTCTCCTACCCACCCCCAATCTTTCTCATGAACAAAGAGCTATTTAGGGAGCGCAAGCTCTCCTTGTGCCAAGGGCTCCCAGGGATGCTGAACTATCATGTTACCCCATAATCAGGCTTTACAAATTTGTTGATTTACTAAGTGTTTTCCTCTTATCCACCTATATGGCAACACCTCTTCTTCCTTTGCTCTACCAAGAGAGAAAGAGTTTGTATGCCCCATCTTTCCTCAGAGGGGCTCATCACCCTTTGGAATTCAGTTCACCTGATAATCAGCTCAAGTGAGGAACTCAGTCCCTGAGGAACTCCAAAGAATTTATTCTTTTAAAAGCTGTGCAGCTTTTCCCCACATATGGTGAAGGCAACATTCTCTTGCAATTTTGCTTCGTCTTAAAGAAGAGCAGATCTCCTGCTTCCTTTTTAAGAAACTTTCAAACAATTTTAACACGGCCTGCAAAACCCTGCATAGTCATATTTGCTGTCTCTCTAGCCAAATCTTATATCACTCTCCCCCTCCCTCCCTCACTGTGTTCTCTCAAGTCCTCAATTGTGCCAAGCTCTTCCCCATCCCAGAACCTTTGCACACACACTGTTCACTGAACCTACAGTGTTCTTCCCCTTCTTTGTACCTGCATAATTCCAGCTCCTCCAGAGAGCCTGCCTTGATACAACACCTCCCCTCCCATCCAAACTGGTGCATAGATTACTTCTTCATTCTTTTCAATAGCTGGGCAATAGCCCATTATCCAGATATATTGTTTTAATTTAATCAACTCCCCTTGGTGGTTATTTAGATTATTTCTTGCCTTTTGTTTTTATAACTAATAATCTTACATATAAAGCATTTCTATAGGATAAATTGCTAGAAGAATTTCTGTATTAAACGATACATGAAGACAGATCAGCATTGTGCTTAAGAGTCTGGGCTATATCACCTGCCAGCTGTATAACCTTGGGCAAATGATTTGACCTTTCCCTCATTCGTAAATACAGATAATAACAGTACCACTCAAGATTGTTGTGAGGCTTAGTGAGTTGGTACACATATAGAGCTTAGAACGGTGTCTAGCACATAACCACTCAATAAATGTCAAAGGTTATCATTAGCATTTAAGATTTAAGATAGTGTCAACTCATAAGTATATTATCAATTTATTCTTCCATCAGTATGAGAGTGCCTCCTCACACCCTCAATACTGTGTCTTATTAAACTACTTTTTCATCTTTGCTAGCTTGAAAATGAAATATCATAATAATTTAATTGGTATTTCTTTTATTAAGAGTGAAGGTAAGCATATTTCATATGTTTAAGTTAATTTGTGTCCTGTGTCCTGAATGTTCCATGAGTTCCAGAGACTCCAATTTGTCATTGACTTTTTTCTTACTGATTGTAGGAGTTTTTTACATATTAGAGACTTTAGCTTTTGTCTTTTATGAGTTAGTCTTTCATAGTATTCAATAATTTTCCTTCATCAGACTTATTTTTATTTTTAATGTTGTATTTATTTATGATTATTTTTAAAGCTACATAAGATCAAGATCCATGTTTATTTGTTCATCATTGTATATTGAGCACTAAGTAAAATGCTAAACGCATAATAAATGATCAATAAATATTTAATGAATAAGCCAAATATGACAAAGAGAATCTTGGTACATAAGGAGACTGGGAAACTGGAAGGGAACTATTTTGTATGGAAATGTAATAAGTTTGTTTGAGATATGTGAGTTTTAGGTGACAGCTAGTATTCAAAGTTGAATATGTATGATATTCTTATTTGGCAAGATACTCAGGAAGATTTGGGAGTCATCACCATGAAGTGGTTGATTAGAAACATATGATCTCTGATGGAAAGAATGTTATGTGAGAGTTCATAGACAAACACTTCCAATCAGAAACAATTTCAAGTGATTAGAGTTGTCATAACAATTGTAAAACAAATATGAGAAGAAAAGGAAAAATAGAAGCATTACGTATTTGCAACTATAAAGATATGGGGAATATAGAAAAATTTTAATGCCTTGGAACAATAATGATTATTGAAGAGTATTTAGATAATATGTTATTATAATTATGCTCAAATTACTTATTGTGAAGAAAAGAAAATCTTTAGTAATAGAAAACTGGGTCCATCATAATTATGTAAGCTTGTGGAAATCAAAGTGCTCTTTTTATATGAAGTAGGCTTTTCGGTATATCAATCTATTGTGTTTTTCAGTTTATAATAGGACATTGATTATATTTTCTATTACTGAACTATCACTGATAGTTACTATCAATTTAGTCTCCAAGTCTATTTTTTATAGATTATATTAACTACATGAAAAAAAGAAGAAACCATTCATCTTCTAAAAAGAAATGCTTATTTTTTCAGAACAGAGAATTTATCCTAAAATAAGCTATACGTATTATTTAATACACAGAAATATCTTAATGGCTACAGTCATCGAAGAACCATTTGACGTAAATGGCTATGAGTTGGTACCTCTAATAAATCTGTTGTAAAGTTATAGTCTTTGTTTAATAATTGTAAGAAAGAGATCAGGGCAGGAATTCTCTTCTGATGGCATAAGGGATGTGGGATCCCAGTGTCAATCTCTATTTTTAAATGATCCTGTGGATTAAAAGATACTATATTTAAAGTATACATTTTTTTCTCCTTTTCATTAAAATATATGATTTAAGAAATTAGAAATATAGATATAATTCTGCTGGACAGACAATTAAATCATTTAGACAAAAGCCTTTGTCAGATTAGAATGACTTTTGACTTAACTTTGAGCTGTCTTTGCCTTACTGATCAGAAATCCTGGCATTTCTCGACATTTTTGTCATGAAAGCCAGGTTTTTATGCACAGTTATCAGATTCATCTTTGCAGGTGAGGGGCTTGTCAGTGATGAATGAAGTGATCTGTAACAAAGACTCAGAAAATGTAAAGAAAGGAAATAAATCTGCCTAAAGTGGGGCGGCGGCAGCAGTTTATCATGGTCTGTGTGACTGAGCACACACTGGCAGTGGCACCTGAGGAGGTGTACATAGTGTCATGTCAGGGCTTTTAAGAAGCCAGTCAGTTGCTTATGCTAAATTCTCAGAAGTGCTTATTTTCTAATTAAAACAGGAACATTTATTCATTAAGAGAGAAAAGAAACTCCTAGATGGCCTGTGTTAATCTACGTAATAGTTACGTAGGCAATAGTTACAAATTTTTGACCAGAGTATTATTGTATACAACTTCTGTTAAAAGACTGGAGATAAATATAAAATAAAGCTTCTTTTGTTTTCCTTAATTGTAAAAACAACATCCATCTTCTCAAAAGATATTCTCTACAAAGCAAATGGTGATAGAGTAAGGTTTTATTTCATATAAATAGTTACTGTCCCTGAATTCTTGCCCTGCCTCTTGCTGGCACTTGGGTAGATGGAAGTCAGTGGTCTGTTGTTATAGCTCAGTAGCTTTCTAAAGAAGTAGGCTACCTAAGTCAAGGAATCTGTCCTGTAGTGTGTTTATCTATCTTGTATCCATCAAAGGAACCATGATAAGCCAATATCAAAGGAATGATCCCAAAGGTCAGTTAAAATCCTTAGCAGTACTCAGAGATGGAGTGGAGGGATAGAAACCATGTGTTCTAGGGTGTTCTAATTGGAATATAAGAGAATGTGACTGCCTCAATACGATCTTGTTTTCTTGGTGTGATGAGGACAAAAACTTATCCATTTGCAGAAATATGGCCAAATAATTGCTTGCTTACTTCAATCTGTATTTCTTTATAGCTATTTTCAATCCCATTACAGAAATGGAAGCTATATTTAGAAAATTGTTTGTCCATTTATGTTTAGTGCACAGAATTCTTAATTGACAAAATATAATACCACAGTCTATTGTAAATCACTTTGCAAAACTTTTGAACTTCATAAGCAATTTTGCATTGTCCAAAAGCTACTTTCAAACCCATGCTGATCTGGCATTCATGCACCATTCCCTATGGAGTTGAGTGAAAGAACGTAAAGGCAGCCAATTAAAGAAACTGAGCCAGAATAGACAAGCAGAGGCCATCTTGTCCATCCTTTGCCTCCAGGCAAAAATCATCCCCTGCACCAAAAATTTTTGCTTGAATCCTGCTAACAAAAATGCTCATCACATGTAAATGACGACTCATAATCCAGTTACTGCAACTAAAGCAGATCGTTAACTGTTCAGGACTTATTTGTTGTGTTCTAAAGATGCTGAGGAAGAGAGTGCATCTGAATTGTTTTAACTCCTCCTTTCTAGAAAATTATTTTTGTACAAGAAATGTACTCAAATAATTGTAAAGATGTGGGAAGTTTGTGTCCAGAAATAAAGTTATCTTTTATCATCTTATTAAATATATTTTTGGTTTCCTTTCATTCTAGATCTACCTTACGGGTGGGAGGAAGCTTACACAGCAGATGGAATCAAGTACTTCATCAAGTAAGTACAAGCATCTCCACCAAGTAAGCAATTTTTTCACATCTGGAGAGAACCTGGGAGTTGCAGAATAATCAGCAAAACCAAGAAACCCTTTTGGAGGTTACAAAAATTAGAAACAAGAAATGAAGCCTCTCCATTTTCATTTCATGTGATTTAAATGCTAATATCAGATATCGTTTGGGGAGAGGAATATCTGTAATAATTTCAAGGGAAACATCAAAAAATTAGAACAGGACCATCATTTGAACTTAAATATCGACTGCCTGTATTCACTTCTGACTAAAAGTATTAAGATTTATGAAATACTTTTATTAGTTTTAAAACTTCTTAATAATACTACTAATAATCAACATTTGTAATGCCTTACAGTGTACACATTCATTCCTCTGATTTATTTTTTGAGCAGAGTAGATGCTCAATAAATACTCATAAATTTACAATATGGAGAAACTGTTATGGTGAAAAAAAAAAAACATGAAAAATCATGCTACCATTAAAAACATTGAGAATCTAAAAGCTTCATATTTGAAAAATTTAAGGAAAAACTAGGGATAAACTGTCAAAGTATTGTCGTGATGTATTTTTTTTCTTGTAGTCTCCAGCAAAAAAGTAACTAATAAAGCAAAGGTGTAGTTTATAACATGTGAAGGATATCAGGATTTTCAGAGCAGAGGGTCCAAGAATTCCATGCATAGATTACGTTTAGTACCGTACTGTTCACTTCTTGAATTATAACTCTTCTGGAAGGGAAGCTGCATTCTATATGCTGTGTTAACTGTTTAGTTCCCAGAAGATTGAATCACTGTGCTGTAAGGGAGGCAGGAAAATGAAAAACCACATTTAAATTTGTACTGGGTTTCTTTCTCATATTAACTTTGTAATGAATAAAGGAAAAGATATTGGGTCAGGGGCACATTTATTGAGCACTAGCTGGTGTTGAATAGCCAAGCATATGATAGGCATATTTTTCTATGCGTCGTATCATTAAAGCCTCTTAACACTGTAGAAAGTGGGCATCACTTAGCTCTTGTTAGGATAGTATTATGATGGTAGTGAGCTGCTTCCTGCCCTCGGCTTTGTCTATCTCCCAGAAGATGTCCAAAACAAATGCCCTATCAAAGAAAGGCAAACTAGCATTTATTACTAACTGGGATTCTGAATCCAAAGGACTTTGTAAAATATCAGTAAATGAGTCTGAACCCTGTGGAGAACTCCTTGACCTAAGCTTAGCCTTAGCCATCTGTTATTATACCCCAACCCAAAGGTGAGTGTCAGAGCCTGACTAACGTTATCTGAGGTAAGAATACTAAAGACACAATCACTGACTACCACAGAAAAGGAATAGCCTTGGACTGGTCTCCTACTATAAGGGAGAATAGCATCCAAAGAGAGGAAAGAAGAGAATGACTAAATAAATCCTTTGACTGCCTTGAGAGCTAACTGATAATCCCTGTGGAAAGAATAGAAAGAGACCATTCTAGTTGTAGAAAATATATTCCTTAGGGTGTGTTTTTAGAAGCCCATCAATTCCTTTCTTTGGCCTTAATCTCGACTCATAACGAAAGCAGAAAAGACATGATAAGATAGATTTGTTTCCCAAAGGACATTGGTGGGTATCATTGTCTCACTATTACAGTTGGAAAAACTATGTGGAAAAGAGGTTAAATTTGTCAAGGCCACACAGTAGTAAAATTTCAGAGTCAAGATACAGACCCAGGGTTGTCTGGCTCCAAAGTGACCCCCAACATACACACACACATACACTGCACCACCTTCACCTCCTTATTTTAATATAATATATTTACCTGTGACAGAAAAAGATATTTTAAACAGATCTTAATTTAGGTAGAGCTCTATACTTTATCCGTTTTAAAACAGCAAAATAGAAACAGTTCTAAGAATAAGTCGTTATCTCCTGGATATTAGAAAAGGTCAACTAGTAAAGATAAGTGCTTCCTTTACCCATCCTCATGAAGGAATAGGGTGCTTACTATGAGTCGTTTTGTTGTTGTTTGTTTTTGTTTGTTTTGTTTGTTTGTTTGTTTGTTTGTTAGCTAGAAGTTAACCCTATTCAAGCACCAGTGCTTATTTTGGCCTAACTGTTCTTGATAAAACTCTAATTAATAAGTGTTACATAGTTTCCTGCCTTCTTACACCAAGGCCACTGAACAAAAACAAATCATTGCAAACATCAATCTTATATATAATACAGTGAGTTCTGCAGAGGGATATTAAACTGAATACAGACACAGCTGCCATCTCTCTGCTCTCAACGTGCCTGTCCATCCCCTCATCCCTATTGTTCTTTTTTATCCTCTACACACTTCACCATCTTCCCTAGGAAGAGGACAGGTCACCAGAAAATCAGACTTATTTGAATTGTTTGTAAATAGCCCTTGAGTGTGTTGTACATGGGTTTGTATGTGAATCAGGTACATAAGTTCTGGTACGGGCGGATTTGATATCAGAAAGGGCATGTGGTATGGGGCAGCGGTCCCTAGCCTATTTAGTTCCAGGGACTGGTGCTCCTATGAGAATCTAATGCCTGATGATCTGAGGTGGAGTTGAGGTGGTGATGATGTGGCTGCAAATACAGATGAGGCTTCACTCACTCACCCACTGCTTACCTCCTGCTATGTGGCTGGGTACCTAACATGCCACAGACCGATACCGGTCCATGGCCGGTTGGGGGCCCCTGGTATAGGGGAAAGAAGAACATGCACCTTGGAGCTGGAGAAACTTGGGTCCAAATGCTGGTGTCTTCATAGACTAGCTGGACACATATCCATAGAACGACCTTGGATACGGGTACTTAACCTCTCTGAGCTTTAATTTCCACATTTATAGAATGGGAAGAATATTAGTGCTTCATAAGGTTCATGTCTAGAATGAATGAGCTTATGTATCAAAAGAACATAGCACCTGACCCAAAAAAAGACACTTTCAGCAAAGGTAAGCCCTCCTCACTCCCTCCCCTCACTCTAACATTTCCATGGGGGTTACTTCATGGCTCTTAGCTGCATTCAGATAGGTGATGTTGCCAGATAAGCAAACATCCACTATATGTCTTTCTTGAAACTTTGTTTTTGTTTTTTAGCTTTTTGTTCTGTTTTCTAATCTTTATCCTCCTGCTACCCCAACCAAAATTTGAGCCTGGATAGCCTGTGTTAGTTTTTGAGGTAGGAGTGGTTCATTTACCAGATAAATATACTTTGGAGGCAAGAAATATCAAGTAATGAACTCAGGCCATTGCCTCTCTCACCTTTGCTTAAAAAGAACAATGATTGAAATCACCCTTTCGGAACACCAGAGGAGATGATGGTCTCTATGCATGTAATCTTTTCCTTGAGATGGAGGTGATGATGGTCTGTATGCATATAATCTTTTCCTTGAGATTGACATCTGTCACTGTCTTCCCAAAAACTGAGTTGTTACCTCTGATGGAAGCCAAGCCTCAGGCAAAGAAATAACTGTCGGTGCTGTCCTAAGAATGCTCAGATGAAAATAGTCCTCATTGAGTATTCCTATCCATCCACTTGTCCATTGCACAGCTATTAATACTTTGTAGTTATCTATTTAAGTTCTGATGCAGGAGAAGGAAGTATTTTACCTGGTATAAACAAATTTATTCAAAATGTTGGCATTGCTAGAGTGTTTCATAGAACTAAAAACATGTATGTCTCTATGTGTATATATACCAATACATGTATGCACATAATGCATATAGGCAGGGTTTGCTCATTTGATATATATGTGTGTGTGTGTGTGTGTGTGTATTGTCTCTCTCTCTCTAATTATATACATACGTATATATATAAAGCATTCAAGGGAAAACTTTTTTATTTTCTTCTTAGAAAGAAGGTTGCAGCATTCTTAAACTTAATGACAAAATGTCATTATCTTGATGGTGCTATAATGAAATTATCTGATTAACTTGACCATTTTTCTTCCCAACTTCTCATCTTCCCTTTGAAGTTGTATACTAGTCCAGGTTTATAGTAGTCTTCAGTATGATTCCATTCTAAAAGTTCATGTACTTTATACATATGTTATATAATTTGACAGAATTGTTATGTGAGTTATGTTTGATAGTAAAGCGAATTTAAATATTGCAGATTGGGCATAGCTGCCACATTGCTTTCATTGTACTCTTTTATTTTTTATTGAAGAT
>NW_011888885.1:1737824-1740053 GCF_000151845.1 Pteropus vampyrus | reverse complement strand
CCATATTCAGTATATAAGAGCTTTGCTTTTATGACCCCAGAGGATAACTGATTTCTAGTAGGCATAGTTTTTCTAATTTCTTTCCAGTCAAAGAGTTCACTAGTGACTCTTCAATGATTGTCTGAACTTGGGGTAGGACATCCCATTAGGTTGTCCTCAGGTAGGAAAGAATGTGGGTCATAACCTATATATGAATAAAATTGTCCTTATCAGCCTAGTATGCTAATTAAAGGCTTAAGTTAGTGTTTTCTCACTTAAAAATAAATAAAAAATAGAAAACACAAAAGATAACAATTGGAGGTTATGTTTTCTTATCTCCTAACTTTATTTTGCAAGTAGAGCCTATCTGAGGTAATTCTAATGTAATTAGAAATTAAGAGATTGAGGGGTGGGGGAGGATGGAGAGGAAGGTACAGTTTCTGGGGTGGAAATGAAAAGCTACTATTTTTGACTTTTCCTAAATCCATGACAGATTATTTTAACTCCACTTTAGTGAACAATGTCAGGAGCCCTCCTACTGAAGACCTCATTTGGCCATTTTGATTTTTAAGGAGTTAAGAAATACCCACTGACAAACTACTAAGGTCTGAGGCTTACTTAATGAAATGTCAGGGCAATTTCTATACTCCCAACCGGATCAGGAGAATGTGTGTAGGCACCTCACTATCTTTTGCAGGTATGAGAATCCTGAGCATTTCATTCTTAACAAGACTATAATGAAGAAACCAAAAAAGAACTTAAAGGAGGAAATATTGAGCTTTTTTATATTTTATCCCTCAACATGTCTTAACTCTGAATAAATTGTAAGGTATTGAAATCACTAGTTTGGATATAATCATCTATGTGATAACTGAGTTAGCATATCCAGTTACTAGTACAGTGCCTGATATGTGTAGGGAATAAATATTTATCAGATGAACGAATACTACCATTGCCAATTTGGAGAAGCAATTGGTGAGAAAAAACTATATGGGCTTAGTGTTAGACAGACCTGTATTCTAATGTTTGCACCACCACTTTTGAATGTGGCCTTGGTTTAATTGAAATTATTTCCGTTGTCTGTATCTCCCGTTCTCATCCAAAAGCGAGGATAGTGACTTGTATCTCTCAGGATTATTTTGAAAATTAAATTAAATAAGGAGTGTAAAACCCTGGCAAAATACCTGGCACATGATGAATGATTAACAGATGTTCATTCCCCCTCCCTTTCTTCTTTGATATACTATTGCTATTTGCCAACGAAGGAGTTTTAAATGACAACATTTGCACAGCTGCAAATAGAACCAGTAGCCAAAACCTACACTTATGCCACTTTCCAGTTTGTCAGAAGCCCTGTGAGGAGCAGAGAGGTTGCATTGCTCAGGAGCCTGAGACAGCTTGCTCTGGTTTTTCTATAAATATCTGGGAAGGGACGTAGCGACATGAAGCGCTGTGTGAGCAACTGTCATCTAAAGGCAAGGCCAGCCAGCTGGCTGAGGTTATTCAGAATGGCAAAGCCCACTGAAATGAATAAAACATCCAGATCTAGATAGCCATCAGCAAACTCTTTTCTTCTCCCACTTAACCAGTGACAGGTGTAACTGAGGCATGAAGCATGTTTTTTAGTATTTCATTGAGGTAATATAAGCAAATCTTCTGGGACTGTGTAAAGTACTTTGGAAATTCACCTTTCTGAGGTTATACTTTTATTTAGCCAGATGTGGAATTCTGTCTGCCTCCATGACCCTTTATTTAAATTTATCAGCAAATACTAATTTTTTTTTTTCCCAAACACTTCCCTATATTAGTCTGCTAAGGCTGCCATAGCAAAATACCACAGACTGGTTGTCTCAGACAAGAAGTTTATTTTCTCACAGTTCCTAAGGCCAGAAGTCCAAGATCAAGATGTCATCAAGATTGGTTTCTGGTAAGACATCTCATCCTGGGATATATAGACAGCTGCCTTCCTACTGTGTCCTCACATGGCCTCTTCTCTCTGTGTTCATGGAAAGAGAAAGATCTCTGGTGTCTCTTCCACTTCCTACAAAGACAGCAGTAGCCCTCTTACCCCACTTACCTCCCCAAAGACCCTATCTCCAAATATAGCCATATTAGAGTTAGGGCTTCAACATATGAATTGAAGGGGGTGGGGGCACAATTCAGTCCTTAACAGTTGTTCTGGATTATGCAGGTGGATCTAATTACATGAGTCCTTAATAGTGGAAGAGGGAGACAGAAGAGAAAGAGGTG
>NW_011888885.1:1735200-1737774 GCF_000151845.1 Pteropus vampyrus | reverse complement strand
AAAGACCCTATCTCCAAATATAGCCATATTAGAGTTAGGGCTTCAACATATGAATTGAAGGGGGTGGGGGCACAATTCAGTCCTTAACAGTTGTTCTGGATTATGCAGGTGGATCTAATTACATGAGTCCTTAATAGTGGAAGAGGGAGACAGAAGAGAAAGAGGTGTGGCTGAGGAAGCAGGGTCAGAAATATGCTATGTTGCTGGCTTTGAAGATTGGGGCTGCAAGCCATGGAATGTGGGTGGCCTTTAAGCTGAGAAAGCAAGGAGACAGATTCTAGAGGCTCCAGAAAGGAATGTAGCCTTGCCAATATCATTTTAGCCCAATGAGATGCAAGTTGAACTTCTGAGCTACAGAACTATAAGCCAGTATAAAAGTGTTGTTTTAAGCCACTACATTTGTGATAATTTGCTGCGACACCAATAGAAAACTAATACAGGGAGTTGGAGGTGGAAAGGAGAGGGTAATGAATATGGTGGACTTAGAATATGTCAGGCATAGAATTAAGGGTTTATATATGTTATCTCTCAGTGCACTATTGAGACAGGTTAGGAAACTGAGACTCACAGTTTAAGTAACTTTCCCAGAGACACAGGTAACCAAGTTAGTACATGAGCAATCTGGAATTTCAAACCAGGTCTGCATAGTCTGTGCTAAAGAATAGTTACCCTGGTCTGCTTGTAACCCTAGCTCTGCTACTGTATGAGGATAGGATACTTGAACTCGCTCAGCCTACGTTTCTTCAGTTGTAAAAATCGTAGAGAAAAATAAGGTTCATGAGATTTGTCTGAAAAGCAAATTGAGAAATCGGTATCAAAGAACATTGTAAAGTAAAAAATGTGTGTCCAATGTAGTCTTCTCCAGCTGCCACCTCAACATACATACCAAATGAATGACCTAGAATATTGAAGGGGCCAGAGATCGTCCTGGGTCACACCTGGACTTTGTTACTTAGCATCTGCAGTATTATGAAAATTTCCATCCCTCTGCCAGGTGGTGGGTACCTAGAAATGTGGCTTTGGCTGCATTCTGAATCATTCGAGAGGCTGAAAATTCCAGTGTAGTAAAATCGCCTCAGTGAGAGGGAATGAGCAGTAGGATGAGTGTTTAGCCAAACCACCTACCATCGTGTTTGTTGTCGGTAGCACTTTATACACTAATAGCTAACACAGGATTTGTTTTGCTAACACTAGTAATTATTTGATGTAAATAATTATAACTTAAAGCCTAGGATTTGAATAAGTGTTTAGCAAATAAACTCTAGTCAAAATTGTTTGAATTATCAAAATGATTCAGTTATTACCTACTATCAAATGTGTGACTAGACCTTTTCAAGTTACTTGGATATGAGAATATTGGTGAAGAGCGCTAGTAGTCCTGGTTATTTGGTGACTTATTTAGACTAGTTGAATAAATCATACTTTTTTCCTGATAAAATTACTTTCTGTACACATATATCTGAATCATTTACTGATCATCAATTATAAATAATTAAATTATTATAGATTACAAAGTTACCACTTTCGAGCATTTTATACTCAGTAGTATAGCAATAGTAATATATCAGTGGAACGTCTAATGGTTCCATGCATCAAACATTTATTGACCCCCACTTTCTGTGAGCCTGACATTGGGGCTATAAAGATGAGTAGGACATTTTCCTGTATTCCAGAAGCTAACAGCCTAGTGGGCAAAGCTAAACATATTAAGAATTCATTGCCACATGATGTGAATAGTATAAGACTGCTGTGGAAGCAGGCTTCACACAAGTACTTTTTATTCATACGTAATCAAATTTTTATGAATTTTGCGGCAAGTGCTTTAAAAATGCTGTAGATATATAATCTGATCATTGAATTAATCAGTCAACATGTCTTTATTTCGTCTTGTAAAATTAAAGACCCCTTTTTAGGTGGTCATTTAATCCATCCCAGGACTTCCATACCATTGTTGTTGTAATCAACAGAGCCTCTGAGAAGAGTGTAATATAATGGTTAAATTCTCAGAGGCCAGATTTGGATCCACATCCTGGCCCTAATACTTACTAGTTTTATGACCTGGAGTGAGCTATTTTATCTCTCTTAGTATTAATTTCCTTATATATAAAATGAGGACTGTAAGTATAACTCTTTTCCTTCTTTAAAATATGCTAAAGTTCTAAAAGACAATTAAATCCATTTATTCAGAAGTCCAAGGTGGCACCATTGGAAACAATCAGTATATAAAATTCATGGGAGAACTATAAAAGTTGATGGCATGTTTGGTTTTTATCCCATAAGTTTTTACTGTAATTGAAGGTTTCTATGTAAGAGCACTCACTATCAAGTGGCTTTTGCACTTATCCATTATGGAGTCAATAATACTGATAAAATACCTCATCAAGAAACCCTCAGAGTCCCTTCCGGTTTGTGATTTTTAGGATATTCAATTCTCTAATATAATATGCATGTTTATATTTTTATATCTGCAGTGTAGTCAGTTTAACTTTGGTAGAAAAATAATATTAGAATAATTATAAAATTAGTTGAAATTTTATGTTTCAAATAATTTTAGTTCTTTTTAAGATTTCAAGT
>NW_011888885.1:1721400-1733850 GCF_000151845.1 Pteropus vampyrus | reverse complement strand
GGTTTGCTGTAAAACTCTGCGTCGTGTTACTCCGGCAGCAGGCTCATCCGTCTCACGTTTACCACGTCTCTTGATTACATCATGTTCTCTTGATCTTGTGTTGTTCTGTACAGTAGCATGCTGTATAGGCTTGTAGCCCAGGAGCGATAGACTATATCATGTAGCCAAGGTGAGCAGTAGGCTATACCATCTAGGTGTGTGTAAGTGCACTCTATGATGTTCACGCAATGACAAAATCACCTAACAGTGCCTTTCTCAGAATTTATCCCCGTCATTAAGCAGTGCACGACTGATTGGATTTTTAAAATTGCAAAAGATATCTGATGTATTTTTTTTGTAAAAAGTACCATAAATATATAATAAAAATAAAATTTGTTTTCAAAACTGTAAAGGATTTGTATGGGATTCTGCTAGTATTCGATCCAAGCCTCACTTGATTTCCAAATGCCTTACTACAAAATGCTCATAGTGTTATTAGAAATATTCATTTTGACTTTAGGAGTATATTTCCAAAATTATGTAAGAAAGGGGAAGCTTTGTATATCAGTGGGAACAAACTGCCTGTAATTTTCTCTTACACACATTTGGAATGGATACTTCGTATTACTAATCTGTAGTCATTCTCATAATCAGTACCTGAAAAGATTACATGCTGCCTCATGGCTTGGTGACTTTTTATAATTTTATTGACATGATTCACTTGATGTTCTTACCTTCTAATTTATTTTCAATTGGGATTATTTTTTTAAGTATAAATCTTTTATTGTCATTACTACTTGTAGTTTATGGACAATTGTAAAATTTTCCAGTGTTTTCAAGTTACTGGTGCCAGAAACAGATTGAATTAACATATATTTTCTTATTTGTTCTTGTTTTCTGGTTCATATGAATGTTATATACATAAGATTACATGCCCACCCTCCAAAAAAAGGACATTGGAAGTTAATTACTTTGGCTCATTATTCTACAGCATTATCTTAAACATGATCAAATAATACTTTGAATCCTGCTAAATTTACAATACTATACAAATAGTGCTATCTACAATGAAAGATTAACAAAAAGACCTCTTTCATCATCACAGATGGTTATAAGAATGAATTTTTACAAAACTAGACCACTTTTTTATCTTTATACCACTATTATCTTAACCTGCTATCCTATATTTTTATTTTGAAAGAAAGCATTGTGCATGCTAGGAGGTAAGAAACATAAGAAGAGTAATTATAATGAAATTTAAATAATTCGCTTACTGTTCTTTTGCCAATAAAATAAAACATGTTCTCTTAGGTTTTTTATTTAAAAAGCTCTAAAATATGTCTTTCAGTTTACTGTTATAAAAGAAAAAAACTCGACACTGTCATCTTTCCAAATCAAATATTAATGTTTCCCAATAACAGATTTGGCAGTTATTCAGAGGCGAGTAGTATTATGCTTTTTAGATATTCAGATAGCTAAATATTTAGATATTCAAATCTCAACTGCTGTTGATTGTTCCCCAAGTCAGGTCAGATGCAGTCTCTGCAGGAACATTTGCCAGAGGTAGTATGTTCAAAAATGGAAGATTTTTATGTTTCATAGTCAGCCTCATTTATTTTCAAGACCTCTGAATTTTTCATACTAAGTTGCAGCATCTCACTATATGAACTATGGGGTCTTTATTAATTAAACAGAATCAACAAGGCTGATTTATTCTCTTTCTCAGTTGAATTGCCAAGCACACAAATCAGAGAGGAAATATTTCTAATACTAGAATGTTCTCCAACTCAGTAAATCTGGGATTATCTCATCATACTGATTATGTCAAAGCTCTTCGGTTACAGTGCTCACTATCACATAAAATCGAATGGTATACAGACAAATGCCTCATTCTAGCATCATAAGAACAATTCCAAGTTTCTCTTACAAAAATCAGAAAGCCCTAATTATCAATAAAGCTAGCCATGATCATTTATTGACTATATACTCATTGCCAGGCACTTTACATGCATCACCTGAGTTTTAGAAGCATTGGCTCTGGATGTTTTTCCAAAAGACCAGAAGTGAAATGTGGACTTGAACTATAGAACACTATTCCCCTGTTGCTTAAGTTTGATTTTTTTCTAGTCAGTAGCTGTTGTAATTGCATGTTTGGTATTTAGGATTTTTTTTAAATGTACAGAAAAGCATATTGTGAACATAAGATTAATTAATTAATAATTTATGGTATTATATTTGTATTTGGAGTAAGATCAGATATTGTCTTATTGCTTAAAAGTGCTTAATGAAAGTTATTGGCAAGGATGACTTTCTGGTGGAACTTTCTAATATTCATTGTTCGGAATCTATAACTACATATTTTTCTTAGACAATTTGCTTTTGATTATTTTAAATGATCAGTTTAATGGAATATTCACATATGGGCAATTATAATATTTCAAGCATGAGAATATTATTTTTTAAAGTCAAAGAGGAAAGCATGCACTTATCCTTCAGGTAATCATTCCTGTTTTTCTTCCTTTCCACCCTCCCCAATTAGGGAACATTGTAGAGGAGAGAGTATTTGTAATAATTTAAAGTCTCTTTTGGAATAACATTGTAAATGTGCTGATAAACATTAAAGTATATATACCAAAATTTTAAAATTAGAAAAACTGTCTCATCAGGCTTTTACCTTTTTAGTTTTAAACATGTATTTTGTATAAAATAATGTGTCCTCATTTCACCTTGCAGTAGCATTTTAGCCCACTTATGTTATACTCATTAGTATTTATTTAAAACCACTTTCAATTTAGGCAGCTTTCCAGCTTTATAAAGGCCTTGAAATGAAGTTAACCTGTGCAGAGACAAATGCTTTAGTAGGTTTAGCCTCCATAATTAGAAATTCCATTAAATTGTTTTAGAGATAATAGTAACATGGATTACTGTGAAGAGAATAATGATTCTTTGTACCACTTAACTGCACTCTGAGCTTCTAAAACTATGAAGATGTCTGAAGTCCGGGCCTTACCACCTTCACCTTGATTCTTACCTAATGGTGAAACTATCAGTGATCTTCTTCCATAGAAAGATGCATTTTTAATACTTAAACAGAGAAGTGGAACAATTTGTATAAAAGGGTATGGACAGAATTTAAGAGTATAGGATTGGAAACCAACCAAATCCAATAATGACAGTGAAAGCAACCATTTGTACTAAGTCCAACATTTTCAGTTATTGTCATCAACAGCCAATAAAGCAAGTGCAATTTTGTGATAATTCCCAAATTGGGCTCTGCAGAACACTAGCCCTATGTGAGTAGGGACAT
The DNA here is from genome assembly GCF_000151845.1 of Pteropus vampyrus. Lineage (NCBI taxonomy): Eukaryota > Metazoa > Chordata > Mammalia > Chiroptera > Pteropodidae > Pteropus > Pteropus vampyrus. The sequence goes on along the minus strand of NW_011888885.1, from coordinate 1,730,564 downwards.
GTTAGTTTGAGGAATATCACATACTCTTGGAGAGTCATAGAACACAGTAGTATATTTAAGGCTCTGGGAAATACTACAGTAAAGAAACCTACTTAACTATGTTAAACCTAGTGTATCTCAGACTTTGACCGTAGAATTCCCTCTTCACATAACATTTATTTAAAACCCTTGGAATACACTTTGAAAAATGTTACCCTGTAGTGTAGGAGATACTTTCATTCAGATCCTCAATCTTATTTGATTCTCATAAGTGCCAGTCCTCAAAAGAACTGCTGTAAGATATGATGCTGCTTCTGAGGTTGAATTTGAATAGGTTGGGGCAGGACAAACTGTGCTAGGATGGATGAGGTCAGTGGAGTCAATCAAGGCTAGAAAGAATGTCCAAGGAGAAGAAACAAATCATCCTAATTTCAGAAGCTGCCTGTCCAAACTCAGGAGCCAGGCAGATAGTGGTGGGTTTATCAGATTCATCTGTCTGAAGGCTGGGAGTTGGGTACTAGGTCTGAGAAACAAGCTTTGTGATGTTTCACCACTACCTGAGCATGCCCTGTATCTCGTGTTTGTCCTTACCTCTGTTTGTGTTCTTCCCTGAAGTGTCTAGTCATTTGTTTTGAGAACATGTTAGGTACCATAAATCCAGCATAGTTACTTCCCTTAAGGAGCTTTATATGTAGTAAGAAGGCCTAAAAATAATAGGTATTTATAATATAACATAATTAGAGATAAGACCATGAGCACAGATTGGAAGAATCTAGAGGAAGATCTGGTTCTTTACAATTAGTATGAGTTAACTAGATTAACAATGTGGGAAGAAGATAGTAGCAGAGAAAAAAGTACTGTTGAAGCAGGTTAAAAAAAAACAAAACAAAACAAGGTATATTTTACTGTAGAGTATGTATTTGATCGAGAAAACATTGGTTTGCACTGAATTTTTAGCAAGTGAGCAACAGTATCTGATTTGTCTTTAGGAAGATCTCTTGACTGTAGTGGAGCCTGAATTAGAAAAGAGCTAGAACAGAGGCAGAGAGACAAGCAATTTCAGTGACCCAGGCTATAGCATTGAAAAGGGAGAGGAAGGAGGAGATTCCAGAGATGTTACAGCAAGACAGTCACAGGACTTGCTGACTGAACGGATGTCAGGTAAGGAAAAGAGAGGAATCAAAGGTGAAGAATTCTCTTGCATTTCTTTTTACCAAAGAAGAAAAAATGAAATGTTTTTTGTTGAACTTTAAAACATGTCTAAAACTTATTGAAACAATTGGATCCAGTTCCAGTTGCTTACTGCCGTAGGGTAGAAAATGTCACTAGGATCGTACTTGCATGGATGGGTAGAAGGACAGTCTTCCAGATTGTAATTGCGTTCCTTGTTCTTCTCAAGTCACGTAACACAGACTACATCCTGGATCCATCCTGTGATGAGTGCACTGAACCTGTCTTGCTCAGAGGAGAATGAAGAGGATTGCTCCAGAGAACTTCCTGACCAGAAGAGTTAATAGTTTTCTGTAGGAGGTTGAGTGCCATGGTCTTCTAGCATCTCAGTCCACGCAGATGACTCTGAGACTCAATGGTCTAAAATAGGAGTAAAACATACTATTTATTGAAGTTGTGACAATGGAGACTCTGGATTTAGCCTATTTTTGTAAAACTTTTTGATATAACTGTATACATTTATTCACGAGATCATTTGCCACTATAGTAGTTCTTTAAGAATAATCTAGTCATATTTTTTTGAAATCATATGTAACTAGTTTTTTGTATCATGTATACTTTTTCATATGTAATTAGATATTTGTAATTTTATATACAATTCTTTATAGTGCATCTGATATGATTTTTATAACTAAGACGTTGTAAAATTATATGAACATAGTGAAACACTTCATTTATTTGATAATTCACCAACCTTTTATATTTGTATCATAGGAAAGTGATTTAAGAAAGCTGTTGGTGTTTTTTAAAGATCACAGTTAGACAGCTATCTCACAGGCTACTGAATACAGTCTGCATTTTTATGGGGCTTTCTAATTTACATAATGCTTTTCAGACCCTGTTTTATTTAAACCATATAACACGCCTGTGAGGCACATCCAGTGGGTAATTTCTATTCTTGTTTTTCAGTTAGGGAAATAGTGGTTCAGAGAAATGAGGCGCCTTGTCCTGGAGCCGAAACCCATACCTAAATCTTCTGATTCCACGCCCAGGCCTCTTTCCACTGCACCCTGCTGTCCCAGCAGAGGGAGGTTACAGCCCAGCACGCAGGGCACCGTGGCTCTGTTGATGCAGCTGAGCTCCACAGCTGTGCACTCCGGTGGCCGCAGAGATTCAGAAGGCACCTTGAGTTAAACATGACCCCCACATAACCCCACTGTTCTCCTATAAACCCAACCCCCTTCTTCACCCCCAAACCCTCCCCAGGTAAGAGCATGGTTTTGTGATGTTTCAACGGGCTTCTTGCAGCTGCTCGCATTCTCCCAAAGTAAAAGGGTTGGCTCACATCAGGGAATCTCCCTGCTTAGGTTGCCCTTGCCAGAAGGAGCAGTTGAGGAGAGGTGATGAGAAGAGGGGCACCCAGACTCTCCTCTGCTATTAAAGGAGAGACATCCTTGAACTCTTCTGCTATGAGTCCAAGGCTGGCCTCATTATTGCTGATATCACCCTTCAAATTAATTATACTTTTGATCTTATTTTATTTTACAGTAAGGATGTTACTAGACAGTTTCTTTTAGTAATAAGCCATTGACTTGGAGTGCTAAAGATTTTCTCTCAGTTTAATGATTAAAGCCTGGAGCTGAGAAATGGGAGGGTGGAATGGGGAGAACATCATTTTAAATGTCCTGGGCGTTAGGTACCAACTGAATAATAAAAAGGCACTTATTCTTATCCAAAGTTTTATTTTTAGGTGATATACTTAGAAAGTAAGAGTCATTCATCAGAATCCCTGTTCCAAAACCACACCTGGTAACACTGGGAAGCCATCGTGTGTCACTCTGGCCTATTCTTTTCTCTCTCCCGGCCCATCACTAAAATTCCTCCTCTTCTTCTTCTTATCCTCCTCTCCTCTTCCCTCCCTTCTCTTGCTCTCCTTCTCTCCCCGCCTCTGAAGTACAAATAGGAAAACAACACAGAACTTTGAGGAACCTTGGGGATCATCAGATTCAGTGATTTACAAACATTTTCTGCTGAAAACGACTCATTTTTTAAATGACTTCTTATGCAGAATCCCAATATATATTAACAGATTTAAATATATATATATTGAAGGCCTGGAGCCCAATGAAAGCAGCCCCCAGCACTGCTGTGCAAACCTGGGCTCCTCACGATGTAGAGTAAGAATCATCAGTCCTAACTGTTTATACAGTGAGACAGTTAGTGGCCAGGGCAAGATTCGACCTAGATCCTAAGTCTCCTGGTCTATTAAATTTCATATAGCATATAATATAGATGTCTCTCATAAATATATGTATACATTGTGTTCATCCATACATTTCTGACGATATGTAGGATTTATAATTTATGTCTTGAATTAAATAACAAGGTCACATCAGACTGGTAGTCACCCATTAGCCCTGAGAAAAGTTTCAGAATGGCTGGAGAAGACTTGTGTTTCACCTGACAGCTCGTTGAATATTAGGAAGCTTTAACAAGACAAGTTTTAAGAGAAGCCCCTGAGGGAGCTCCTTCCTTGTATCCCCCAGAGGTGAGATTCTCAAACACCTGAAGTTACTTTTATAAGTTCGTATGTATAATTGTGAAAGTACAGACTTTTCGTTGTTGCCAAATTAATGGTATGAAATTTCCTTCCCCATTCTGAGAGTGTTTTTCTCATTTGTTTCTAGTGAGGAAACACGAAGGAGATGCTAGAGTCACTTGAGATCAAGGTCCTCGGGCACACATTTCACTGACAGACACCTCATATGTTAACTTTGCTATTTTGTGCCACTTTACTCTCTGCTTCTGTCAAATACCTAATGAAAAAGGCCTATAAAAACTGTAATATTTATTAAGCATTTTGTGCCATACATTATGATTAGCAGTTTACGTATGTTATTTCATTATCGTCTTAAAACAACCCATGAGGCAGGAATTATAATTACCTTATTTTGTGAAGGAGAAACTTAGGTTTAGAGAGAGTTGCTAATCTTTGCTTTACAGTCACACAGCACCTACGTGTAGAAGCTGGGTTTAAGGCAGGTCCCACAGAGCCAGTTCTGTGCAGAAATTAGATTTCATTGTGTGTGATTCTAAGGGCGGAGCTGGGATCTGTGGGTTAATTTTACAAAGAGGCAGGTTCCGGTGCAATGAAATAAGGAACTTTCTGGTAGTTAGTGCTCAGGAAAGAATTTCCCAGGAGAATGTGTAAGCCCTGTTCCAGGTGGCGTTCAGTCAATCTGAACTCCTTGCTATAGGAATGTTGCTGAGGATGTTCAGCATCTGAATTGGCTGGAACCATTTGAGCAGTCTCTGAAATCCCTTCCTCTTTTTGCTTCTGTGGCCTCTAAACCAACAGATAAATGCCCTAAGAGATGCTCAAAGAAATATATGGTGGGGACTCATTAAGAATTTTTTTCCATTGCAGAACAAACCCCAAGTTATGATTTGGTGCGTTGACATTTACATAGCTAATCTTTCTTAAATATAAATCAACCTTATCAACATGGTCACTGTAAACTCTTCTCCATTGACCTACTAACTCCAGTTTTAGGGTTAGAACAATGTTCTCAGTGTTCTATTGTCCTTCCATCTTATACTAAAGAGCAACCAGGTTTTGCCATCTTTATAAATTCTCAGAATATTTCCTGAGCACCAGCAGTGAGCCAAGGAAGCGCTGTGTTCGGCACTATGGTGAAGTCAGCCAATTAGCTTGCCACTTCCTGGGTTCTGCTTATTGTCGGTAGAGAGTAGAAAGCTCCTCAGGTGGCCAGAATTGAGCAGCTCCTCTTAAATTTTTGAACTTTAAAAACATCTATTTCTATTTAAAAATCAAGTAGTATAGCATTGAAAAAAGTAAAAAAAGAAAAAGAAAAAAATATAGCCCATCTCAGTTTCCAGAGATAGCTAATATTAATCACTAATATTTGATGAGAATTTTCACTTTAAGGAAGTCATACTATTAAGCAGCTTTCTTTTGACTTAATATACCGTGGTCATTATTTTTTTTATGTGAATACATAGGTTAACGTTTTATTTCAAATGTCTGCATAAAATACTACCCAAATAACTCATAATTTCTGTAGCCAGCAATCTGTCTATGGACACTTAGGCTGTTCAAAGTTTTCTTCTGTTACTAGCAATGTCACAGTAAAACTTCTTATATTTAAATTTTTATATTCATTAAATCCTTTTCCTCATATACCTGTCTTGTGCCAACATGTCTATAGTGGGAATACATTCATGACGGTAAATTGCTATGTCACAGATATGCTCATTCTAATTTTGGTAGGTATTCATAAATTTTCCTCCGAAAAAATAGAACCAATTTACATTACCACCAATAGTATATAACAGCCTCTTTTCTTTATATTACAGGACTTGTTTTGGTCCTAAGACTGCCAATAATGTTTCCAGTTGTTTTTGTCTTCAGAAAAGTAACCTTCTTTCATCATTGCCTAAGGACCTGAACTTTTTCATTATTAGGTTTCAGTTAATTGTCCTGCAGCAGCAGAGACTGACTCGCTGTGTAGAGAGGAGTCTGGCAGTGATGAATTCACTGTCAAACACATTAGTGCTCTCAGCTTTTTACCTGAAAATATTGACCTTTCCTACTTTATGTATAACTGTGATGAGGACCAACTTTTAAGTGAGAGCCCTTTGAAAAGTACAAGGCACAATGCAAACTGACCTACAAGTTTTTTGAGCCTCAGTTTCCCCATCTGTATAAGGAGGATAGTAATACCCTGCCTCTTTCCAAATCAGTTCAATTCAGCAACCATTTCCTGAGCACCTGCTCAATGCCAGCCAGACAAGATGCAAGGCTGTGAAGTGACCACACTAAGTGGTACTGGTTCCCAAATCAAGAAGCTCAGAATCTAAAACCTTTTTCCTTTCTTTTCTTTCTTTTTTGTTTTCTTTTCTTGCAAAAATCTTTTATTTTTTCCTGAAAGGAGTAAGAAGTTAGGGGTTTGTTTAGTAAGAACCCCTTGAAGAGAGGCCCTTTATCACTCTCTGAAACTTAAATAATTCCAAAATAATATTAACAACACCCCTTGACTAGAAATGAAAAGAAACATACTGTATGAAGGACCTCTCCAATAATAAATGCAAAGCAGCTGTAAAAATATAGAGTCAAATGATACTTTCATAAAATGTTTTCAAAATTAGAAAATATTATTCTTTAGGGGGAAACGGGACATTTTTATTTTCTCTGCTAAGTACAATGCAATTTTTTCAAGGGTCAGCAAACCTGAATTTTACAATTTATAGAACAGAAAGAACTGAGCTAACTTTAAAACTCTACTAAAACTGATGTACTCTACTACGTATAACTTTGGAGATGATGAAAAGAACTTTAAACAGACTATGCCTATGGAGCTTAACTTTAGAAATAAAATACCCAAGATGTTTTAACCACAACTATCCACATAAAGTTTCATTGTACCTGCATGATGATTATGTAAATATTAAATGCAATTCTGTATTCACCTTCTTCACTTGAGTTTTTTACATTTGACTACTTCGGTTAACTTTTTATTTGAGTTTTACTCTTGTGGTGGGGCATCTGAGGGAAAGTGCAGTCATATTAATAGCTTGGACCGCCCCCCCCCCCATTCCCATTCCCTCACCACCAAATTCCTTTTTATCACCGCCCTGTTTATTTCTTTCACATTATTTATCAATTTGTAATAATATTTTGTTTATCTTATTAATAATAGGAGTGATAATAGGAGTAAACTCCATGGAAGCAGGGATTTCTCTGTCTTGTTCACTATTGTATCTTCAGGACCTAGCACAGTGCCTGTCACATCGTAGGTGTTCAATGCATACTTGCCCAGTTGAAGGCGTAATGTTCGGTCCATAGCTAAGACTTAGTATCCAGCTTAACTCTCATGCCTTTGTATTCATTTATTCATTTTAAACACTTACCAAGTACTGCTAGATGCCCGACACTTTGCTAAGTACCAGGGAAGCAATGCAAAACAGACTTTGTGATCCTAGCCCCAATGTCATTATATTTTACACAAAAGACTTTTAACATAAATCAGCCAAAGCTTTTCCATTTATTTCTTTCTCCCCGTTTTTATCCCATATTTAAACTTCTAGGCCATTAAATGTTCATTGCCTCAAGAAAAGAGGTGTGACAGCAGAAAGCAGAGGAATACATCCTCTCTGAGTTTCAAAACTCTGGCTCCTTAGGGAACTGGAAAGAATGCATGATTTAGATCAAAGATTTGAGAGGCCACATAATGAGGAAGAACAAGGCTTTCCTACTCCCTGTCTGGAAAATAATTCCCCTGACTGGAAAGGAAGAGAGACAAAAATGTTAATGGGGTTCAGAGAGAGGGTCGTGGGCCACAGCTCCTGGAGCCACCTTCCTGGCAGCAGCAAAATCCCAGTTATATTTGTTAGTTCTGAGAGCAGTAGAGACACATTCTTCATTGTACCCTAGGATGGAAATGATTGTATGGTATGTCTAGGGAGATGGGCCTTGGACAGCTTCAGTGATCCTCCAGCCCAATGTGCAAATTAGAAAATCACATCGATTTCCATGAGCCCAAAAGAACTGTAGGAGTAGCAGGAAGACCCTCTGGTCTCGAGTGAGGATTTTTTTTTAATTGGATCCCCATGTCTTCTTATTGAAACTCAGTTTGGACAGTGACATCAGACCCTCCAAACCCAGAGTGACTTTGTACTAGATGAGCATCCCAGAGTTCAGCAGTGACTGCAAAAAGTGAAAGGAACTGCAGGCTGTCCAAGATTAGTGTTGGTCTGGATCATTTATTCCCTGTTGGTCTGGATCATTTATTCCCTACTCCTGATGTTTCCTTCCTCATGGAGGGAGCTGCTTTAGACTAACACTTCTGGCCTCTGGACTCCCAGTGACTTACATGTTCTGTTTCTAGAACATTTCTTAAATACATTCCCTTTTCTCTGTTCCGTGCAAACACTACCTACTTGTTTTTCGTATTTTTCTCATTTATATTCTGGATAATTGTGCTGTAGGCAATATAACTTCCTCCCTCTCTACCACCCCTGTCCTCATCGATCTATCCACCATATTTCCATCAGAATTATCTTTCTAAAACACAAATTTGATTCTGTTGCCTTCTTGCTACTCTTCAGTAGTTCCCTAGCACTTGCCATTGTCTGACCTCTTCTGCTTTCTCTCCAGCCTCATTTTTCATCCCCAACAATCATTCAAACAGACTGTTTGTTCTCTCCATCTCAGGAACTTCTGCTTCATTACATCATCAGATTTCTTCTCCTTCAAGACATCATTCTTGATTCAACTCTTCTGTGAAGATCTTGACACACTCTCTTCCCCATGCCCAGCACTGGCTCTCTAAGATGCCACCTCTGCATTTTTTTTCCTACATGCGCAGACCCTCTTCCCAACTCTGGAGTGGTGGAGCAAGAACTTCCATCCCAAAAGGTGTTGCTGACCTGTTTATCCAGAAATGCACTGCACTAGGTTACTACATATATTTGCTAATTTATTTTTATCTAGTGAGCTGGATTACTGAGTCTTAATGGCTTGAAATTTGGTTCTGTTTTCTCTTTTGTGCGTTCTCTCTTCATGTGGTAACAAAAGTCTGGTTAAAGCCAACTACTAGTCTCTCCCGCTGTGTCTGTCCCACTCAACATCAGTAGCTAAGCTAGTAAATCAGGTGGAGCTGGGAGGGAAATGGGAAGATAGGCAACTGGCTCAGATAGTCTAGTTTCTTACTTGTACTGTTGCATTGGGGTGTTTTTATCCAGAACTCTGGAGGGCGAGATGGTTAACTGGGAGGAGCTACATTCTAAAATCCTACCTCAGCCTCCATCCCTGCACACCTCTTACTAAAGCCTGTCTCACACTATATTTGCATCTAATTTGGCCAGGAAAGGGAGGTGTCTCTCTCCTATTAGACTTCAAGCCCCCTGTAATTCAGAGTCTATGTATTATTTTTCATTTCTTGCATAAGACACGGCATAATAATATTTAATAAATGTTTACAGAATACATTTTA
>NW_011888885.1:1715107-1721350 GCF_000151845.1 Pteropus vampyrus | reverse complement strand
GTGCTCTCAGCTTTTTACCTGAAAATATTGACCTTTCCTACTTTATGTATAACTGTGATGAGGACCAACTTTTAAGTGAGAGCCCTTTGAAAAGTACAAGGCACAATGCAAACTGACCTACAAGTTTTTTGAGCCTCAGTTTCCCCATCTGTATAAGGAGGATAGTAATACCCTGCCTCTTTCCAAATCAGTTCAATTCAGCAACCATTTCCTGAGCACCTGCTCAATGCCAGCCAGACAAGATGCAAGGCTGTGAAGTGACCACACTAAGTGGTACTGGTTCCCAAATCAAGAAGCTCAGAATCTAAAACCTTTTTCCTTTCTTTTCTTTCTTTTTTGTTTTCTTTTCTTGCAAAAATCTTTTATTTTTTCCTGAAAGGAGTAAGAAGTTAGGGGTTTGTTTAGTAAGAACCCCTTGAAGAGAGGCCCTTTATCACTCTCTGAAACTTAAATAATTCCAAAATAATATTAACAACACCCCTTGACTAGAAATGAAAAGAAACATACTGTATGAAGGACCTCTCCAATAATAAATGCAAAGCAGCTGTAAAAATATAGAGTCAAATGATACTTTCATAAAATGTTTTCAAAATTAGAAAATATTATTCTTTAGGGGGAAACGGGACATTTTTATTTTCTCTGCTAAGTACAATGCAATTTTTTCAAGGGTCAGCAAACCTGAATTTTACAATTTATAGAACAGAAAGAACTGAGCTAACTTTAAAACTCTACTAAAACTGATGTACTCTACTACGTATAACTTTGGAGATGATGAAAAGAACTTTAAACAGACTATGCCTATGGAGCTTAACTTTAGAAATAAAATACCCAAGATGTTTTAACCACAACTATCCACATAAAGTTTCATTGTACCTGCATGATGATTATGTAAATATTAAATGCAATTCTGTATTCGCCTTCTTCACTTGAGTTTTTTACATTTGACTACTTCGGTTAACTTTTTATTTGAGTTTTACTCTTGTGGTGGGGCATCTGAGGGAAAGTGCAGTCATATTAATAGCTTGGACCGCCCCCCCCCCCATTCCCATTCCCTCACCACCAAATTCCTTTTTATCACCGCCCTGTTTATTTCTTTCACATTATTTATCAATTTGTAATAATATTTTGTTTATCTTATTAATAATAGGAGTGATAATAGGAGTAAACTCCATGGAAGCAGGGATTTCTCTGTCTTGTTCACTATTGTATCTTCAGGACCTAGCACAGTGCCTGTCACATCGTAGGTGTTCAATGCATACTTGCCCAGTTGAAGGCGTAATGTTCGGTCCATAGCTAAGACTTAGTATCCAGCTTAACTCTCATGCGTTTGTATTCATTTATTCATTTTAAACACTTACCAAGTACTGCTAGATGCCCGACACTTTGCTAAGTACCAGGGAAGCAATGCAAAACAGACTTTGTGATCCTAGCCCCAATGTCATTATATTTTACACAAAAGACTTTTAACATAAATCAGCCAAAGCTTTTCCATTTATTTCTTTCTCCCCGTTTTTATCCCATATTTAAACTTCTAGGCCATTAAATGTTCATTGCCTCAAGAAAAGAGGTGTGACAGCAGAAAGCAGAGGAATACATCCTCTCTGAGTTTCAAAACTCTGGCTCCTTAGGGAACTGGAAAGAATGCATGATTTAGATCAAAGATTTGAGAGGCCACATAATGAGGAAGAACAAGGCTTTCCTACTCCCTGTCTGGAAAATAATTCCCCTGACTGGAAAGGAAGAGAGACAAAAATGTTAATGGACTTCAGAGAGAGGGTCGTGGGCCACAGCTCCTGGAGCCACCTTCCTGGCAGCAGCAAAATCCCAGTTATATTTGTTAGTTCTGAGAGCAGTAGAGACACATTCTTCATTGTACCCTAGGATGGAAATGATTGTATGGTATGTCTAGGGAGATGGGCCTTGGACAGCTTCAGTGATCCTCCAGCCCAATGTGCAAATTAGAAAATCACATCGATTTCCATGAGCCCAAAAGAACTGTAGGAGTAGCAGGAAGACCCTCTGGTCTCGAGTGAGGATTTTTTTTTAATTGGATCCCCATGTCTTCTTATTGAAACTCAGTTTGGACAGTGACATCAGACCCTCCAAACCCAGAGTGACTTTGTACTAGATGAGCATCCCAGAGTTCAGCAGTGACTGCAAAAAGTGAAAGGAACTGCAGGCTGTCCAAGATTAGTGTTGGTCTGGATCATTTATTCCCTGTTGGTCTGGATCATTTATTCCCTACTCCTGATGTTTCCTTCCTCATGGAGGGAGCTGCTTTAGACTAACACTTCTGGCCTCTGGACTCCCAGTGACTTACATGTTCTGTTTCTAGCACATTTCTTAAATACATTCCCTTTTCTCTGTTCCGTGCAAACACTACCTACTTGTTTTTCGTATTTTTCTCATTTATATTCTGGATAATTGTGCTGTAGGCAATATAACTTCCTCCCTCTCTACCACCCCTGTCCTCATCGATCTATCCACCATATTTCCATCAGAATTATCTTTCTAAAACACAAATTTGATTCTGTTGCCTTCTTGCTACTCTTCAGTAGTTCCCTAGCACTTGCCATTGTCTGACCTCTTCTGCTTTCTCTCCAGCCTCATTTTTCATCCCCAACAATCATTCAAACAGACTGTTTGTTCTCTCCATCTCAGGAACTTCTGCTTCATTACATCATCAGATTTCTTCTCCTTCAAGACATCATTCTTGATTCAACTCTTCTGTGAAGATCTTGACACGCTCTCTTCCCCATGCCCAGCACTGGCTCTCTAAGATGCCACCTCTGCATTTTTTTTCCTACATGCGCAGACCCTCTTCCCAACTCTGGAGTGGTGGAGCAAGAACTTCCATCCCAAAAGGTGTTGCTGACCTGTTTATCCAGAAATGCACTGCACTAGGTTACTACATATATTTGCTAATTTATTTTTATCTAGTGAGCTGGATTACTGAGTCTTAATGGCTTGAAATCTGGTTCTGTTTTCTCTTTTGTGCGTTCTCTCTTCATGTGGTAACAAAAGTCTGGTTAAAGCCAACTACTAGTCTCTCCCGCTGTGTCTGTCCCACTCAACATCAGTAGCTAAACTAGTAAATCAGGTGGAGCTGGGAGGGAAATGGGAAGATAGGCAACTGGCTCAGATAGTCTAGTTTCTTACTTGTACTGTTGCATTGGGGTGTTTTTATCCAGAACTCTGGAGGGCGAGATGGTTAACTGGGAGGAGCTACATTCTAAAATCCTACCTCAGCCTCCATCCCTGCACACCTCTTACTAAAGCCTGTCTCACACTATATTTGCATCTAATTTGGCCAGGAAAGGGAGGTGTCTCTCTCCTATTAGACTTCAAGCCCCCTGTAATTCAGAGTCTATGTATTATTTTTCATTTCTTGCATAAGACACGGCATAATAATATTTAATAAATGTTTACAGAATACATTTTAAAAGTGGTTCATTGTTTCCAAAAACTTTTTTAGCTCTTTCTTGCTTCTGGCAGGTTGAAACAAAGTGAATGAAAAAGAAAATGGGATAAGAGTTTACACATGTCTACATTAACTAGTTCTACTAACACTGGAACAATATAATGAATTTTGCTGAAGAAGGAATGTATGCTATATAAGTTTGGCCATAAAACTGTGATAGCAGTGAGGTATGGTAAAGCACATACTCAAACACTGTTGATTTGCCCAAGGTTTTGAAAAAATAAAACAATAATTTTGGTATGGAAGGGTAGATAAAGCTTAAAAGAAAAATACAAGGCTAGTGCATTTCAAGGCAACAGCGTTCAAACTTCTGTTCTTATAGATTAATTCATCATGTTGCTGAAGAATTCGTTTGGCACAAGGGAGCTGTGTATTGATTGCCACAGTACTCTGATTGAAAGTGCAGAAATTATCTCATCTATAACTAAGCCCCCTGGAATTACTTGACTGTTGCTATTTCACAATGGAGAAATTCATCTTTCATCAGCAAAATTTAAAAAGGAAAAACAGGAAGACAAAACAAACGGGGTGGATAATAAAGACAGTTCAGGTCAGGTATTTCTCTGGAATGGATTGTGAAAAGGTGTTTGTGGGTAGATCCTATCCCTATATACTGAGTAGTTTTATCATTCAGGGAAATAATCCATGCATTTAATCTAATTCCAACTTTTTATTTTTGCATGGTGATCACATGAATTATATATAGTTTTGTGATCACCACAAAAAGAAATTTAAAAGCTTGCACCAAATTAAATGTATAGAGCACTTCTCTGAATGGTAAAAGTGCTTACTATAAGAAAAATCTGAAGGAAATGGGGTTTCTTATTCCTCCAAAGTGTGTATATGTCTGTGTGCATATGATATATATATACGCACACACATATGCACATATATATATATCTCACATACACGCAGACATGTACACACTTTGGAGGAATAAGAAACATTTAATAGACTAAAGTCTACAAAATTTCAGATCTATGACCAAACTGGTGATTTCTTACTCATCAGTGGAACCCCTACTGTGAATCATAGGAAGTGAGAAGTCTATGCACTTATCTCAGTTTTCTTGATATTGCTAAGATTGTTCCTTGATTACATTCCTTCTTTCTCTTTGAATACCATATTCCTGATTAGTGTTTCACCAAATTTAAGACTCCATCAATTATAGGACTCACCATTATTTTATGTATCCCTAAATTTGAAAAAGACATTTAAAATATGACATAGTACTTTGAATTTTTGTCTTATGGCCCTTTAAGTAAATCTAAGTGCTTTTTGAACATATATTTTTATCAGGTGTTTATATAAAGAAAAATGAAATACAAATAAATTGTGATATTCCTAAAACTTCTATATATTTAGAATGGAAATTTTCTGAATCTCTATTTTGAATCAGAGTTGCCATCAACATTTTTCACAGTAGCATTCTTTCTGCCATCAAATGAAGCATTTCTTAAAGGAGTGCTCCACTACTGTCTCTGGGATTTTTTTCCCTCTAGTCTTTGACATCTATTTTGATGCCAGCATTTTTTTTTTTATCTTTCAAAAGAATTTAATAAAAAATTTTTAGACAACAATCAGGATTCATGTTCCTTTCTCAAATAGTCCTTACATACTTTACTCATTGAAAAATAGAGTAACAGTCCATTCATGCGACAGGAAAAACAACCAAGTTCATGCATGCACAGGCAAAGACAACTATATCATTATGATTGCCCGGTCAACAGCAACTGCAAGCCATTGATTCTAAGACACATCTTGTCATATGTTTAGTTCCCCTGAGATGAGTATTTGTGTGAATTAAGGAAAAAAACAGTAGGGAAATAAAGAAACAGGACCAACACAAAGAGGAGAGGGGGAAAACAGATGAGGGTATGATGCCAAGCAAAGCCCCACGGGGGTTGGGGCAGCAGGGGGAATCGGGGTGGGGGGAAGCTCTGGAGACAGTGCAAGTGCTACCTCAGCTGTCCAAGTCAGAGGTCAGGGGGCTGTAGTATTTACACTCCTGCAAGATCAGTCCTTGGTTAGGCATGGGAGGCTCGGGAGCGAGACATAAATTTCCAGGTCCTTTTAGCTCTGCGTAGGCAAAGTGGGTTCTTGCAGCCCTCCAGCAAAGAAATGCAGGGACTGACAACACATAGGGCTGATGTTCATGAGAGCGATAGAGGGGTCCAAGAGCGCTGGCAGTGTCTGCTACACATTCCCATTCCAAAGACATTTAAATATGAGAAGTGTGTGTTTTAGAATTGATGAAATATGGAATTGAGGATCAAATGTCTTTGTACCTGGTTTATCCCATAGCCTCCTCAAAATTAGGTTAAAGATGAAGTGCCGTAACAAATGAAAACGGAATGGCCTTTATGAAAAATTATTTAATTTAATCACAATGATTTTAAAACCTCTTTCTAAAAATCCTAATGAAAATACTTGGAAGAGATCAAGTGATTCATCCCTCCACATTTAGGGTGTTGAATGTGTAAGCTATCCAAGACAAATAACTCTGTCTTACTTACTTGTAAGTAAATCTTTAAAGCTGTGGACAATCCATACTCCCTCAATAATCTATTCCAGTGCCTTATTTCTTGCCAGTTTCACAGAAATTGGAAACAAACCTTTCCACCTATGGTATGAGCCTTCTCTAGGATTCTTAATTACTTAATATATGTGCCTCCACTTGTGTGGTCAGATTCACTGCATTTGCTGCTTATTCAAGATTTTTTTTTCTTGCCAGAAATACTAGAGTCATCACAGATGTGATA
>NW_011888885.1:1714434-1715057 GCF_000151845.1 Pteropus vampyrus | reverse complement strand
GGCTCGGGCCCCTTTCTCTCACATCCCGTCATGGGGTTTTATAGTCAGTCTATCTGAACGCGCATAATAAGATACACAGCGCTGTCTCCATAGAAATTGTAACTTCTCTGATTCTGTGGGTCGAACTGTGTTCCCCTTCAACAGGTGTATGTTGAATCCTAATGCCCAGCACCGCAGAATGTGACCTTATTGGGAGACAGGTTCTTTGCAAAGGTAATCAAGTTAAAACAAAGTCATTAGGGTAGGCCTCAATCCAATATCAGTAGTGTCCTTATAAAAAGGGGAAATTTGGAGACAGACGCACAGGGAGGGAGAAGACCATGCGAAGATTGGGGTTATGTTGCCATAAGCCAAGGAACTACCTGAAGATAGGAGAGAGGTCAGGAACAGAACCTTCTCCAGTGCCTTCAGAGCGAGCATGGCCCAGCCAATGCCTCGATCTCTTGGCTCTGGCCTCCAGAACTATGTGATGATAAATTTATTGTTTAAGCCACTCAGTTTGTGGTACTTTGTTTCCACAGTCCTAGCAAACTAATATAACTCCCTAATCTAGAACTTCCTCCTTTAAATAAGAAAAACAGCAATAATTATAGTATTAAGTACCCTGAGTGATTGGTATCACT
>NW_011888885.1:1711355-1714384 GCF_000151845.1 Pteropus vampyrus | reverse complement strand
AGTGCTACCTCAGCTGTCCAAGTCAGAGGTCAGGAGGCTGTAGTACTTACACTCCTGCAAGATCAGTCCTTGGTTAGGCATGGGAGGCTCGGGAGCGAGACATAAATTTCCAGGTCCTTTTAGCTCTGCGTAGGCAAAGTGGGTTCTTGCAGCCCTCCAGCAAAGAAATGCAGGAACTGACAACACATAGGGCTGATGTTCATGAGAGCGATAGAGGGGTCCAAGAGCACTGACAGTGTCTGCTACACATTCCCATTCCAAAGACATTTAAATATGAGAAGTGTGTGTTTTAGAATTGATGAAATATAGAATTGAGGATCAAATGTCTTTGTACCTGGTTTATCCCATAGCCTCCTCAAAATTAAGTTAAAGATGAAGTGCCGTAACAAATGAAAACGGAATGGCCTTTATGAAAAATTATTTAATTTAATCACAATGATTTTAAAACCTCTTTCTAAAAATCCTAATGAAAATACTTGGAAGAGATCAAGTGATTCATCCCTCCACATTTAGGGTGTTGAATGTGTAAGCTATCCAAGACAAATAACTCTGTCTTACTTACTTGTAAGTAAATCTTTAAAGCTGTGGACAATCCATACTCCCTCAATAATCTATTCCAGTGCCTTATTTCTTGCCAGTTTCACAGAAATTGGAAACAAACCTTTCCACCTATGGTATGAGCCTTCTCTAGGATTCTTAATTACTTAATATATGTGCCTCCACTTGTGTGGTCAGATTCACTGCATTTGCTGCTTATTCAAGATTTTTTTTTCTTGCCAGAAATACTAGAGTCATCACAGATGTGATACTTCCTTTTTCATTCCCTGGAGAGGACCAGGGTTGATGGCAGAGTAAAGACTGATGCCTTTACTGCTATTATGGATGTCGATTTAAATATTCCTGGGCAGTATCATTGAGTGAACCATCCTGCAGGGCACCCAAGTTTGCCATCTATATCTAGTCGTCATCAAAGATCCGGGACCTGTTTTCTCTCCATTGAAAACTTTTGTGCAGTAAAAATAGCAATAGATTGTAGCAGAGTTGTTATATCGTTGGGTTTTTCACATTAACTCTTTGCACCTAGAGCCAGGTCTGAAGTATTCTTCCCTTGGAAATAGCACCCAGTGCAGACTTTGTCCCCAAAAACGTTAAGTGAGCCTCTGAATAATGTTTTTGCAAGAAGCACAAAATCTTAGAGTCAACATGAACTTGTAAGTTCCTCCAGTCCACCTGTCTTTCAGAGGAAAGTACCCTTTTGAAGCGTTCCTGAGCCATAGCTGTTTGAGGCTGCGCTTAGTTATTCCTATTGAGGGAGAAATTGCTAACTCCTTCAAAAAATTCTTATTTTGTCTAAAGATGATTTTTTAAAAAAAAAATCTCATCTCTTATAACATTCAGCAAAGATTTTTGATTTACCACCAAGAGATAACCAGTGGGCTAGCCTCCTCACATGGCTTTCCTTTGCTGACCAGGCATTGCCTCCCTTCCAGTGACAGGCTGGCTCGGGCCCCTTTCTCTCACATCCCGTCATGGGGTTTTATAGTCAGTCTATCTGAACGCACATAATAAGATACCCAGCACTGTCTCCATAGAAATTGTAACTTCTCTGATTCTGTGGGTCGAACTGTGTTCCCCTTCAACGTGTGTATGTTGAATCCTAATGCCCTGCACCGCAGAATGTGACCTTATTGGGAGACAGGTTCTTTGCAAACGTAATCAAGTTAAAACAAAGTCATTAGGGTAGGCCTCAATCCAATATCAGTAGTGTCCTTATAAAAAGGGGAAATTTGGAGACAGACATACAGGGAGGGAGAAGACCATGCGAAGACTGGAGTTATGTTGCCATAAGCCAAGGAACTACCTGAAGATAGGAGAGAGGTCAGGAACAGAACCTTCTCCAGTGCCTTCAGAGGGAGCATGGCCCAGCCAATGCCTCGATCTCTTGGCTCTGGCCTCCAGAACTATGTGATGATAAATTTATTGTTTAAGCCACTCAGTTTGTGGTACTTTGTTTCCACAGTCCTAGCAAACTAATATAACTCCCTAATCTAGAACTTCCTCCTTTAAATAAGAAAAACAGCAATAATTATAGTATTAAGTACCCTGAGTGATTGGTATCACTGTTGGTCATTCTTTGTAGATGTGAGTTCTTGTCCTGTTGAGATCAGAAGTCAGCTCTCTTGGAGGCATGTCTCAGACTCTTCTCTTGCGGAGCGAGCTCACTAGACTGTGAGTACCATTTGATCCATCTGGTTAATAGTAAGAACAAACCTCCAAGGTGCCCATTTGTGTGATACCCAGCCCTGATGTATTAAGAGACCCCTGGTTGCACATTAGAATTACCTGGAGAGATTTTAAAACTCACGAAGCCTCGCCAGATCCCTAGATGCATTAAATTTGAATCTAGGAGTAGAGCCCAGGCACCAGCATCTTAAAAGATCTCCAGGCAATTCTAGTGTGTAGCCAAGGTTGGGAATCACTGCCGTAGCCTGCCGTCGGATCCAGGTAACAAATTTCCCAGGAAGCAGGTTGCCGGAAACAAAAGTTAAATTCTTGGGTGCGTGTATTCTTATAGTTGCCAAATTGAAACTGCAACCTCAACAATGCTTGCAATCAGATGCACACACTCCAACTGCATGGTTTTCTCTGATGAGTTATTGTATATTTTAAGACTCCCTAGATCCCATTTTTTTTAACGTTAATAATACCACCCACTCACATTTATATGGAATTTACACTTTAAAGTTTGCATCTCGTGGTAACCTGGTGAAGTGGTCAAGGGCAGCATTCTTTCTGATTTGCATATGAGAAAACTGAGGCTTGGATAGGTTATGTGACTTTCCCAAGTCATGTTAGGGTTACCAACTTGTCCCAATTTCTCTGGGACTTTTCCAGTTTTAAAACTGGAGATCCCAGGTCCCTGAAGCTCCCACAGTCCTGGGCAAGCCAGGTTGGTTGGTCACCCTGCACTCTGCACCTACAGCAAGAGGCTGAAATGAGGACTGGAAAGCTTGTGTAAGCCAGCTTTG
>NW_011888885.1:1710924-1711305 GCF_000151845.1 Pteropus vampyrus | reverse complement strand
TAACCAGTGGGCTAGCCTCCTCACATGGCTTTCCTTTGCTGACCAGGCATTGCCTCCCTTCCAGTGACAGGCTGGCTCGGGCCCCTTTCTCTCACGTCCCCTTGTGGAGTTTTATAGTCAGTCTATCTGAACGCACATAATAAGATACCCAGCACTGTCTCCATAGAAATTGTAACTTCTCTGATTCTGTGGGTCGAACTGTGTTCCCCTTCAACGTGTGTATGTTGAATCCTAATGCCCTGCACCGCAGAATGTGACCTTATTGGGAGACAGGTTCTTTGCAAACGTAATCAAGTTAAAACAAAGTCATTAGGGTAGGCCTCAATCCAATATCAGTAGTGTCCTTATAAAAAGGGGAAATTTGGAGACAGACATACAGGG
>NW_011888885.1:1706608-1708234 GCF_000151845.1 Pteropus vampyrus | reverse complement strand
CCTTCATTTGCTCTTTCAGTTATCAGAATTCAGTTCCTGGCACTTGTAGAACAGAGGTCCTTGTTTCTTTCCTTGGCTCGTGGCCCCCTTCTTCCACCTTCAAAGCCAGCAATGGCCAGTCAAGTCCCTTTCGCATCACCTCTCTCTCTGCCCCTATTTCATTGTCACATCTCTGACCCAGCCAGAAAAGATTGTCTGCTTTTAAGGACTCATGTGATTAGACTGAGCCCACCCACATAATCCAGGATAATCTCACCATTTAGAAGTCTATACCCTTAATCACATCTGCAAAGACCTTTTGCCTTTGAAAGCGATGCTGTCACAGGATCTGGGGATTAAGGCATGAGCATCTTTGGGGGGATGTTATCCTGCCTGTCTTTTCAAGAAACTTTCAAGCTGTTGTCTAGACTGGCTGGACCATGTTACGCATTCATGAGAGTGTATGAGAGTTCCGATTGCTCCATGTTCCTGTTAACACTTGGTATTGTCAGTTATTATTTATCTTAGCCCTTCTCATAGATATGTGGTGGTATCTCATCATGGTTTAATTTCCTCTTGTGGTTAATGATGTTGAACAACATTTCATCTACTTATTTTCCATCTGTATATCCTCTTTGGTGAAATGTCTGTTCAAGTCTTTTGCCTGTTTTAAAATTGAGTTGTTTTCTTGCTACTGAGTTTTGAGAATTCTTTATATATTTTGCAGTTGTAGAGGGGTGCAACTACCATATTTTGTCAAAAATGTGATTTTTGAATATTTTCTTGTTTAAGTCCAGTTTTCCCACATTTCACCTAGATAACAGTGCATATGCATAATTTCCCCATACTTTGGTTCCTGTTGGGGTTGGCCTACACAATGATTCACCAGCTTCTAAGCCAGGGTGTTTCAGATCTGAGAATGGCTCTGCCCGCTCCTAGTTGTGGTAGTTCCCAGATATCTCTAAATCACAATTCAGCCCTTTCCTACATTACTCTTAGAGAATGCAACTTTTGCTGTATTTAAAAAAAAAAATTGTTATAAGATCACAGGATCTTAAAGGGAAACATAAATGCCTAAACCCATGGCAGCTGCAACTTCTTTCACACCAATGTCCCTGCAGTCCAACAAACATCATGTGGCTGTGGATGTGGCCTTCACAAGAAAACCATTATGGGAATGAAATGACAGGAAGTTAGGGCAAACTAGGAGGAATTTTGAGAGCTTTGTGCAGTCCTTAAGCTTGGAGAAGAGATTCCCATACCAGTTAATTATACAGACATATAGACACCAAATTTGCTTGGAGCAATATGAGAGCTAAAGACACCTGATACTCATAGAAGAAATGCTCAAAATTAAGCAGAGAAGGGAAATTTCATTTCAAGCCTTCTGGAAATTCTTATCTACGTCTGTATTATAAGGCAGCAATCTGGAGCTATCTTGAGAATTACCTCCAAGAGTCTAAGGTTTCCAGAAACCATCCCAGAGAATTTGAAAATCATAATCTTAACTGTACCAAGTAAAGAACTTTGTCAATCAGAAACCTGGCAGGAGATAGAAGCCACCACAGATAGTCCAAATGAAGATGCTACTTATAGATAGGTGGTGAGCGTTCAGGAAACAAGCAAGTGGTGGTGAAGCACCCAGAA
>NW_011888885.1:1702132-1706558 GCF_000151845.1 Pteropus vampyrus | reverse complement strand
GTCCTGGGCAAGCCAGGTTGGTTGGTCACCCTGCACTCTGCACCTACAGCAAGAGGCTGAAATGAGGACTGGAAAGCTTGTGTAAGCCAGCTTTGGCAGAGAGAAGCAAAAACTTAGGTCTAAGTCTCCAAAACCCCTGTTGGAACTCCTTCCAGTCATAGAAAGATCTTGAGGGGTTGCTAGGGCACAAATTTTAAAAAATGACTGTGTCTCCTCCCCGAGCCATGTTTGTGGTATGTCGTCCCCTAGGACTGGGAATTCCCGGACCACCGAGCAGAAAGCTGTGTCAGCCTATATGGTCTGTTTCAATTCATTGTTGGATTGTTATAGTTTGGGTTTATTTCTTTAATATTTTTAAAATAATCATACAGAAAATTGACTTTTTTGGGGTGAGGTGTAAAATTCTGTGAATTTTAAACATCTATATAGATACATTTATTTGACATCCACCATAATGAAGATACAGGACTGTTTTACACCCCACAAGCTCCCTCCCAATATCTCCAGACAGACACACCCTTCCTCACCCCAAATCCTGGCAGTCACCTCCCTTTCTCCATAGCTATAGTATTTTTTTTTTTTTTGTCTTTTTGAGTGTGTAACCTTCTGAGACTGGATTCTTTCCCTCAGCATGATGCCTTTGAGATTCATCCAGGTTGTTGCATGTATCAATAGTTTGTTCATTTTGTCATTGATTAAGTGTTCCTATTCCATTGTGTGGACATAATGCAGTTTGTTTACTCATGAACCCATTGAAAGACATTTGTGTTGTTTCCAGGTTTTGATGATTATGACTAGAGCTGCTGTATACATTTATATATTGGTAATGATTTGTTTTTCAATTGTGGTTTTAAAAAAAGAAAACATAAAATTTGTGTATTGGTTCTTGTATGAACGTTAAGTAGTCACTTCTCCAGGGGAAATACCCGGAAGCAGGATTCCTTGATCATGTGATGTATTTGTTTTCTATTGCTGCCATTACAAATTACAACAAACTTAGTGTCTTAAGTAATATAAATTTATTATCTCACAGTTCAATAGGTCAGAATTCCAACATGTATCTTAGAGGGCTAAATCCAAGCTGTCAGCAGGGCTGCGTTCCTTTCTGGAGGCTCTAGGAAAGAACCTTCATTTGCTCTTTCAGTTATCAGAATTCAGTTCCTGGCACTTGTAGAACAGAGGTCCTTGTTTCTTTCCTTGGCTCGTGGCCCCCTTCTTCCACCTTCAAAGCCAGCAATGGCCAGTCAAGTCCCTTTCGCATCACCTCTCTCTCTGCCCCTATTTCATTGTCACATCTCTGACCCAGCCAGAAAAGATTGTCTGCTTTTAAGGACTCATGTGAGCCCACCCAGATAATCCAGGATAATCCCACCATTTAGAAGTCTATACCCTTAATCACATCTGCAAAGACCTTTTGCCTTTGAAAGCGATGCTGTCACAGGATCTGGGGATTAAGGCATGAGCATCTTTGGGGGGATGTTATCCTGCCTGTCTTTTCAAGAAACTTTCAAGCTGTTGTCTAGACTGGCTGGACCATGTTACGCATTCATGAGAGTGTATGAGAGTTCCGATTGCTCCATGTTCCTGTTAACACTTGGTATTGTCAGTTATTATTTATCTTAGCCCTTCTCATAGATATGTGGTGGTATCTCATCATGGTTTAATTTCCTCTTGTGGTTAATGATGTTGAACAACATTTCATCTACTTATTTTCCATCTGTATATCCTCTTTGGTGAAATATCTGTTCAAGTCTTTTGCCTGTTTTAAAATTGAGTTGTTTTCTTGCTACTGAGTTTTGAGAATTCTTTATATATTTTGCAGTTGTAGAGGAGTGCAACTACCATATTTTGTCAAAAATGTGATTTTTGAATATTTTCTTGTTTAAGTCCAGTTTTCCCACATTTCACCTAGATAACAGTGCAAATGCATAATTTCCCCATACTTTGGTTCCTGTTGGGGTTGGCCTACACAATGATTCACCAGCTTCTAAGCCAGGGTGTTTCAGATCTGAGAATGGCTCTGCCCGCTCCTAGTGTGGTAGTTCCCAGATATCTCTAAATCACAATTCAGCCCTTTCGTACATTACTCTTAGAGAATGCAAATTTTGCTGTATTTAAAAAAATATATATTGTTATAAGATCACAGGATCTTAAAGGGAAACATAAATGCCTAAACTCATGGCAGCTACAACTTCTTTCACACCAATGTCCCTACAGTCCAACAAACATCATGTGGCTGTGGATGTGGCCTTCACAAGAAAACCATTATGGGAATGAAATGACAGGAAGTTAGGGCAAACTAGGAGGAATTTTGAGAGCGTTGCAGTCCTTAAGCTTGGAGAAGAGATTCCCATACCACTTAATTATACAGGCATATAGACACCAAATTTGCTTGGAGCAATATGAGAGCTAAAGACACCTGATACTCATAGAAGAAATGCTCAAAATTAAGCAGAGAAGGGAAATTTCATTTCAAGCCTTCTGGAAATTCTTATCTACGTCTGTATTATAAGGCAGCAATCTGGAGCTATCTTGAGAATTACCTCCAAGAGTCTAAGGTTTCCAGAAACCATCCCCGAGAATTTGAAAATCATAATCTTAACTGTACCAAGTAGAGAACTTTGTCAATCAGAAACCTGGCAGGACATAGAAGCCACCACAGATAGTCCAAATGAAGATGCTACTTATAGATAGGTGGTGAGCGTTCAGGAAACAAGCAAGTGGTGGTGAAGCACCCAGAAACTAACAGTAGTTAGAAGACATTTCTACCTTTAGGGCTGAGGGCTAAAGAAAGATATAATGTCGCCAGAGACCACTGGGAACTGGACCACGGAGGAGAAGGCCTGCCGCTGGAGCTGCGATTGTAGAGGGGTGCAACTACCATCAGGACATGGCAGCAAAGCAAGAAGCGGCAGAAAGAGAAGGGAAGTTTGTCTTGACCTTGCTCTCTCATCTGCTCCTTTGGGTGCTTCCCATTGCTGGGGGAAGCCTGCACAAAACACCTAGCAGGAGAGCCCAAGGGAGGTAGTCCACAGGGCTCCACCACCTCCTGGGGCTGTGGGGGCAAATGGAGGCCAACCAGCAAAAGGATTCATCCAGTGATTCTTGATTTGTGTGCAAGCGGAGATCTACTGTCTGAGAATATCATCAGAATGAGTTCATAAACCAGTGACTGCTTGGTGGATAATTTCTGCCTGCCTTCTAAGTGCACAGGTGCTGCCCATGGATGAGATACAGTTTTTATGCTCACAGAGATTCCAGCCCAGTGGGAGCAGCAGACAAATAGCAGAGGGATAGAAGAGAGGGTCGGATGCACATAGTGAAGGAATCTAACCCAGACACAAGAGCTCAGGGAGGGCTTCTTGGAGGAAGTTATGTGTAAAAGAGATTTAAATAATTAGTAAGTGTTAGCCAGCCATATGGGGGAGTAGTAAGATGAGAAAGCCTCCTGAGTAATAGCAGGGCGATGAGAAAGAGCGTGAGGGACAGTGGGATTGGGTGTATCCAGAACATAGCTTTGCGGGAGGGCAGCAGGAGAGGGCAGCAAGGAGACAGTGGGAATGGCCAGAAATAAGTCTGGAGAAGTGAGCAGGGCCAGATCTGGAAAGACCTTGTAAGCCATGTTAAGAGTTTGGACATTATTCTAAGAATAAGGTGAGGAATCGAAAGATTTTAAGTAGGATGATGGCATAATGAGATTTCTTTAAAAGGCTCTCCAAGGTATGAAGGATGGATGGGCAAGAAACAAGAGTGGAGGGTGTTTCCTCAGACTGTCCCCTCCTCTGACTGAGACCCTGGCCAAATGTCGCAATATCCCCAAGCATCAGTCTCCTCGCCCACATATAATCCGGCCTGCACTGCCTCCCTCCCTGGATTGTGGCAAGCAGTAGCTGTACATGAACAGGCTCTGGCTACTATCAAGCACACTCATAATTCCAAGTAATGTGACGAAAAGAAAATATGGCTGATGTTGTTATATTTCCCAAGGCAATCTGCGTGGTCCTCTGACCCGTTTCCCAAAGGATGGAGAGGAAATTGAGAATGAAGCGCCACCGAAGCCAGCACCCTGAAAGGAGTGTGTGCATTCCGTGAATTCCAAAATAGAGATCCTGGCCTTCCGGCTGTGTGGCACACGATCGCTGTCCAATAAATATGAATTGATAAGTGGCTGAGTAGGGCTTCGTTTTGTTTTGTTTTCATTTTTGCCAACTCTATGACCACAGAAGGGAAACTAAATTAATGCCATGTGCCTGTAAAAACCCTTCTGACATCTCTTATTGTAATCGAAGATGACAAGGGTTATCAGAGCAGAAGGAACATGCTTGAGTGAAAGTAAATCCCAAACACCTTTTGGGAAACAAAGCACCTCCTGGTGACCTTTGCAGCTGTTCAGCTTCCCTAGGTATGGCAACCTGGAATTGTCTAA
>NW_011888885.1:1689574-1702082 GCF_000151845.1 Pteropus vampyrus | reverse complement strand
GTGTATCCAGAACATAGCTTTGCGGGAGGGCAGCAGGAGAGGGCAGCAAGGAGACAGTGGGAATGGCCAGAAATAAGTCTGGAGAAGTGAGCAGGGCCAGATCTGGAAAGACCTTGTAAGCCATGTTAAGAGTTTGGACATTATTCTAAGAATAAGGTGAGGAATCGAAAGATTTTAAGTAGGATGATGGCATAATGAGATTTCTTTAAAAGGCTCTCCAAGGTATGAAGGATGGATGGGCAAGAAACAAGAGTGGAGGGTGTTTCCTCAGACTGTCCCCTCCTCTGACTGAGACCCTGGCCAAATGTCGCAATATCCCCAAGCATCAGTCTCCTCGCCCACATATAATCCGGCCTGCACTGCCTCCCTCCCTGGATTGTGGCAAGCGGTAGCTGTACATGAACAGGCTCTGGCTACTATCAAGCACACTCATAATTCCAAGTAATGTGACGAAAAGAAAATATGGCTGATGTTGTTATATTTCCCAAGGCAATCTGCGTGGTCCTCTGACCCGTTTCCCAAAGGATGGAGAGGAAATTGAGAATGAAGCGCCACCGAAGCCAGCACCCTGAAAGGAGTGTGTGCATTCCGTGAATTCCAAAATAGAGATCCTGGCCTTCCGGCTGTGTGGCACACGATCGCTGTCCAATAAATATGAATTGATAAGTGGCTGAGTAGGGCTTCGTTTTGTTTTGTTTTCATTTTTGCCAACTCTGTGACCACAGAAGGGAAACTAAATTAATGCCATGTGCCTGTAAAAACCCTTCTGACATCTCTTATTGTAATCGAAGATGACAAGGGTTATCAGAGCAGAAGGAACATGCTTGAGTGAAAGTAAATCCCAAACACCTTTTGGGAAACAAAGCACCTCCTGGTGACCTTTGCAGCTGTTCAGCTTCCTTAGGTATGGCAACCTGGAATTGTCTAACAGCAGTATAACCAGGATTTTGCCCTGATTCCAGAAGTGTGCCTCTTCTCTCTCCCTGGGTTGTACAGAATTTTAAATGTCACAGTAATCACATTTTTCACCAGGATAACATGAAATATCATTGGAGCTTAATAGAGATAAACAAATGATCAAATTCAGATGTTAGCGATATATTACACTGGAGGAATTACCTCTAAACCACAAGCTGCAAAGCCTCTGAATTTTGTAACACAATAAGAAATAAAGTATCAAACGCTACTATTTCTGAGTCCCTACCATGTACCCCTCCCTGTTCCAAGTAATGACACATATCACCTTATTTAATTCCCTTGACAGTTCTTCAAGGTGGGTGTTATTATCCCCATTTAACATATAAATTCAGGTAAATTCACTGACCTACTCAAAGCCACATGACTGGTGGATCTGTGACTGTCCTCCACCCTCCACTTAAGCTATGTGACCTTGGCAAAGTTACTTAACTCCTCTAAGCCTCATCTGCAGAATGGTAATAACAAGAGGACTGAATTTTTAAGATTGTGGAGAGGATTACATTAAATGAGATGTTATGTGCAGCACTTCAGTGCAGTGCCTGCTACACAATGATCACTTAGTATTAAGGCTCTCCAAAGAAACAGAACCAATAGGAGATATATATGTGATTTAGTATAAGGAGTTGGCTTACGCAGTTCTAGAGCCTGAGAAGTCCCACCATCTGCAAACTGGAGATCCAGGAGAGGTGGAGTTCCAGTCTGAGTACAGGAGAAAACCAATGTCCCAGCTCAAAAACAGATAAATTCTTTCTTACTCAGCCGTTGATTCTATTCAGGTCTTCAGTGGAGTAGAAGAGGCCCACCCCACATTGAGCGATCAATCTCTTTTTCTCAATCTACTGATTCAGATGTTAAACTTATCCAGAAACATTCCTATAGACATGCCCAGAAATAACATTTAACCAAATATCTGGGCCCTCTGTGGCCCAGTCAAGATGACACAAATTATTTACTAAACGGTGCTTTGTTAGCAATATTTTTGCTATTGTTATCACTGTAGACTTCGCATTTTATGTCTGTCTAGTCACCATATTACATTGCTTCAAAACCAAAACAGTCGTCAGTATAATGATAATGAAATCAAAATCCACATACAGTTTTTCTTCCCGTAGGAAAATTTTCAACCTCTTGCACATTTAATTCATGGCAAAGGTGTTAACCAATAGGACCGTTTTCCCTAAAACTTGGAAAAAATGGGAATCTATGTTAGTAATTCAGAAATAGGAGAATGCCTCATATTGATCCCTAGAGCACTGAAGAAAAAAAAAAAAAAAAAGAGACCTAATTAATAGTTTCTTGCCAGCCCTCTAGGCTAGGGCTGTGAGTGTAGGTTACCAAGCAAAGAAAAGCTTAGACTATAAATTAAAAGAAGCCACATCCTTGGGCCAAGGCATCTCATTGGAGTCTTCCATCTCACACTAAATAACAAGGGGAAAAAAAACAAGTTTAAATCTGAAAGCAGAAAGCTTTATCTATATTCATACTAAAAAACGTTTCATGGCATTTTCCTGGACTCAAACCTGTATTTCATTTTCTAAGGTGCCTATTTTTCTACCCACCAGCTCCATGTATGATAATAGAGTCAAAAAGAGCTGAGATTGAAAGGCAGCCCTGCCACTAGCCATGTAACCTTGAGCTAAATACTCATTTCAGAGCTTCAGGTGCTCCCTCCATTGGGCATAAAACCAACTCTAAATAGCCCTTATAAAGGTTAAGGAAAGTGTCAGCTGTGTCTGTCTCTTAATAAGGCTTCCATAAATGTGAGCATCATTTCTACTCTACACCTCCCACTACAATAAGGGAAAAGATAATCTTTCCTTAAATTATCGTTGTTTTTAAACTACTGAAAGGCCCACCTTCTCTATATAAGGAGATAGCTAGAACTAAAGGAACCGTCAAGTCCACTGATTATCAAACCGTACTCAATGAATCTCATTAGAAATTGTGGAATGAGGAAGTGAGATCAGGTGAGATTGCCACCCCTGCCCACCTCTCCATTCAAATAGAGTTTATTTGCTTTGTGTATGCATGCTTCTATGTAAGATTTAATTTTACAAAGGATTCTTCAGAGAATAATTGTAAATCACCAATCTAACACAACTCCATTTAGAGATGCAGAAACAGAGACTCTGAAGGTAAGGCAACCAACCCAAAAACCATTTGAGACAGAATCAGAATTAGAATGCAGGTCCTTGGACTCCTAAGTCACTGTACTTTCTGTCATTTCAAGTTGTGACATTTCACTATGTCCAGTGTGGGAATAGTAATATGGTGTGAAAAGGAGCCTCTTCAGTCCTACAGAAACATTGTATTAGGCCAGGTTTACACTGAGGGCAATTTCCCATGAAGAGACTCTAGACAGGAGGCAAGACAATTTTAGTTGTAGCCCAGAGGTCATGATGCGTACATAAGCTGCCCCATTCAGCCTATGGAAGTCCAAATTCCTCTTCTAGGTTTCTATTCCAAGCCTTCATCCTATGTCATGTCAACTGACACAAAATAATCCATATTTTGCTTTCTACTGTAAAAATTGGGTTTATTTGATTTTACTGAAGATGGGAGAAGGAAGAGTGGAAGGGGTGGGGGGAGGTGTAGGAGTCACACCACTAAGCTCATAACCTCCGTCAGACTAGCATCTACCTTTCTTAACCTTTCCCCTATTTTCCCTCACCTCCTTCATCTATAATTGCCATATAAACTCCAAATTCTTCTCCTGTTTTATAAAGTTATTCTGTTTTTCTTCCCTTCTTGAATATCCAGATCTATCAAGGTGCTCAACAGATTCATAAAAGTCTTTATGCTATCCATAACTACCCCTCTTAGAATGTTGTTTTGGTTACAGATAGGAAAAACGTTTTAATAAAACCCGAAATTAAATTGTACTCTATCATAGAAAAAAAAAGGGGGCATCTATGATAAAATGAGATTAGAGCAGTGTGCCTGAATTTTTCCTACTGAAATTTCACCTTTATTTTGGAGTGCTTTCACAATTCTTGCCACTAAATTTCCCAGACTCTGGAGAATGTAATATTCAGTTTAAAACCTACAGCCCAAGCTTGAACCTAATTCCTCAACATGGTTCCCTTAAGCAGCACAGAGAGGGGGCAATTTCATTTTAAGATAATTAAATAGCTTTTGAAATGGTGGACAAAGTAGTTCACCAAAAATAAAGGTGAAATGAAAATATTTTCAGGCAAACAAAAATTGAGAAAATTCAGTAGATCTATATTAAAGGAAGTTTTTTTAGGAAAAGAAATTATCTCAGATGGAATAAACATCAATAAAAAGTAAATATATGATTAAAGCTCAATGAATATTGACTGTATGAAGCAATAATAATTATGTCTCGTAGGGTTTAAAATATCTGTGAACTTACTGATATGTGGCAACAATACTGTATGTTAAAAGGAGGGTAGAGTTAAAATATTATAAAGTCCTTGAACTATATGGAAATAGGGTAAAAGTACCAAACACTAGCTGTTGATAGGTAATGGATGCCTTTGGTAATCTCTGTGGTAACCACCTGTTATAGACTAAATGCTAGTGTCCCTCAAAATTCATTTGGTCAAATCCTTCTCCCCAATATGATGATATTAGCAGGTAATGCCTTTGAGAGGTAATTAGATGAGGTCATGAGAGTGGAGCCCTCGTGAATAGGGTTGGTGCCCTTGTAAGAGTCGTGAGAGAGCTTATTTCATCTCTTTCCAACATGTAAGGATAGGGAGATATCTGCTCTCTGCAGCCTAGTATAGGGATCTCACCAGAACCCAGCCATGCTGGTACCCTGGTCTCGGACTTCTAGCCTCCAGAAGTATCAGAAATAAATTTCTATTGTTGATAAGTTGCCTAGTTTTTGGCATTTTGTTACAGCATCCCATACTGACTAAGACACCACTAAAATGTTAGTAAAAATGTATGACTGCCAACTAAAAGAGAGAATATGAAATGCCGAAAAATGTAATCAATATAAAACAAGACAAAAAAAAAAACAATAAAAATAGGAACATACATTGATTGGCATAAATACAAAGATAGCAGTAAAATGACAGATTCATATCAAATATGTCAGTGATAAATGTAAACGGACTAAATGCTCCAATTAAATGTAATGATTGCCAGACTTTATAATAAAACAAAGCTTAACCATAAACTGTTCACAGGAGTCATCTAAAAGATATAATAAAAGATGTAAAAAGTAAAAGAATGAAAAAAGTTATACTATGAAAGAATAACTGAAAAAAGCTAGTGCAGCTAAATTGCTATCAGTGCAATTAAGGTAAGAATCAATGTATTTGAAAATTAAGGTAGACCCTTCTAAATAACACATTATTCAAAGATAGAACTCAAAATTTTAAAATTGGAAAATATTTTAAACTAAAAGATTGAGAAAACAGTACATAAAAATACTTATAGAATGCATCTTACAGATCTTTACTTTTTAATATATGCATTGTAAAAAATAAAAAATAAAAAATAAAAAAGACTGACAAGTAATGAGCTAAGCAATCATCTCAAGGAATTAGAAATAGGAGAGCAAATTATAATCAAAGAAAGTAGAATAAAAGAGAAAAATAATAGAAGCAGAAAATAAGGAAAGAGAACAAACTTATAGTAGAATCAACAAAGACTAAAGTTGGTTCTTTGGAAAAAAGTAATAACATTGATAAGTATCTAGCAAGACAAATCAAGAAAAAAGAAACAGAACAAATGTTAGGAAGAAAAATCATTACAGATCTTACAGATATTAAAGAGAGTAAAAGAATATAACAATTTTAGGTTATCAAAATTTTAAGTGATAAAAGAAAAAGTGACATTGAAATACAATTTATTAAAACTAAAGAAGAAAAATAGAATATTTGAATCATCCTATAACATCAAAGAAATTGAATCCATAATTGTAAACTTTACACAAAGAAAACTCAATACTAAATAGCTTTACCAGCGTATTCTACCAAACATTTAAGGAAGACATAACCAATTATACAAAAACTGATCCAGAGACTAGCATAAAATGGAACACTCCAAAACATATTTTGAGGCCAGCAAAATCTTTATGCCAAAATCTGACAAGGACATTATAAGAAATGAAAATTATAAGGATGATCTCAGTCATAAATATGCAAAAACTATAAACAGTATGTTAGCAAACCAAATCCAGCAGTGTTTTAAAAGGTTAATAATGCATTATGACCAAGAAAGGTTTATTCCAAGAAAGTAAGATTGGTTTATTTTTTTTTTTAGATTGGTTTAATATTCAAAAAATTGGCCCACCCAGAGACACACACAGACACACACACAAAGTTGAACAGTTACCTCACCACATTAACAAAATAAAGGCTAAATATATTCTCATCTCAGTGCAGAAAAAGCATTTAACAAAAGTCATCTTCATTTTATGATTTAAAAATCTCATAGCAAACTCAAAATAGAAAGGAAGGTTTTTGTTTTTGTTTTTGTTTTTGTTTTGAAAGGAACTTTCTTAATCTTATAAAGGGTACCTACCTATAAAAAAAAAAATACCCACAGCAAAAATCATACTTAGGGCTGAAACATCCTATGATGCACCACCACTTGAGATTCCATCATGCAACTCAGAACGGCACACAGTTTAAAACTTATGAATTGTTTATTATTTACTCCTGGAATTTTCCATTTAATATTTTTGGTCTATGGTTTACTGTGGGTAACTGACACCAGGGAAAGTAAAACTGTGGATAAGGGGAAACTACTATATTATCATGTAAGTCTCCCCTACAAAAAATGTCTCTTTTTCTCTAGTCATTCCTCTTCCCTGCTTCAAAGCTACATTCTCATTTTCACAGATGACAAAAAAAAGGAGCAAGATCAGATCCTTCAAAATTCCCTTAAGAGATCCAAAATAAAAAGAACTCATTCCTCAAATCAAAAGGGACAAAGAAACCAAGAGAAGTGAACCATTCAAATGAGCCTCAGAGGCTGTGGAGCTAAGGAATTCACTGATGGCTGGAGCTGCCTTATACAGATAGAGTATTTTGCAAAGCTGTTCCAGACCTCTGCTGAAGCTTCTGCCTCCCTTGAGGCATGTATTGCCATCATTAATGCACACGGAATGGCCAGCTTTCCCTCCATCTAGTTGTGCACAAGAGTAGGTTGCATACTCACTCATAGGAGATGATTTGCAAAAGGAAACCAGAGAAGCAGCATGTCCATGCATGTGCAAAAACCTTGCCCAGAAGATGACTTATTACATTAGAGGTGATCAAGCTTAAGAAGGAACCAAGAAAATCCTTTTATGCTGTTAGGAACATGCACAGCCAAGTATGTGCTGAACTGAGCTCCTCCCTTGGTTCTTGCCAAAGGGCTGATGTGCTGTGCTACATATTATGTTTGGTTTTTTTTTTTAAACTCCAGAGCTCTATGGAACCCATTCTTAGAATGCCAGACATATTATGACAAGTCCCAGGTCTTGCAAGCCAACCCAAACCTGGCTGGGTTCAGAGATGGATGATATGCCATCTGGGAGCTGGCCCATGTTCCTCTCTGAATGGAGTCAGGAAATGCAGGCCTACCACTGATGAAGCTCCCTCCCAGGGTTATGAGACTAATGAGAACACATCCGAATTCCCTCCACAGGAGGCTACCAAGAGCCTGGAGGAAGGGGACACAGTATCCAGAGAAGCGGGTGGCTGTGAGGGAGATAAGCTCCAGCCCTCTAGAGTTGTCAGTCAAGCATTTAGAGGTACTTGGAATGAAAGCACTCAGAGGATATAAACCTTTCATAACCATCTTTAGAGCAAGCGGCTCTGACAGAAGAGGCCAGAAGCACTAAATCATAGTGACCTCTGTATTAAATGTGCCAGACACTGTGTTGAGCTCTACATGCATTATCTCATTTCATCTTCATGGTGTCCCTGTAATAGGGACTATTATCCTTTCCATTTTACGGATTAGAAAACTGAGGCTCAGGTTATGCACCTAGCCCAAGACCCAACAGCAATGTACACTGCCTCTTCATTAAAAATAATTCATATTCTAACAAGGTGTTTAGCATAGCATACCATAAGCATTCAGTAAATAATTACAAATGAAAAAACTAATTCATGTTGAATAAGGCAGGTCAGCACTGGTTTAATAGAGACCTAGCACTAGTCAGGTGTGTGACTTTGGGTCAATTGCTTGACTTCTCTGGGTCACATTTTCCTCATCTAAAAAGTGAGGATGCTCCCTGGGTTGTGTGATGTGATGAATAAGTCATACGGGAAGCCAGCATTTAAAATACGCTGCCTGTCAAGTCTAAAGCAGAGCCCCCAATGCAACTTTGACACCCAAGTCCCTTTAGCTGTATATTTCATTGCTTCTTGCCAAAAGAAAAAAATGCATGGGGGCTGGAAACATGCACACATCTTTCTAAAGTTCCAGGTGGCTTGGTTGGAAAGACACTACCATTAACAGAAGAGCCCTTTATCACAGTTGCCACTCCATTCTCAGTGACCAGATTGTCCCACTTGTCTCTGTCAAGAGCACTGAAGCCACTCCTGATTTTAAAGGACCCCATGAACGGTTTCTCTCTTTGCTCAGCCTTATGGCTCTTTCTTAACAATTGAAATGCAGTTTTTTCACCAAAATGACCACTTAAGGACAGGAAACACCTATTAGAATCTGCTTAAAGCAAAAGTATGGTCTTGAATGTTTACAGACACACTTTTTATCTCATTTAAAAAATTCCTTTTTTTTTTTAACCTTAAAGGCACTAAATAATAGTGCATGGGCAGAACTCATTGGACCAAAGACTTGGTTGTTTTTATATTTGTTCGTACTTGCCCTGACTGCTTCTGCACTTGTTCATTCTTCTCCTCTATCCATTCTCCATCAAAGCCTTCTTCTCCGGAAAGCCTTCCTTGAGTTCGTCAGGCAGACGTGGGCACTTTCTGTAGGGATGAATTATACCTGAGGCCAGGGCCCATGATTCCTCCCCTTGGCATTCTCAGAACCTAGCAAAGTATCTGATGTAAGGTAGACACTAAATACATATTTGACAACTGAGTGTTGAAAGGATGCTTCAAAAAGTCAATTAAAACATTAAGTAAGAGATTAAATGAAAGATAAATTATGAGAATTTATCAGTGAATCTATAGCCAGACAATAATTATACTGATGGCCATTTTTTTCTTTAGACTTTATGAAATATGTGAGTTGAACAGGCCCTGTGTAAGTAAAAGCCAATGACAGATAGTTCATCTGCAAGAGAGAAATATGTATTTCTTGAAAATTCAAATACATTTGCATCAGAACTTGCTTTGAGCCTTAACTCAGCTCCTACCACTGAGTGAAAATCAAGCAACAATCGTCTATGAGAAACAAGCTGACCATCACTGTCCTAGATCTGAGAAGGATGGAATGAGGCCACGGTCAAGTTACGTGCCCCAGTTGGAAGGAACCAACTCTGTGGAAGAGTGAAGGCTGGGTTATGAAATGATTCTTGTTGAAAATAAATGTCTGGAGGAATTAAATTCAGAATATTCCTCTTCTCAAATACCAAGAGAGTCTGTGTCCCCTAGTCAGACAGAGTTGTTGCCTTGAAGAACAAAATGCTAAAGAGAAAATACAAGACTCTTCCATTCACGACACAGGCGGTGTGATTCTGTGGAAAGAAAGACTGTAAATTTAGTTAGTCCTGGATTGAAATTCTGCCTCTTAGTAGCTCTGTGACCTCAGTCACCTCACTTGCCCTTCTGGGCATCATTTTTGTCATTATAAAAGTAGAGATAGTAACACATCGCATATTTTTTAAAGTAGGCATTCAGTAAGTGTTACTTTCCTTCTCTCCAGGCAGTAGGCTACCAGGGGAAAAGAATTGATAGGAAAATTTCCTAAACTAGAAAGAAATTGGCCACATTTCCAACTGAGAAAGGTTTACTGTTGAAATAAATTTGTAGTGGAAAGGAAAAACCAAGGTAGGTAAGTTAGGGTACCAGACTTATTTCCAAACCGAGTGTGTGTGTGTGTGTGTGTGTGTGCGCGCGCGTGCACGTGCGCGCGGCTCGAGGGTTCCCACACAGCACCAAGTAATTCTCTGGCCATGAGCTGGTGTCCTACAATTCAACTCCAATCTGACATTATCTACCCAGAGACAGCAGAAGATTCCATAGGTTGAGAGCTCAGTCCTACAAGACTGTTGCTCATACTGCCCCTACCTACTTTAGACACCAGTCTCCAGCCCTGGTCTCCAGCCCATGCTTGTTAGCCATGCTTCTGACTGACCAGCTATAGATTGGAGGTTCCAATGACTCCCTCCTTGGACTTCAGACACCAGTCCCAAGTCCGGGTTATTACCTGTACTTCTCACCAACTGCCTATAGGTCACAAGTTCCTATGACCCTCTTCTTGGGTTTGATGGGCTCACAAGAGTGGCTCACAGAACTCAGAGAAACATTTTACCTACTAGGTCACCAGTTTGTTATAAAAGGATACAACTTAGAACAACCAAGGGAAGAGATGCATGGGCAAAGTATGTGAGAAGTAAGCAGAGCTTCCATGTCCTCTCATAGCATGCCACTCTCCCTACATTGCCGTGTGTTCACCAGCTCTGAAGCTCTCCACACCCCATCCCTTTGGGTTTTTATGGAGGCTTTATTACATAGGCACGATTGATTAACTCTTTGGCTATTGGTGATTGATCCAATTTCTAGTCATTCTCCCTCCCTAGTGGTTGGGACTGAAAGTTC
Source organism: Pteropus vampyrus (assembly GCF_000151845.1). Classification (NCBI taxonomy): domain Eukaryota; kingdom Metazoa; phylum Chordata; class Mammalia; order Chiroptera; family Pteropodidae; genus Pteropus; species Pteropus vampyrus. Next base: position 1,691,400 of record NW_011888885.1, on the reverse strand, counting down.
CCACCCTCTAATCATGTGGTTGGCTCCACTGGCAACCAACCCCCATCCTTGGGTGCTTTCCAAAGGTCACCTCATTAACATAGCTGAAGACACTTTTATGTCTCTCATCACTTAGGAAATTCCAAGGACTTTAGGAGCTATGAAACAGGAACTTTGGATGAAGACTATATATAATATATTTATTTGGTCATCTGAATGACCAAAAATATATCTTGTAAGTCACAAAATAGCAGTAGGAATGCTTAAATATTGGAATCGGTGTCACAGATAATTCTACAGATATTTATTGAACACCTACCATGTGTCAGACATTGTTCTGAGCCCTGAAGATATGGGAGAAAATAAGAGATATCAGAGAGCTATCAGAGAACTCATATAGTATCAGAAAAGATATTCATTAAAAATGCACCTACTTGTGTGGTGAGCATTTTGAAAGATGCTTTGGGAAAATAAGAGAACACAGGGTCTTAGTCTATACTATGAAAGATAGTTTATCTGAAAGTTCTATTGATACTGAAAATAAATGAATAAAGGTAAAATGGTAGATTTTGTATTTTCCTCTCTCACTCAAATTACAGTTATTTCTTGCATTCCTACCATGTGCTAAGCACCGAGGAGACAGAGATTTAAAAAAAAAAAGAAAACTATGACAAGTCTTTGCTCCCCAAGACCTCAAAATCCACTGGAGAAGAACAGAATAAATTGCAGAGATGCCAAATTATACCATAAATATAAGGCTTTGGAAATAGAGTTGGGAATGGTGGATCTGCGTCCAAGAGGAGATAAAAAGCACATCTAAGAGGAGATCCAGCATTGGTGTTTGGACGGCAATTTCCATGCTCCGCCCCCCTGAGCTTTTACACTGTGAATAAAAGTGATGCCTGCAGTGCCAGCTGGTATTGTTAACAACTTGAGGCATTAATGTAATACAGTGATGCCCTCAGAAAATAAATAGAGCTGATAAAGAAATTAACGTGTTCAAAAATAAATGCATCATCTGCTGACTCGTTCACACACAATGAAGTTTACTCAGAGCAAGAAAGAAAGAATACAGCACTAAAAAACTCACAAGTGATAGCCAGGTCAGTGTACCCTCTCCAGCACCATGTGCTAAGCAACTGAAAATCTTCTATTTCTAGGGCCCTTTCCAGTTTTCAAAGTACCTTCACATTTAAATTTCATTGGTTCTGCCCAACAGGTCCTAAAAACAAGGAGTTTAAATATATCATACCCCCTATAAAGAAGTGGAAGCTGAAACTGGGGGAATAAGGAATTTCTAGAGTCACGTGTCTGGAGCGTGGTGAAGGGAATATTAGAGCTTAAATCTTCTGATTTTCCCTCTAATGATCTTTGAATACTCAAGGGCAGTACTTCTCAAACTATAATGTGAACCACCTAGGAGTCAAAATGTCAAATCAGATTCATAAGTCTGGGGTGGGACCTGAAATTCTGCATTTCTAGCTGGCTCTGTGGTGCCCAGGCTGCTGAAGAAAGGGCACCCTTCACAATGAAAGGAGGTCGGCTGTGGTCCAAGGATACCTGTGTGAGTTTATACACATAATATGCATATAATGCAGTCTTTATTTTTCAGAAGAAATTATTTCCATTTCTTAGGACAGTGGATGATCCTTCTTTTTCAAAATACCAAGTAGCAGTCCCTCAACGGCTTTTACCTAAGCAATACCTATTCCCCATGGACATTTCCAGAGCCATGAAAGATATTATAGTTCATCTATCTCAGTCCTCTCTCTTGTCTTGGTCTCTTCCAGTTTTTTTTCTGGGCCTATTTCAGTCTCTGACTCTCTGACTCCATTATCCTCTCTCTC
>NW_011888885.1:1684729-1688559 GCF_000151845.1 Pteropus vampyrus | reverse complement strand
CCCAGGAGTAAACTCACACAGGTATCCTGGACCACAGCAGGCCTCCCGATGGAGAGGATCCTCTGTGATGTGGAGCAACAACAGAGAAGTAGATATTCTTCAGGTGGGGGATTCACTCAAGAAGAAAGGGAGGAACTGAGCCAAGCACGGTCAATTTGTTTTTCCCGAATTTTACAACTGAGTCACTTACTCCACTCCCCCAGTCCCTTCCAAGGTGCAGTAGGTAAAAGAGAGGAAAAAACACTAGAGTTCCCTGACAAAGGGAAGAATCACTCTTCCCAGGAATGATTTGCCCCATTTTTAATAATCATAACCATGTTCCAGGAATTTGCTAAACATTTTATATGGTTTACTTTATTTACTCCTCACAATTGCCCTCTGAAGTATCTACTATTAGTTTGCTTATTTTACAGATGAAGATACTCAAGCTTATAAAAGTTAAAGGTTAACTAACTTTCCAAGGAACCCAGCTGATGGATGGTGGATTCAAACCCAAACATTGTGATACCTAATTTTGTGTCTTATGCCCCTATGACCAGAAGAGCCTCTCTAATGAGGAAACTGATGCGAAGAAAAGTTAGTTCATTCAAATAATAATTGGTAGAGCTGGATTTCAAACCTGCAGTCAGATCTGTCTGACTTTAACCACCATGTGCTTAACCACTATATGAATGCACAAAAGAGTTAAGAAAAATTTGAGTGCCAACAGACACTCAGAAAAGAGAACCATGAATTGCCTGGAGGACTACTCATGAAAGCTGCATTGGAGAGCTGTTATGATGAGCTGAATATTTAAAGATAGGTGGGATACATTTTGAGGAAAGCATTCCAGTCAAAGAGACCAGCATGAATCCTAGATTACTGAGCAGGAAGTGAGCTTAGAAAACATGAGGAAGATGAAGAAACAAACCTAGGAGGTAGCGGGGGAGTAGAGGTGGCAGAGGTGAGACAGCCAGATTAGATGAAAGGACCATGTGTGAGGGGATCATAAAGTTGATTAGGTGAAATGAGCTCAATTACAGATTTTAAACCAGGCAAAAAAATCAGGGTTGTAAAATTATGGAACACAGTTTGAGAAAACGGGCTGCCATATCACCTGTCAGTGATTCTCATCATGGTTTGGAGAAGGATGAGACAGAATTTAAGAAGACCAGTGAGGAACCGGATAGAGTTCTCGGTCCAAAAGGGATGTGATGAGGGCCTGAACTAGGCTAATGAAATACAAATGGAAAGGAAGTGGTGAATCTGAGAGCCATATTGAAACCATCTGCAATTTGGTGATGTGAATGACTTAAGGGGTAACGAGGAGAGAAAAAGTTAAAATTAGCACCAGTTTCTAAACTAAGGGACCTGAAAATATGACTTGAAAGAATTGTAGAAAGAGAAATGTGACTTCGGAAGCATCCATCTTTTCTTCCTGGGCCTCCTACCCCACCTCCCTTCTCCTTAACCAAGACCCTATCTCAGGAAAGGGTTTAACTAATCCCTACATTAAGGTGTGTGCAACAGGCAAGGACTAAGACGTCAGCACTCTCGGGGGGAAAAAAAATAGACATTTGGAAGAAGATATTTTTTAATTATCCCAATTAGAGAAATTCAGGCACAAGCAGCCACCAGAGGAGGAATTTGAGGGAAAAGGAAGGCCCCCTGAACTTGGGAAATGGTGCCATGTCAAGGATTCCAGTGGCATGGTCAGGCTCCCTCCTAAACACCTTACATATATGCTCACGTGCACCCTAACAACAGCCCTATGAGGCTGATGCTAATCTTCAGTCTAGCAATGAGGAATGAGGCATAGAGAGGCTATACAGCTTGCCCTACATCACACCACCAAGAAGTGACAGAGCTGGGATATAAACCCAAGCTGGCTGGCTCTCGGAAATGAGTACTGATGACAAAATGAGAAGTTGGAGCAATACAAAGAAACCATTATGTCAGCGTTTTAAAACTTTTTTTAAGTAGAAATTCTTATTTTTTTAAGTTAAATCGTAAGCGATTGTGTGTGTACGTGTGTGTGTGTGTGTGTGTGTGTGTGTGTGTGTGTGTGTAACTTTATGTATGTGTATAAAGAAAACAGCCTAAGTCTTCTGGGTCAAGGGGACAAAGTGAGAGTGAGGAATATGGAGCTACTTCTGTTTGACCTGTCTCTCATCCCACATTACAGTCTCCAAAGTTCCCTCATGGCTCCATGGAAACCTAATCTGAACACAATTGCCATGCAAACCAGCTAATTGCCCTCCTGTTCTAAGTGTGAAAAAAATGAGCACAAGGAAGAGCGGAGGTTGAGGTATTTTTATTGATGGGCCTCAACTAATGGCTAGACTGGAAAATGCTGTGGGGTCTCCCAGCTTCCTCCATGAATTAACTCACTCTGCTGATGCAGATACAGCGTACAAATATCTATCGTAAGTTCAAGCAGGTCAGAGGTCAAGAGAACCAGAGACGAGAGCCTTGGCTGTACATGAACCCATGTCAGACTTTCGCTCTTTTAAATCCACCTTACGCATTGCTGGTAGAGATGGGTAAAAGGGTGTGTTGAATAACTCTAGGGGCGCTATTCCCAGAGAATACAATCTGAATGATGTCCTTGGGTGGAAGGGTTAGGAGTATGTTCACAAGTGCCAACCAATCAAAGTGGGACTTAGACATTAAGTAGTCATACCTGTGCCTACCACTTTTCAATCAACCATGAGGGGAAAATGGGTAGGAAAAGTGAAAATATAGTATAAATCACAAGAATAAAGCATTTTTGCCAGGCCACTTTATGGGTCACCAGTTAGCCTATACAGTGACTAGGCGCCCATCTCTGGTCCAGTCAGCTGAGTCCAAATCAGTCAGTACTCATATGAGACTAACACAGAAGGAGCACTTTAGTTGGGACTATGGAGCTGAAGGGTATTCTGAATCTCACTCTTTCTAATTCACCTTCATGCTTCTTGAACCTCTTTAAGGCCCAGTATAAAGGCCTCTTCACCTTGATAAGACTTCCCATTTACCCTAAATGGAAAAATTATTTTTATGCTTTTTTAATGCACATCTCTTCTTTGCTGCATTAGACTGTAAAGTCCTTAAGGGCAGGGACTTATCCCAATGATTCTCAACCAGTGGTGATTTTTGATTGTTACAATTGGATATGGGGTGAGGGGAAGGTGCTAGTGGGTAGAGACCAAGGGTGCTGTTAAACATCCTGCAGTACACAGCAGAGGTACTCCCCCCAATACACACACACACACACACACACACACACACACACACTATCTTATATGTCCAAAATGTCAACAGTGCCAAGGTTAAGAAATTCTGCTGTATCTCCAGTACTTGGCACATAGGTGTTCAATGAATGTTTGTTTGGTGAATACATGGATGAATGAATGGTTTGTAGCTTATCTCTTGCCTGAATCCCTTCAGTATGGGTTGGCTTAGGGAGGCTGGGATTGGTTTTCTCTGGATGGATGGTCAGTCAAGGCGACCTGCCTTTTGTAAGATGGTACTTGATCTGTCTGCTTCTGTCTCCCCTTCAGTGGTGCTTCATTGCCTATAGATCAAAATACATATTCCTAAGGATGACAGACAAGGCCTTCCATGATCAGTCTCTGCCAGTTATGTACCACTCCCCATCACATACCCCATACTCCAGTTAGCCCCACCAAATTATATTCAACTTTTAATACATACATTGCCCTTTAGAATTCTCATGGCTTTGCAAAACGTCTTTCCTTTGCCTAGAATTTTCTATCCAACCCTATACCATATGTACATGCTGAGCTTCCATTCATCCAGTCAACTTGTCTATTTTACTTTCGTGTGTTCCCTTATTCACAATAGAGAAT
>NW_011888885.1:1681182-1683859 GCF_000151845.1 Pteropus vampyrus | reverse complement strand
TCCCTCAAAACAAATGAGACCAGTGAAAAATGTTCTACTTTACATAAAATGGGAGGGAGTGTGAGGCAGTCTTTCACACAGTGGAAACCAAGCTCATCGCTTCCGCCACAGCATCTACAGTGGAAAATCTGACCTGATTTCTTTTTAGAAATTAACACTGCGACAGGGAGGATCATTGTAGAAGGGATCCCGGAACAGCGGCTTTGGGAATGCCAAACCCTTTGATTTCCTCCCAGCTCTTTCTTCAGTATGGGAACTATATTGTGCACGAGTGTGCTATCACTGTTCATATATGCCGCACTGAGCTAATGATAGAGATTTTAAACTATTTTTATAAAGTCTTATTTTGATGAGAAATTCCTCACTAGGGGTGTACATCAAAATCATCGAAGAGGAATTCGAAAATAAAAATCTCTGGAGATAGAACCCACATTTTTTGTTAGTTTATTATAAATTCAATAATGATTTTCAGGGTTTACTCCTTGTTAAATATAACTACTCTAATTGAACTAGCATTTGGTATAAAATCAATTCACCAATTCATCAAACTTAAAAGCAAATAAGAAAGATCAATATCTTCTGAATGTACTGAATTCCTGCTTTGGGGTGGTTCATTTCCAAAGGCATTTATTCCTAAATAAACCAAAGAATATTACTTGGAGACCAAGTGGCATACAACTCCATCCAGGACATAAACTGCAAGTAGGCAATGTTCTGTTAATAATGCCAGCATCTGTTCTGCGTTTTCAACTGGAAAGCAAGTATTTCCCATCTAATTCCACTGATTAACTCTTTGGAGTATTACAAATGCTATGACAGATTCTCTCTTTCCATGCCAATGGATTTGGTTGGCCCTTTACAATTACTAATATTAATTTACAGAAATATGTAATAAAAATCTTTCAAGGAAAAAAACACTTTGAGATGCTTGTGGATTGGAGCATGGGTATATACAGCTAAAATCGCATCTATGCCAATGGCCATTTGCCATGCTGTTTTAGGTCTACATCTGCTGCTGGTTAGCAAAAATTCCATTCACAGCTGTCCAGATGAATCAAATGTCCAATTAGCATTTCTTGCTCAGTGACAGGATTCTGCCTAGAACAAAAATTTTAAAACAGAAATCACAACAGATCAGAAAGTTTTATTCATATTCTTGCTGAAAACAGTACTGTGAATTCTTGACTGTCTTAGGGGTGGGGAAACTACAGAAAACTAACAAAGTCCTCTAACAATATGTTTTTTTTTTTCTTAGATGCCATTAGTTCAAAGAATTTCAGTTCATTAAATGCATACTTTCCTGATGAAAAGCCTTGATCTTTTCTTTCCCGTTCCTCAATTCCAAAAGACCATCGACGTCATAAGTTTGCCATCCACTACAAATGGAAGAAGGCATAACCTTCCACTAAGAAAAAAAATCTCTTGTTTTCAATTTAAACTTCTAAGGTGAAAGGAAAATGAACTGAGCCTAATCTTAAGATTTTCTTTAGTGGTGATAACCAGAATTTATTTTGTACCCATACGTTTCAAGTATGCTAAGGTTCTCAGAAAAATAACTGGAATTCTAATTCTTAATGACTCACAGTAGAATAGCCCAAGAAGCTATTTGTGTTCTTTCATTGTTTAAAGCCTTTTCAGTGGTTTTCCATTTCACATAAAATAAAATTACCAAGACCCAGCATGATTTAGCCTTTAGCTGTGTCTTCTCTCTCATCTTATGCCTCTCTTTGGTCCATATGCCCCAGACACATTAGCCTGATTTCAGTTCTCTCACTAAGCGAACATCTTTACCCCAGGGTCTTTGCACCTGCTGATTCTCCTGAATACTTCCCGTACCTCTGCCTTTTAGAGGTTTACCTCCTCTGGAAGTCCTTTCTCGATTATATCCATATAGTCCCACCTTCCTTCTGTTGCAAATTCTTTCCAATTCCTTTCTTTGTTTCTTTGTATCACTTATCACAGTTTGCAGTTTATTTTATATTTGTGTAGGTTTTTTCCCTTTGTTTCCCGATGGAAGAAAATCCCCAGAAAGGCAGAGTTTAAGTTATTCTTGTTCATCATAACTGCCCAGCACAGTGCCTTTACTTACTAGCATCTCAATAAATTTCGAACAGCTGTAAGAATGAATGAATGAATGAATGAATGAATGAATGTAACCATATTTTACATTGGAACAGACGTCTTTCCTTTTTCTGTCCCTGTTGATGAAACTACCTTAAGAGATCTTCCTAAATAAGGGCATTTCTCTGTAAAGAGGAAGTGAAAATTTTCAGACTTAAATCCTGTAATAATAACTGCCATTTGTATAGCACTTCATAACTCACAAAGCACTTCCTTGTGCTTTTACCATTATTTTATAGAGGAGAAAAAATACAGAGTTTCTGTACTTTCTTAGTTGCCTGTGTTCACAAATTAATAAGGGACAGAACTAGGATTCAAACCCAGGTCGACAGGCTTTTAATTTACTGGTCTTTCCTTCCCTTACCCCCTCCCAGCCTCATCATTTTCTCTGTCTTGCAGTCAAGTTACTCCTGCCAAAATCTGGAGATGATTTTTGGAGGAATTTACCCTGAAGGAGAAATATAGTTTGATTTCAAATTTGATCGAATGTACGACTAAATTAACATGCTGAAGAAAATCCATTTTCTAGGAGCAGTTTCAGCATACATTTTTAACA
>NW_011888885.1:1674734-1679970 GCF_000151845.1 Pteropus vampyrus | reverse complement strand
AGCAATTTACCTTTAACTTTTTCAATATAATCAAGACACATAGATATGGACACAGAGAGAGAGAGAAAGAGAGAGAGAGAGAGAGAGAAAGAGAGAGAGAGAGAGAGAGAGAGAGAGATTGTGACAGAGTCAACTCAAAAGCCAAGACAAATTATGCCCTTGACCCAAATCTTCTTCACCATTACTCAAACATCTGCTCCTCTCCCACCAACTCAGCGCTTTCCACAGTCTGCTCCTGTGGTCCTTCAATCTCGGGAATACCTGATCCATATATATACAATTCTCACCCCCAGGCCTCATCTCTTAGATGCTGGAGAATCCAAGAAACTCTGAATAGGTATTGAGTATCGGGACCTGTGGTAGGTACTCATTTGGGGATGATCTCATTAAAAATGTGCAAGAATTTAGCCAGTCTAACATTGCCCATTTTTTTTTATGAACACAAAAGTTTAAGTTTAAAGAAGGACTTGCTCAAGGTGAGAAAGGTAGTCAGTGGTGAAACTAGCCAGGAGTTCATACTCAAAATTCCATACTCTTTCCATAGCAACGCAGAAGAATTCTTGAGGATGGGATTGCAGATAGTCCCTGTTGTTTAGTTTGAGAGAATGTAATAGGCATTGCTTATTTCTGACCAACTTCTTATTCCTTGGGATCCTACTCCTCCCCTACTCCATGAGATTCTATTGGAAATGGAAATTACTGATTATTCTCTAATCATGCCCTCTCCTCCTCCAAAGGCTGGGTACATGCTTCAGTGTCCAATCCTAGTACTGTATTCCTCTCCTCCTCCAAAGGCTGGGTACATGCTTCAGTGTCCAATCCTAGTACTGTATTCTTTCACCAAACTAAGTGGTCAAGACAGTGGGCATAAGAGCCAGCATCCATCTCTGGAAAATGATAAACAGACTAGAGGAAAAAGCTTCCTCTTTCCACTGAGTTTGCTAAGCTAGAAAATGCAGTTCTGGAGCTGATGGAAGTTGTATTCCATGGCTGCAGGAAGGAGCTCATCTGCTGAGCTCATCTGTTGAGAATAAAGCAGAAGGACCAGATGGCATGCTCTTTTACTTCTTTATGCTTTTGCAACTATGGCTCTCTACATCTAGAACACCTGTTTTGCTTTTCCATCCAAAAAGAAAAAAATATATAAAGCTAATCCTATCTCATCCCAGGTGTCAGTTCTTTTAGGAACTGTGTCCTCTTTCCTCATGTTGAGTTAGATGCCCCTGCTCTCTACTTTCACAGCATCTTGTACTTACCTATAATTAAAATTATCACACAGCATTTCAATTACTGCCTCCTGTCTTTCCTACCCTCTCCATGATGTGCTCCTTATAGAGAGAGAGTGTGTCAAGGTTATCATTGCATTCACATCATTTAAGAAAGTAACAGGTACATAATAGACCTTCATTGTTTGTAAAAGATGGATGATAGTGAGTCTTAGGTGAGTTTGAAACTGTTTCTCAAACTCCAGAAGCTGTTGAGAAATAGCTTCCACAAAGAAATAGAGGAGAAATTATCTCCAAAATTTCTGAAATCCAAAATCTCTGAAATTCTCATGGGTAAAACTAGAACTGGTGAAAATTATAGGCAGATATATTTTAGCACAATATAAGAAAGGAATTTCTACCAATCTTTTGGTTTTAATATTTTTCTTTGTCTTTTTTTTTTTTAATCAATTATACTATGTTCTGTGTAGATGTGGTTTTCTTTGTTACTGATGATAGTGGCACATCTTGAAAATTGGAAGCATTTCTTTAAAAATGTGATTTGATTTTTGGTCATTTTTGGAAAATCTCAGTCAATATGTCTTCAAATATGCTTCTGCCCCATTTTTTCTTTCCTTTATTTCTGGGACTCCAGCTACATGTATACTACACCTTTTCACTATGTCCTTGTATCTTCCTGTTTTTAATGCTATTCTTTTTTTGTATTATCTGGATATTTTCTCTTGACCTACCTTCCAGTTTACTAATTCTCTCTCCACCTGTGGCTAATGTGATGTTAAATCATTCTGCTCAGTTTCAGTTACTGTAGTGTTCATTTCCACAGTTTTTATTTATTTCTTTTTTATAATCTCTCGTTTTCTGAGTCTCCATTTTGTCATCCAATATTTTGAACATTTTAATCATAGTTAACTTAAAGTTTACACCTGATAACTTCAATATCTAGATCATCTGTGGGTCTATTTCTATTTTCTGTTTTTTAAATTTGATTTTTGTTAATTCTTATCTCTCTGCTTGACTTATTTTTTATTGAATTATAAATATTATGTATGAAAAGTTACAGAGATAATCCAAGGTTATAAAAGATGTTATCTTCCTCAGAAAAGATTTAATTTTGCTTGTGACAACAGTTAGAATAGATGTAGATCACCTTAATCCCTTATAGCTGGGCTTCGATCTTTGTGAAAACTAGTGTCTGTTTATTTCTGGCTACTTCTACTCCTTTGTGGATTTCAATGGAAAGCCTTGGATATTTATTTACCAGGGCCAGGCCTCCGTGGTGGGCCCTATACTCAGTTTTTGGCAGTACCTCCTCCATATGAATGAAAAACTCTCATTAGCTTCTCAGCCTCTCAGCTACCAAGTGACACCAACTAGGCTCAAGTTTAAGGACTTCATTTTCTCTCACTCAAGTACTTGCTGCCTTGGTGCTCTCTAATACCATCAAAAAGGTTACATACATACACAAAGATTAATATATAATATAGAATAGAATATAGAATATAGAATAGAATATAGACTATAGAATTAATATAGAACATATAATATAGAATATATAATGTATATAATACAATATATAATATAATGTAATATAATGTTATAAAATTATATATTATATACTATGTAGTATATAATATATAATTTTCCAAGATATATATATTCATATCTACATCTACATATATATATATTCTTGCTATCTTAGTAGTTCTCCAACACTTTCAAAGGGACTTTTAAAAAATGTCATCCAGCCTTTCTAATAGTTCTTACTTAACAGGACAATTAGTTTGAAACAAGTTAATCTACCATTACCAGAAGTAAAAATCCTGCTGTAATATTTGTATGGGAGGTTTGAGTTTGACTGGAAATCCTAAACTTTATCTTGGCCAGAGAATAGCCAAGGAAATGTTTTAAATTATAAGAATTTGTCTTTATATTATAAAGTTTTAGTAATAAAACTATATTGATGCTGAGATAGGAATAGAAAAATAGATTCATATAACAGAAAAATCAAATGTTGATTATACCATATTTTTATTATATACTATATATAAAAAAGTCATTACACCTCATATAAAATGAATGCCAGATGAATCTAAAACTGAGTGCCAGAAAAAAATCTAAAGATTCAAACAATCGTAATATTGAAATAGAGAAATCCAAAATAAAAAACAATAACAGATTATCTACATTAAATAAAACTTATATAGGGCAAAAGATATCCTAGGCAGTGTTAAAAGGTAAACAGGTAACAATTAACAGGTAAACAATAAACTAGGAAAGGTATAAATGGTAGACATTTCTATATAGAGAGACATATATATAGACAGACAGACACTCGTGTGTGTGTGTGTGTGTGTGTGTGTGTGTGTGTGTGTGTGTGTGTGGAGAGAGCTAGAGGCAGAGACAGACAAACAGAAAGAAACAAGGAGAAAGACAGAGAGATAGAAACAGAGACAGAGAAAGCACTCTAGCACAGATCAATTAAAAGATAAAAAGGAACTATCGAATAGAAAAGTGGGCAAGGAAAATAGTTTATGCTAAAAGAAAAATTTAAAGACTTATTTGAAGATGCCCACCTCACTACCTTAAGAAATATGAAAAACAAAATAACAATGTTTTTTAATCTTTCAAATTAAAAAATATATACATACTTGACAAGGATGTGAGGAGACAGGAGCTCTTATATACTGTTGGCGAGAAGATAAATTGATGCAAATTTTATGGAATACAATTTGTCAATATTATCAAACTTTAAAATATGCACATCACTTCACTTATACAAATGTCTTGTACAGAAACATTGGCACTTGGGTAAGAATAAATATACCAAAGCATTATTTCTAACAGTGTAAAATTAGAAGCTATCAAATGTCCCCTCCGTAAAAGAATGGCTAATTAAATGTTTGTGTATACATTAAAAGCATGCTATAAATCTATTAAAAAGTACAAAGTAGTTCTAAGTCTATGACTTACTGTCATAGACTATATATTGATTAATGAGAAAACCAAGTTATAAAAATTTTATACTATGATGTCTCTTAAATTGTACTGCTGTGGTTATTACATACATATTATTTGTGTGTATCTATGTATTTGTGTAAGTAGCTTCTTAAATGATTTGAACACAGTAACCAACAGAAAATGGCTATGTATTTGCTTCCATGTTTCCCCTTCCCAGTTATCTGATACTATAACAAGCAGACCCCATAGTCTCTTTTCTGATCACTTACAGATATTTAAAAAATATAGCCAGTCTAGAGTAGAACTTCCATTTTACATCCAACTTAAAACTTCTCCCCTCTGTACTTTGGAGACCAGCAGTGGGATAGGGGGGAAAGGTTGATTCTTTCATTCTTTCCTTCTTTGTTTCCTCCCACCCTTGCTTATGACTCCATCAGGGTCAAGTCGTGGAAAAGGAGGTTTTAAAGAAAAAGAGCCAAATGTCTTATCTGACCACTGCTGTGATGATCCTGGTGTCCCGTCGACGATCTTTGTCGTGGCAGGCATCTAAGTTCTAGCTCTCTCATGGAGGTATATTTGTGAGTTCTTTGGAAATCCTTATTAGAAGTTTCAAAGTGATGCCAGGGAGTCACTATCCCCTGCCCTCCTGCAACTTCCCAAAGTAGTTTAATTTACCCTATAATTTCTTTATTCTGGGGTCCCTGCATCCTAATTGGCCACCCTTTGGGGCAGGCTTCCTTAACCATGAGTCAAGGCCAGTGATTCCCCACGTTTGAAGCTCACACATTCTTTCCTGCCACGTATAACTTGCCAAGCTGCTGACCCCCTCCAGGCTGTGCCATCCCAGGCAGCCCCGAACAACCTGCTCTTCTCAGGCTTCTCCTGGAAGAAAGTAGTCACCAGTCACTACATACACTCACATCCCAAACTCCTGTAGACACACCTCCGGCTCTCGTTAGAACCCTCCAGCTTCACTCGACATCGGTGCCCTTACCAAGTGTCCAGCTCAGCGGGCATTCAACCAGGAAATAGGACCACTCTCTGTTTCCTTT
>NW_011888885.1:1646481-1673390 GCF_000151845.1 Pteropus vampyrus | reverse complement strand
GGAAGGAAGGAAGGAAGGAAGGAAGGAAGGAAGGAAGGAAGGAAGGAAGGAAGGAAGGAAGGAAGGAAGGGGAAAGGATGGATGTTCTAAGAATAGCTCTGTCTGATACTAGAACAGCCCTGTCTGAGGTTTGTCATGATCTCAGACTTCCCAGAACTGTAACATATAAATGTTTGCTTATAATCCACCTAGGTATGGTATTTTCTTATGGCAGCCCAAATGGACTAAGACAGACAAAGCACATCACGTTAGTGTTGTGCTGTAGGTCACATCATGGGCTGAAAAATAGCTTCAGCTTGCTGAGGACATCGCTCTCCATCCCATCATTTACTCGCGTTTTCCGAGAGGATTCCCATGTCGGGGTCAGTCATAGCCCTTCGTTCTGTGGGAACCAGGACATCATCAAGAGACAGGCTGAATGTAAAGGTCCAGCACCCCTGGTGGTGGGTAGGTGGACAAAACAAGTTGGGGTGTATGCGCATGCGTGTGCGCATGTGCGTGTGTGCACATACACACGTGTGTGTATGTGTTTAGTGGGAAGGAAAGAAGTGCGATGGAAGGGATTGAGGTCTTGGATGAACCACAGATTATCTCCCAAGCGTGCCGACCCCCTGCATTTAGAATAGTCAGTTGTTTTCAACATTTAGAAGAAGAAAATTGGATCACTGACACACTGTATAAATCTAAATTTTCTAAGGGTATTTTATGTTATTAAACCTTAATGAGAAAAGCCTAGGCAGAAAAGAACTCTAGCTTATTAAGCTCATTTTTTGCTCTATTTTTCATTTCATAAAGAGATTCAAATACAAAGCCTGTACAACAAAGAAGTGCTCATTTTCCTTTATAGAGTAATATGTTTGTTTTGTTTACTTTAAATTGGGCTTAAATTAGGCCTCAGAAGGAGAGAATTCATTAAAATCCTGATCTTTGATGTTGGCAAGTTGCCATCAATAGGCCTGTATTACTTTCTTTGATAGGGTTCAGAGAGAAATAACAAATGCCAAAAATAAGATTACAGTTTTGCTTGATGTGCCAATTTATAATGTTTTCATCAGATTACAAAATCATAAAATTAGAAAGATAAAGAAGAAAAGCATCAATTCTTGATAGGTAGGTCCCCCCCACCCAACACACACACTTAAAAGATTACAAAATCATAAAATTAGAAAGATGAAGAAAAAAGATTAATTCTTTATAGGTAGATTTTTTTCCCCACTTAAAATATATAGAGACATTGTGTACAGTATGTGTTTTTTTCTAGTATTTTTCTGCGATGATACATACATGAAAATCCATAAACATATGTATGTAGTAAAATTAGCATCACACATCATGCATCAATTTGTATCCTGCTTTTTTCTACTAAATCTTACATTATTACCATTGCTTCTGCCATTGAATATTATTTTAAAACAAATTTTTAAATGGCTACATGCTCTCCATCATAGATTAGGCATAAATCATCATTAATTGAAAGATCGCAACTGTTTACAGTTGATCACCACTTCAAGTAATATGTGAGAAGTAACTATGTCTAAATATAAATTTGGAATCAGATACCTCTTTAGATTCTTAGAAATGGAATTTCTATACTCAAAGAAATACCCATTTTAAAGATGTTAGGATACTTCTTGTGAAATGTCTTCAATGAAATTTGTCACTGTGTGACTCTCATGGGAGGGTATGTGGGCCAAGATGTCACCCAACCCCCACCAGCTTTGAGCATCATTCATTTCAATCATGCTAATTTATGTGTGTCCTTCGCACATTTTTATGTTGGTGTTAGGGTCTATACAATTAGATATTTTTCTTTTTAATTTAAGGCTATTAGCCCTTTATTTTCTTTGTTTGCAAATGGGTTTTCCAGTTTGTCATATACCTTTTAATTTTGTTTTTGGTGTTGGTGACAAACTACTAATGTTTTCATGTAGTCAAACATAACAATCATCTTTTTAATGACCTCTCCTGCCACTTTTATGATTTAAGTCCTCATCTATCCCTAATTAGTTTACTATCTGCCAAAGCTTTCTTCTTGTTTTCAAATTTTTTTAAAAAACATTTACTCCAGATGAAATTCATCTGCTGAGAAGTATAAAATAAGAATCTAACTTGAATTTTTTCAAATAGGTGTAATTACCTCAAGATTAGTTTTTGAGTATTCCCTTCTCTGTTATTTGTAAATTTTCTTTCATCAGGCATTTAATGTATTCACTCTTCCAGAACTCTCCATTCTGTTTCACTTATTCCTCTTTTGCTTTTTGCATCTTACCTAAAAAATTAAGGTTGTTGGGTAGGTAGTTTGTTTTAATATCTGATGTTTCACAAACATTTTAATATTTTTCCTACATTTTCTTCACTATATCTTCATGTTTATTCTTTCAGATGAAATTCAGAATCAATTTGACAAGCTTCTCCACCCATTTAATATCCCTTGGTGATCATGTTAAATCTACACATTATTTGGATAATGCTTGTTTTCTGTACCCTAGTACTTGGGAGCATGGGTTTCTAATGCAAGAGTTAAAATCTGCTAGTTGCTATTTTTCAAGTTACGTGACCCTGAGCAAATTACTTGACCTCTCCCAGCTTTAGTTTCTTTCTCTGGACTGTGTGCTCCATGAAGACAGGGTCATGGTGTCGTCGTTCACGGTGTCTCTCCACTGTGACACAAAACGAACACTCAGTAAATATCTGTTAAGAATGAATAAGTGGTTGGATAAAGTCCTTCTGTAATCTATCCAGAAATATGAAGATAATAATTCTTAGGTTGTGGATGATAAGATCTCAAAATTAAAAGTTTCTAGCATAGTGCCTGGTACATGCTTAGTGTTCAATCCATGGCTATTATAGTCATATTTATTATCTTTAGTCCTCTTCTCCAGGAATTTTGAATTTATTCAAATTCTTTATTTCCCAAGAAATTTTTATAATCAACGTCATACATTTTTACTTATGCTTATTCCTGTGATTTTGGTATGCTGTTTTTTTTTTAAAAGGGCATTTTCGTTACATCTTCTCATTGTCAAAATGGCAGAAACTCCAAAACCATGAATGTGAGCTACATCCATATTCCAGAGTGAGATGAACTTCGCCTTCCAGGACTGGCAGAGGAGGCAATGAAAATCATTGTTTTGATCCTTGTCCCTTTACTTTCTCAAGTATCTACAAACATTAAATTGAACTGCTGAGGAGAGAATTAGAAAATGAGACTTTTTAAAAGAAAGAGTAGTTTACAAGCTACATCCCATTGCATCCCCCTACACACAACACACATACACCAAAAGAGAAAAGGTGTAGGGTGCTTTATTTTCTACCCAAATCAGTGAAAGTGGCATTGTTGAGACACGCAGAGAACTGATTGTGAGTGCCCTGGTGCTGGAGACACTGTGGCATGGTACCTAACTCATGCCTCAGGCATTCAAAGAATGAGCATCTCAGCAGCCTCCTCAAGCAGAAAGCAGAGGGCTGAGGCGGAAAGAAGCTATGTCTCACCAACAGCATATCTCAGACACCTGTTTCTCCTGGGAGCCAGGTAGAATCAGCGAGCTATCTGGTTGCACAAGACTTGATTAGAAAAGTGCTGGAAATGGGCAGCCTAGGGAAGAGTTTGGGCGACTGTACAGGAGTACATCCTCCATGTCGGGACACAGTAGGTGAGAGATCCTCCTTAGTGGTAGGGGCTTTGCAAAGAACTCTCAAAGTACTCCAAGAGATGGCTCCATTAAACATATTCTGAGCCCAGAAAGTGACAATGCACAACATGAACCAAATAAGAGATTTTCTGTCCTCTTGCCTCTCCTGCTTTTTCCCTAACCCTGCCCTACCTATTTTGACTCTCTGAAAGGGTCAGAAATGATATTAGGAAGCAGGGCAGGGGAATGGAAACACATACCCAAAGCTGGAAGATGAGAGAAGCTTTAACTTTAAAGGAGTTTGGACTTTGGACTTGACAGAGAAGGTTTTAAGGACTAAAGTGACTGAAGACTTTTTAATTACCTCAGAGAGACCTGAAACTTTATAGATCTTGCCCTGGATTTTATCCAAGGGAGTAGGAAAGAATTAGCTCTCCAAAATGAGTAAGAACAGAATCGAGTTGTTTTCTGATGTATCCTTCAAATTCTGATTTTCAACATGACAGTTACATTTGTTCAAATTTTAATATTATTACAATAATAAACAAGAAAAAAAATCATGAAAGAGGGAGTCAAGGGAATTAGAAAAGGGTAGTTTAATTAATTGATCTTAGAGAGTTTTTATAGCAGCAGATATGCTTTAAGTGCCCAAAGATCAAACCACTAAACTCTAGGGATGAACCCTACAGGTCATCTAGTCCACTGCTCATCTACAGGCCATTACAACTAAACCATCTGTGTCAGATGCAAATCTTCGTTTAAGAAACCTATAAAAAAGATTAAATTAAATAAAATTAAACGGTTTCTGAACAGGCCCTTTGCCACTAAGAGCTCTAATTTAAGTATTGGGTGTTAATTATCAGGTCTTTAAAATTCATGGACACAAAAAACAATAACTGAAAAAATTTCTCCAACTCATTTAATTTTTAGCCAAACCCTTCATTCTCTCTGACACAGAAAATATAATCTATTCAATCCCAATAAACTCAGTCAATTAATTAAGTGACTTTCTTTCCAGGCACTTCAGGCTAAAACTTAATCAGGGCTCTGCTCAACCCACCCCCCCAAAGTGGCATTTAACTTTGGGAGGAGCTTTGGTAGGATAGGGTGTCTAGACTACTGCTTGTCTCCTATATCCAGTGGAATTTGCTGGTATGTAATACACCCTGTATAAACTGGTCATTGCCTTGGATCCCTTCCGTGTTCTCTGACATATACTCCATCTTGCCTTTCCTTCAGCTGACAAGTCCATAGAGTTCATCCTTGTTCTGATGGCCAGGCTCCTCTTGGGTAAGCCAGTCCTCTGTCAGCCACTCTGTGTCCCTCTAAGGATCTTATGGAATTTCTGGCTATTATTCATGCCTCTTAGGTGTCACAAAAACCTGTTGGGTGCTGGGATGCTATCTCAAGCCGTCTCTGCCTCAACCTGCCCTATCCCCATTTATGCTGCACAGCCACTTTCCAAAACTCTGTAAAAGACTTCTCTAAAGCATTGCCACCCCCTCAGGCTTCATCTGGTGAGCAAGATACAGATCTCCTCTACTCTTGGGTTCTATTCGGCTGTCATCTACCCCTTCCAGGATTATTCAGGGCCAGGAGGAAGGGGCCAGACCCATCTCTGGGGAAGACTAGCAACTAAGCTCCCTTATCTTTCTCTGAAATTCGTCTTCATCCAAGCTGTCACCTTCTTCTATAGAAAGCTATAGAGGGACTTAACTCTATACCTGGCTTCCTTCAGAATTTTAGTCTTTAAAAAATATGTGACCTCATCTCTTGCCTTCCCCACAAAAATAAAAGGCCTTAGATTTCAATTCTAATAACTCTCTTCTAAGTTTCAAGAGTCTATTTGGATTTTTTTTTTTAAAGGAAAGCAAAGAATTTGCTTCTAAGTTTTTTGTGTCTCCCTTCAATGAATGCTCTCAAAGGCAATTAATGCTGCTAAGTCAGTGGAGACTGGGTCATGGTGCGAAAGAAGGAACCAAACTTTATTTAATATTTCTAAATGTTAATCTGTAATACGTGTGTTTCAAATCTCCAGTTATCTAACAAAAGTCACCACGTGTACACCCACTTCCTCCCTAGTCTGAGCCAACAAAAAGGAAACCAGTGGTTCTACAGTTTCCAAGCCTGAGGCCAGAGAAGGAGACTCTACAGCAGACAGACATATACATCTCAATTAATTACCAAAAAGTGCACTTCAAAGTGAGTGAATTGATGGAAGTCAGCCAAGAGAGATTTCTTCCAGATCTTTGCTCTCCTACATCAGAAGTATCTCTGGAAACAAAGGGTAGAAACAAAAACAGTCTTATCCAAAGAGAATTTTTGGTGGTATCGGGATCAGCTTTAAGCATTCAGAAAATTATTTTACATGCAGTTTTAATTTTAGAAATTTGACAATGTGAAATGAATGACAAAGAATTCTATCCCCATGGGTCCTACACATTGGGCAGTGAATGTATTTTAACTTTGTAACAAATAAAGCCAAATTAATATTCTTCCAACCTGAAATGACTTTGAATTGTCAGAAAAGTGAATTGGAGAGTACAAGGTCCCACTTCTATTCATTAATCAATTTGAGGTGTCTTAATTAAATTCTCCTTTGAGCCTCAAGAAGGTGAGGCATGATTATGAGGCATAACTTGAACAAAATTCTCCAACAACCATAACGGAAGTAGGAGGAAACAATCTCTGGATTTTTCTAAGATAAAAAGAAAGTGAAATTCTTTTCTGTCATATATTCTTCAAGGACTAACGTGTGGAAAAATAATTAGACTTATTTTGGATGCTTGTTCCACAAGGCAGAATTAGGCTTAAGTTTTAGGAAGCAAGTTTTTTGTTGTTGTTGTTGTTTTTTAATATAAATTCACCCTAATTTCTCCCAAATCACTTTAGCATAAAAGGAGAAGGGAAGAAATTGGAGAGAATATCAGAGGAGAGAGATCAAGCCACTGCTAAGAGTACAGGCAGTAATCCATAGTAATTTGAATTGAATTCACATCCCCAGTAAAATCACTGATTCCTAAATTCTCTGATCTCCTACCTTCCCTTGGAAGGTCCTGAGAGAGATGGAGTTTCATTTGATTCTTGCTGCTGGCTTGCCTTTTTGTCATGTTGCCACCTCATTTTGCCATGTGGTGGCCTTGACCATCAGATCTTTGCCACCACTGCTGTATTTTTAACCTCAGGACTACCATTGTCCTAGCTTGACCTCCCCTCTGCCAGTGAAATAAGGGAAGGTTCTCCCCAGCAATATTATAACTTCTTTACAAGCAGCCTTAAATAGTAGCCTGGCTCTTGTCGTTTTCATTCATTCATTTAACATGCATTCAACCAATGTTAACTTAGCGTCAACCACATGACAGACTCTGGGGTTGGAATTGGGAGCAGAGTGGAGAATAAGTCAAGGATGGTCACTGACTTTGTGGAGCACATAAGCTAGTGTTGTAATTGTCTTCCTTTTCCGATAAACGTCAGATAATCTCAGGTACAGAGAAGCACCTGACTGGCACTTTTTATGCTGCTTCTCAAAAGCATTCATTCCTATCAGTGGTCGCCCAGCTTCTCAGAGCCCTGTTTTCTCTCCACCTTGGAATAGACTTCCTGCTCACCAAGGCACTTTCCCAACATGCCTTTTTCTAGGTACCTTTTTCAAATGTTTTAATCGTCATGTCATAGAAACCAACTCTTCGTTCCATTTCTCATGATTTTTCCCAAGAGGGGTAGAGGGTCATTATGAGACTGGAATTCCATCAGCCTGAGCAGGCCAGAGTTATATTGATTATATGTGAGAGGATATGAAAGAATATTCAACCTTAAAAGTTAAATATTTATGTCATAAAAAATTTATAAGCAATAGATGGTTGAAGTTCATGTTTGAAATAATAAAAAGAAGATGCATTTTTTATGTTTCGCACACTTTTCCTTAATAGCTGAATGGTAAGGAACACACTAGCAATTTTTGAAAAGAGTAACAAAAGCAGTTTTATACTTCCCATCCTACCCGATTTATTTACTATTTTAGGGAGCTTTGAAAATGGGAATACTTAAACAGAATTAGCGTGAACTATAATGGGTCTCCAGCTTAAAGCAAAAAGGCATCCAATTAATTTCTTTACCCTTTTCTCTTCAGGGTAATGCTTTTATCATTCCTTAAAATCCTGCATTACAGAAACAACCAGCACTTCCTTTCTTCTTGAGGTTTCTGGTAAAAATATAGTTAGATAGTCAGAGCTGCATTTTTTTTTTTTTTTTTTTTGCTCATCCTTAGTTGCCTACTCTGTTCATGCTGGAAAAAGACATTTGTAATTCTGAGCAACATTCTCTGGGATGAGGAAGCTGAAATGTCCTGTCTCAAGTTTATGATTGAATTGGTTTTCAATCACTGATCAACCAGTCTATATCATTCACTGACCACCCTATCACCAGATGAGACCCTGATGACAAACACCTCTGAATTCAAATGAAAAGTCAGGCTCATTTGTCCTAACTCGAAATTACCCCCTTTCCTATTATGGGCTGTAGGTCTGATGGTAGGGGGAGCAAGTGTGCAGAACTGGGAAGAAATTGAGAAAGTTGTTGCAATATGGACAGGTCAGGGCCTGAACAATTATAAAACTTTATTATGTTATATTAAACAATTATAATCTTCTCAGATGTCATTGATTTGCTTACTCCCATGATGAGAGTGTGCTCATTAAGTCAGTAAAATTGACTAAAGACAGACAGACAGACAGAACATGGTATCCAGGGACCTCAGAGGAATAACACCTCAAATGAGACATCCTGGTAATGACAACAAGAAAGAGTGCTGGCTTGACTGTCTTGAAGGCACAGATGTAAAAACGATCCCTAGAAAGCATCCTGATTCTCTGCAGTGACTTTATTGACTAAATGTAGAATCATTTAAGTGGAAGAAACAATGAAATGCACCCAAGAATTCTGAGTTTCTCAGCAAAATCAATGCAGAATATAATATGGAAAATTTTCCTGAGCAAAGGAAAAGGCAAGTTGACCCCAGCATAATAGATGTTAACCTACCTAAAGGAAGACTGTGGCAACAAAATAAGGTTACTTAGCCAAAAATGTATAGAAAAACAGCGATGAGAGAGGCACAATCTGGCATTGTATTCTCAGTACCCCCCAGGGGAGAGAGATTGTAAATCTGAGAGATTCAGCACAGTCTGCATATCTTTCAGAAGGCCATCTAGTGTATTGGTTAAGAATGTCTTTAGAGTCAGATCAGTCCAGCTCAAACACCAGGACCCTGGCTTACCTAACTGCTTACTTGCTTGCATATTTACTTATTTACTTATATAATTACTTTCTTGAACAAGATACTTAAATTCTCTGAGCCTTGGTCTCTTCATACATAAAATCAGGATAATAATAACAGTTCCTTGTTGCCCCTTCTTCCTGGACACTCAGTGAGAAAGTTGTTGCAATATGGACATTTTCTAACCTCTCCTGAAGTTTTAGGAGTGGCCATATTTCTAACCAGCAGAACATAAGCAGAAGTGGTGTGCGACTCTTCCAGGCCTGACCCATGAAAACTTCCTATATGCAATACTACATCCTCTTTGCTTCCCCACTTGGCTGGGTGTCTCAGGATTCTAATATCCTGAGTACCTGAATGACTGTGTGGAGCAGATCCTCTTTACCAACCTGGAATCACCTTAGCCTATTTGTGTGAGAAAAAATTTAAATTCTATTGGGTAAACCGTTATTTCTTTGGGGACTTATTTAATATGGCAGTTAGCCATCTTAACTAATACACTAGTAATTGTTTTGTTGTGAAAATTAGAAGGTATGAGTCCATAAAACATGTAGGATAGTGCCGGGTACATAGAATGTGCTTAAAATTTGTAGCTACTATTTTTATTTTGAGCTAGACCAGACTTCTTTGAGGCTGGTGAGATTTGAAGATGGCAAAATTGATAAGCCACACTCAGCTGATATATTCTTTATTTTTTTAAGTGCCATATTAGCAATAAGCACTACACAGGTTATAAATGAAATGAAGATATACTCACGTGAGTGAGCATGTCTCCAATACTTCTTTTGTTTCTCAAGTGTTATACCCAAGGTCAGATTGGCTCAGTGGCCCACACAGAGTAAGAGAGCTGTCCATTCAGAAGAGCCCAGAATTGCACACTCACTGTCCTCACACCTTTTAGCCTGGGGTTGGGAGATGAAGAGGAGGAAGGGGCTACATCAGATCATTTGTCTAAGATGTTTTCTGAAATTAGGTTTATATTTTCATTCTGAATCACAGTTATGTAATGTATTTTATTTCTTACTTATGCATTTTATTTCTTACCATTCCACTGGGTCTACCAGAGGTTCCAGTGCAACATGTCAGTCTATAACCTGCCACATCCTACCATCCTTCTCCCCTTGTACAAATTCTTTCCTTTCCAAATGAACATGTATTCTATTGTAGCTTTCTTACCCTTTATAACTGAAAACTAAAGCTCAGAAGTAAGGACAAAAGCCCTGGCCACAAGAAAGGAAATCCATATTACAAATGAGTATATTAAAATAATTCATTATCCATTAGCCATGTACCAATGATTCTCTACCCTAATCCTGCATTACTTTTTCATGGCATTTACGACTGTCTGAAATTCCATTTTTTTATTTGTTTGCTTCATTATCTACCTTTTCCCACTAATGTAAGCTCTGTGAGGACAGACACTTTCTCTTGTTTGCTGCTGTATTCCAGTACCTAGAACAATGTCAGTCAGAAAGTAGATAGAAGCATTTTTTTTTTCAAATAAATAAATGAATTTATTGCATGAATGGATGTTTGTCATAGGTTGGTTTTCCTGTATGTCTTCAATTCTGGGGGACTGAGCAAAGAATTTCTAGACGAAAAAATATATATAATTACTAGATCTGGGATGAAGATCAGGTTACCTTGTGGGTACCTATATAGGTATCCAGACAGCTGGAATCTTTAGGTAAAGTGACTCTACACAACCGTAAAAGCACTCAGGAATGGAAATTTGCACATCACCTCTGTAGAAATGAATCTAGCTTATTGTCACCCTATTATATTGTAATTCATTATTCCCATTTCTGGTGTCAAGAAAACATTAGAGCTTTGGGATTTCTTAGCCTAGAGGAGAAAATGCTGAGATGAGATATAATCTGCTCAGTAAAACAAGTCTTATCAAATTTATCTCATGTCTTCTTGGTGAGGATCATTAAACTGATGGGGATCTGGGGGAATGTTCTGCAATAAAGGATTTTGTAGGGTCTCTCAGGTTAGCCTCTCAGACAAGAAGGTAAATGGTGGATGAATTGACAATGACCTTCCCTGGAGGATGCAGCGGCGGCCTTTGGTGGATGGATTTCAGTGGCTTTGGTATGAATACTTGGAAGACACACTGATCATATCTGTGGATCACAGACAGAGCTAGGAAGAAGCACTAACTAACACATAGGTGACAGAATCAGGTCCCCTAAGTATCTTACTGAGCTATAACAATGGAACGAATATAGCAAGATTGAATTTAATAGAGATAAATATCAAGGCATGCACTTGGCCTCAACCAATAAATCACACATCTCACTCAGCTGAGTTCTTTTAAATCAGCCAAGCCAATCCCAAGCTACATGGTCAGTCTGGGAAACACCATCCCTGACAAGTAAAATGACCCAAGTCTGGCACTCTCTTGCCCAAGGTCACAACTAATTCATTTCTTGACCCAGTCTGTTACCTCACCTCCTGAGCTCTTGTTTCATTCCTTGGCTCTGGCTGAATACTTACTTGCCCTTTGGTTCTGGCCATGGGCTCCCCTCTGCCATTTTGATCTTATTTCCCCTGCTTTGACCTCTTCTAGTTCATACTCTAGCTCCTTTGAGCCCAGTCTCTGGGACCCATACTTGTACCTTCTCTCATCATAGAGAGCTTCAGGACAAAATGCTTCAAGTATTGACCAATCTTGGCATGCATAAACAAAAATGCAGGCCCTTAGCTTGCAGGAAGTACAATGCAAATGGTCTAACTATGAGACAGGCTAATAACAACACCAGTGTAGACTTGAGTCATATTATTGTATTCTTGATGCCTAAAACTAAACTAGAGAGGTTGTTGCCTCTCTCTGCTCATTCTGCAATAGTCAGACCGCATCTTGTGATGGGGCCTGCTTCTGTGCATTGCATATGATTGTATATTTCAAGAAACAGAGGTGAGAAATTTGAAACCATATCCTATGAATGAATGTTCCCTCTTTATTCCCAGAGGAGAAGGCAAAGAATTGCCTTAGTTCTTTATTAAAACACATACACACAACAAATTTAGCTAATTACAAAAATAAACTCAATGCAGAAGATATAAGTACAAAGGTATATTTATCTTCATTCTTTTTCTTTCATTCTTTGAGTCTATACATATATATGTTTGTAAAAATTGATTCATACTTTATTACTATCTTTTTGTACTTTATAATATATTAAGATGTTTTTATAATGAAAATAAATATTCTATGGTAGGTTCATTGAAAAATGTTTGTTAGAACTTTTCAAAAGTATAGAGAAGGGGTTTTTATTTTTAAACCTTAAGAAAATATCATGCTAACTCCATGCTAATTTCAATGATTTTTTTAAAGGAAAGCATAAATGATCAAAATTGTCTCAAAAGGATGTCTACCCAGTTGCTTCTCCAACTTGAGGTTCTCTGACTGGTGACTCTTGTCCACCTGGTCATACATCTATAGTGGAACATGCAATTATTTTGTTTGTATGTTTGTTTTGTCAAGGGCAACCAGATATCTTGGAAACATTTCATTATTTCAAAGTTTTCTTTGATAGTGACTTAATTTCTAAGAACTGAAATGCATCAGAATCCAGCCACATCATTCAAGGTCTGCTCTAATGTCTCCTTCCCACTCCCCACCTGTGGTACTTTTCCACCCTCTTATTATGAGATAGAGAGGTACCTTTCTTTTGCCATGCTTCATCCCCTCTCTGTGAGTTATGTCAGGTGGCTGGTTTGGGGCAGTGCCAAAGGAATAATAAACACTTTTCAAACTGGCTCAGGAAAGCTGATGATTCCTGGTGATTTCAGGCTGGTTTTCTAGCTCTTTGCTGGAGTTAGGAGAGGGGACAGAGTTCTTAGTGAAGGCCATCGGCACACCACCTCTCCAGACTCATCACTGGGCCCCACAGATCATCTCAGCTTCTCTCTGTGGGAAGGAATGGAAGAAGAGGTATGCTGTTATATCATTTAGAAACCATCTACCGTCTCTGGCTTCCTCTCGTGAGGCAACAAAACCAAATCTCCCAAAGCTACCTACGTCAGTTATGACCCACTTAGTATTCCTTGGAACAGGGCCACCTGAGGATGCACCGCTCCCCCCGCCCCAACCTCAGATTCTGTGAAGGAAGTGCTAGAGTTCAAAGCAGACTTTCAAAGTATGCACCCAAGCTAGAATAAAGTACTCTCACTCCCCATTCAGGCCTAATGAGAACCTGCCTCTGTGCCTTGCCTACTGCCATGTCCTCTGCATGGAGCACACTTTCCCATCTCTTGATGGCTTATATTGCTGCAAGTGCCAGCTCAAAGCAGCCCTGCACCAAGAAGTGTCAACGATTTCTCCTTCACATGTATCTAGCTCAGTTGGCACCCATTCTCTTATGTCTCATGGCCTTCTCTCTTTCCCCTTCCATTATATTTACAAATGTATATACCTTAAGACTCCCAATGGACTGTAGACTTCTTTATGGTATGGGCAATGGTTGACTCACCTTTATTTCCCATGTAGACACTCAAATGAATGAAGGATGTGTTATTATCCTAAAAGTTGCCGAGTTCCTGGTGCCCAGGTAAAAGCTGCTCACTTCTGTTTCTTCTGGGATACTTTATAAGTCATTTCTTTTTCAAAACACACTTAATTCCTGCCACCTTCCAACTCTCTAGCTCCCAGGAGCTCCCAACTGAGCTCTGTTTCTCAGAATCATGGAGAGAATTCTCGGTTCTTTCCTCACACATGCCCATGTTCTTCCCACAAGCTCACCTAACATCACTTTGACCTGCAGTCAGAGAGGAGTGCTCAGCAGTAGCCATAAACAACAGCTCCTCCGTGGTCCTCCATTCCCTCCCCAATGTAAACCCATCACACGACCTCTCTCTTATCACTTTAGGGGGAGCCTTGAGCCTCCCCCTGCAAATGTGCCTGCTTCACAGTGAGGCAGTCTGGCACAGTGCAAAGTGCAGCAGCCCAGGAGTTGAAAACCCAGGCCCTCTTAGCTTTCCCTGACTCTGATCTCCTGAAGAGCTATTTGTCTTTCAGACTTCTTCTCTGTAAACTTAAATCAGCACCATGAAATCTTACATGAAAATGAAAACAAACAAACAAAAATAGAGCTGTCCTCACTGCAATTAGAAAGGGTGTGGCTTGATCTTTCTTGCTTAATTTCTCCTTCTCCTCTGCCCCGTTTCCTCTCCTCTAGATGCTCCTGCGAGAGCCCCTCGGAACTGCCCTACAAGGCAAGGTTTGAAAATAGAATAGACAGTCACTGAGGAGTCCTCCTCACCTGAATTTCTGTTTCCATGATGTGGAGATCACTGACTACCTTAAATTGAGGGGAGTTGAGGGTAGCACCGGGTCATTACCAACAAGAAGATGCTGAGATCTGCCCAGGGATGTGATCACCCTTGTGTGCAGACGGACCACATGCCAACATCCCAAGCCTTACTAACTGTGGGGCTGCTTAAGAGCAGGGACTGTCCCTTGTTAATCCCCAGTATTCTCAGCTCTTAGCACTGGGACTGGATCAAAGCTGTCATTTCTCTCTCACCTTTGATCACGCTCAGTAAGTATAAGTTGCTTCCCATGCCTCCTCTGACAAAGCATTTAGTTCTACCCTGCTTTGTTCTACCCTAAATTAGTTGTTCGTGTGTCTATCTTTATTATTATGCTGCAAGATACTTGAGGGTATGGACGGTAGCATATTCATCTCTGTATCCTCAACCACACGAAGAGGACAGAATGAACTATGGGTGGAAAGTTAGGAGAATCGACCTAGAGGTGTTCCGGAAACAGTTAAAAAGCCAGCAGCAGGAAGTTTAAGTGGGTAGAGGACAATAGATTTAAAGGGGGGTCAGGCTAGAACACAGCGTTAGACTCAGGTGGGCAAAAGGAAGGCTCGAGAGGGCAGGACAGTGCAGAGGTCCTACGCGTGGACTCTGGTGTCAGAAAGACCTGGGTTCTGGTGACGAGCAGTGTCATTTCTCTGTGCCTTAATTCATCTTTTGTCAACTTGAGTGGATAATATTACTCACTTCATAAGGTTCTTTTGAGGATGAACAATATAATGTATATAGAATAATTAGTATGGTGCCTGGCACATACATAATAAGCTCTAAAATGTTAGCTATTATTATTTCATTATTTTTTTGTGTTCAGTTCTTAAGATATTTTCCCAAATCAGTGGCAATTTCTCAGAAATATTTGGTAGGTCATTCCCTTTGGGGGCTGTGAAAATAGCAAGAATTGGACAATGTCTTATTCTGTTTGGGCTGCTATAACAGAATACCAGAGACTGGGTAACTTATAATAAACAGAAATTAATGCTCACAGTTCCAGAGACTGGAGAGTCCAAGGTCAAGGTGAGAGCATCTTTCCTCTTTAGAGCCCAACATGTCCTCATCATGATGGAGGGGGCTAGGGTGCTCTCTGGAGTCTTTTTTTAAATAAGGGGACTAATCCCACTCTTAAGAATTCCATCCTCATGACCTAAGTACCTCCCAAAATCCCACATCCTAATGCCATCATCTTTGAGGGTACGGGGGACCACAAACATTCAGACTATAGCAGGCAAGATGTACAGACACAAAAAGAAAAGCACACTGAGGTATATATAGGCATGCCTGGTTCGTTCTCTCTCTCTCTCTCTCTCACACACACACACACACACACACCCCTTTTCCAGGTGTCCTTTGGAGAGAATGCTGCAAACAATATGTCATAGTAAGCACTCTTGCCTCTGTCCTTCTGGGTGTGATCTCCGCGCCAGTGTGGAGGAAGGCATTCTAATCCCGGTTTCCCTTGAGAAGCCTGTGGTTGCTTGGGATGAGGAAAGGCTGTAATTAAATGTTGTGCATGAATTGATAAAGTAACTATTATTACTGTGGATGGTGGAGTACAAGAAACGATGTCCTAGTTCATTTAGTCATGCCCTTGAATTTACACTTCCCTGGTTTTGTTATGCTGAATCCATCTTTCACATAGTGAAAGTGGATATATATGTGAAATTGATATGCGGCTCTTCATAAATCCATTTTATAAAATAAGTTCATTTCTCTATTAATAATAAAATCTATACGACTGTAAAGTTACACTCATACCAAGATACTATTCCTCCCTACCTTAGGATTACCTTTACTGTGATACTAGATTGTTGGGAAAATTAAATAAGTTATTACAGAGAAAGTGCTTAGACTAGTGTCAGCTCTATTCTAATAGAATAGCAAGCGCTCGATAAATATTATTTGTTATTACTATTCCTACCATCAATATCATTTCTGGTATTTCAGTTTGCCCATTAGAGTCTGAATTTGATGAGCCAGCTTGAGGAAAAGGATGCCACACGTGCAGTAGTTGTTAAAAGCTGCTCACAAATATTCCAGTTCCCTTGTCTTCCTGGCACCAAGTAGAATTGCACTCACTCAACCACTTATGTTTGGGTGGGGTCACATGACATGATTCTGGCCACTGGGTTGAGAGTGGAAGCAATATGTGTCACCTCCAAGCTCGAGCATTTAATTGTTGATGCGGGTCCCATCAAAACTCTATTTTCACTCTGCCAAAGAGACCAGCTATATTTCAGATAATGGCTGCTCCTTCTAGCTCAGTCCCCAGCTGAGAACAAAGACAAGATGGATCAGAGTTCCCACCAGTCTGCCATGGATATGAAGTATGAGCAAGAAATCAATCTTTATTCCTTCAAGCCACTGGGATTTGAGTTTATTTGTTGTCATGACCCACCGTAGCCAATCCTGCGCACCAGTAACTTATCAAAAAACAAGCCATTGCATTGCAAGTACATTGCCGAAGAAGGAGGCCGTGGTTTACTGATAATCCCAAAAGACTCTTTAACCAGTGGCATTTCCCAGAGAAAATATGGAGGAAGGGAAAATAAGGCTCCTCCTTCCAGTATTATGCTCATCTAACAGCTCCCAGTGTTATGGTCATTTCCTGCTAACGTTCACTTGGTGATAAGATGGCCCAGGCTTAAACTCATGCTTCATCCTCAATTTGACAATTGAGATCAACAACCACACCGCCTCTCCTTCGTTGTGACATTTTGGTATCCTTTTCTACCTACTGGTTTCAGTCAGTACCATATCAATCATCAGAAATTTTTAAATAATATCGAACATCAAAAAAGAAAGAAAAAGGGAGTTTCCAACCCTTCTAAAACTTGGCTCCTTATGCAAATATTCTCAACCCCATCCAGTAATCTTGAAGCTCTCTATACCAGGAGAATGGGTAACTTTGTCACTATACCTAAACCTGTCTCCTGATTCCCACACATCAGACACATGGCTCTTTCTCCTGTCCCCGCCACAGCCTGGGCGGAAACCTCTGTTGACCACTTTACAGGACCCTGGCAATTTTCAGTTTTCAGGCCTATTCCAAGAGGACTCTGAGTTTTTTAATATCTGAGATTTAAATACTCCTCCTTTCCCTACCCCAAGTGCTTAACATCATGCCTGGCTTAGAGAGGGGCCTCTGGAGACCCAGCTCAGGTGTCGTATCCTTCATGAAGCTCTCTTTGACCTCCTACCTCTTGCTCACTCTCTCGTGTCACCACCTTGACAAACGTACACTTGCTCATTGCCCTTACTTATTTACAAGGTTGTCTGTCCCCTCCTTGTAGACTGTCTCCCCTAATTGGCTGGGATTTCTGGAAAGCAAGCCTTTCATGGATTTTTTTTTCCTTCATAATCCTAACAACTAATGCTTCCCTGGTCTACCCTCATAGGCTCTTAATGCCTGCTTGTTCACTTATCAGATGAATTGGCAGCTTATATATCCACTTAAATTCTCACATCTAGTTAATAATTCAAGGTCTAGAGTATGATTTGGGCTGAAGGAAAAAATTAGGAATAAGAGAGACTTTCAAAAGAAAGAAATAGAAAGAAAAACATATATGTGATGTGAGTCAAAATCAGCATCTGTTACTAGCAATTATTAAGACCTCCTTGATACGCTGTAAGTCTAAGAGTCTCAGATGGGCACTTTTAGATTTCTAGCTTTGATGTGTCCAGCTCACAAAACAAAAACAGCAGCGTACCATGCCTGTAAAGTCACCTTTACAAGCCCCCAAGAGTGAGCACCTTCATTTGCCTCACTTTAGTCTCAGCTGTGCCCTTGAGCATGCAACTTAATTTTAAATTAATAGTCGTTGAACATTTGACACCCAGTGTGCTGGAGGAGATCCCTCCCCTTACTGTGTGAACATGCCAATTATGGGCATACTCTGCGTATAATGTGTACCATGATGATGTGGCACACCACAAATATAGTACATATACTAGGAATCATTCTTGACTCCTCCCTCTCTTTCCCAAATAACCAGTCAAGTGATGGTGAGACAGCTTTCATCCTGCATCCTAGGGAAGGCTGATAGGGAGGAGGACCGGAACAGGAGAGAAAGAGCATGGCAGATGCTGTGGGGCAACTGTAATTGGCTGGCTGACCTGTGAGCACATGTGAAAGACCCTTGGGTACTCTTGTTACTACCTACCTGACACTCTCTGATATAACTAGATGAGACTTAGAAATGATGAGCAGGTGGGAGCAGGAGCCAGTGCAATTTAAATAATTACTGTGCATCTATATCCACAGGGGATATAAATCTGGGGAACCTGGTTTCTTACATTCCAACATCATCTCTCATTCCTCTCCAACACAAATCCCCCCATACCATTAAGTCTTGTCTCTAATCTTGAGAATTCTAGATTCATTTCTACCTCCACTCCTTTGCTCACATAGTATCCGACCACCTATACAGCCCTTCCCTTCTCCCTGTTTATTTGACCTACTTTGAGCAATCCTTCAATGCCCTCTTCTATTTGTTATCTTTTACAACCAATTTCTGCCTATGTGGTCTCTGCTGTGACTGTCTGCCACGCTGCATTATTATCCACTTAGGCTCTTAATTGCATGCTGTCTCCTATCATTATTTTAATGTTTGCCAAGTGTCTATCTTGTCTACCTAACTTGACTATTTTCCCTTTGAGTACAGGGTCTTGGTCACGAATGTCTTCCATTTTTCTCCAAAAGCCTTGTGCTTCCACATACAGTAGGAATCTAACACTTATTGGATGGGTGGATGAAGAAATAACACATAAATGTGGTGTTTGCATACTTCCTTTATATGGTTCTGCCAAAATGACATCCCTTGATCTCTCGCCATAACTCAAGTTGTTTTTCTAATAATAGAGATAGATTTTTCCTAAACATGTTGATGTTCTTACTCGCTCACTGGGAAGGCATACAGTGCAGGGGAAAATGCACATACACTGACTGCATCATTTGCGGCAAGCCAAGATCTATCACCCAGTCCACACTCAGAAAGTAATAATATAATAATAGCAATAGTATTAATGGAAGTGAGGTCGAGTTCGTTTGTTTTCTCTAGCTCCCCTTAAAGCGCATAGACTAATAGATTGACCTACATGAATCAGCATAATCCCTCAACTCAGGCCATTGAGTATAGGAAATATGTTTGCTTACTGCTTCTGAGAAAGAAGTATTTTCATTAAGTGAGACCTGCCCAAAGCTTTACATGAAGCTGACATCTATCATGTAAAGCATGGCAGAGGAATGAAAAGAAACCAGGTCCTGGAGACATGGTTTAACTGCTGAATCAAGCTATCCCTGAAGTCTATCCTATCCTGGTTCAGTTAAATGAGCTTTCCATTCAAAGCCACTTAAAGTTGGATTTCCTGTTACTTGTAACCAAATATATTATAACAGGTATACATATAATAACCAGAATGACAATAATAGCTGCATTACAAATTCAGTGTGATTGGGAAAGTAAAAGTTATCACATGTAAAATAACGTTGTAGGCTTTATCATTACGAATGTTCCTTGCTGAGAGCAAGTTCTTTCTAAGAGATAGAACTTGGAGAGGATCTTGAAGATATGGAGGACTTGTTACCTTGAGAATTAAATTTTTCCTTAACAGAGTTTATCAGAAAACTTGAAACTGTAAAATACGAGGTGAAGAGAATAGGAAATGCAGCAGACACTGTATATGACAGACTTAGAAGGAAATGATTTGCATGAAACCTGGTGCCCAGCACAGATAAGTGCTAAAGAACTCCTTGTTTTTAAACTTTATTTTAAAAATAAATTAATCATATAGGGTTCAGAATTTAAAGTTACAAAAGTGTGTTAAGTTTCGAGTCGGTCCCTCTCCTTCCTTTGACCTCTCAGTCCTCCAATATAACTCTTTTACGTTTCATGAGCATGTTCCCAGCACCGTTCCGTTCATTTACATGTATATATTTCACACGGATGTTAACATTCCATACACACTATCTTACTCCATTTTATTTTTTAGAATCACAGTGTATCTTGGAGGTCTCTCCATATCAGTGTCTATAGAGCTGTCCATTTCTTTTTAAACCGCAGAGAATTCCAAATATAGCCCAATTGTAATTTGTTTTCTATGTATTTGAATGGATTTATTGTTGGATATTTAGAGTGTTTCCCAACGTTTGCGACGTCGATGATGTAATGATTGTCCCGCCAGGGTGCTATTTCACAGAAGTGGGAGCCCGTCTGTAGAATAAATTCCTAGTCGTGGAACTGCTGATTCAAAGGGCATATGCAGAGTAACTTTGTTTTCATTTTTGAATTCATGATTGTTAAAGTCGGTGAACTCGTGGGAAGCCCCGTGGGGCGCCAAAGCCGCTCTCCAAAGCTTCGGGTTATTGAGCTCGCAGAGCGAGCTGTTGGTCCCGTTAAGAGGAGCGGCTGCACGGTCTGCGCCCCTCTCCCGCTCAGCCGGCGGGCGGATCCCGCCCCGCCGCGCCGCCCGGACCTGCGCCCCTCGCCCGGCGCCCAGGACCGGCGGACCTGCACGTGAGAGTCCACGTGAGCCTCCCAGCCGGCGCGCAGATGGGGAGTACGCATGCGCCTTCCGCGGGGGAAAGTAGGTCAAACTCCACCTCTCACGTGACCCGCTCCCCTTAGCTACCTCGCGCGCCTCTTTAGCCCCGGCGCAGTCGGGATGCGCTCTGCAGCCAACGTGACGATGCTGGACGCGAGTGGGGGCGGGCCCGGTCCGCGAGCGCCTGGCGCCCGCGAGGATTTGCCGGTTCTCCTTCCGCCCGAGAGCTCCGCTCAGAAATCGGGCGGGCAAAAGGGAGCCCTGCACAGAGGAGCATCCAGGAGCGGGACTAGAAATGAATGGGGGAAGAAACGACCTCAAATCCCTGACACCGGCACGGGGCTGAGCCCGCTATCAACGCGCGACCCTTTTCTGTGTAAACCGAACCATACCGATCGTTTGCAGTTCTCCACGTGTATATAGGGTAACAGACGTTCATGGAAACAAACTTGTGAAAGGAAACAAAAGAATGTTAATGGATCATAGAGTTTTGCAGGAATATTCCACAGGCCCCATTTCTAATTTCCTTCTGCCCACTTCCCCGACAAAGACACTACCCATATAGAAGGATTGTAAGCAGATTTCTCACTTTCCACAAGATATTTCATAGATGCTGGTGGTACTGATAGGGTGAGGTCGTGGCAGCGGAAGGCAGTTCTGAATTAACTGAGGCCTTAGTTTTATGTATTAGAAATAATTTTATTTCATGCCCCTCCCCTTCTGATTTTTAACTTGTTGTACAAAAGAAAGGCTTTGCTTCAATGAGTTGCAATCCATTGGGGGAGCCTGACCAGCAAAATCAATGGATTATAATGCAGCGGGCAACAAAGCCTTGAATAGAGGTGTGTCCAGGTGTTACATAAGCACAGTGCAGGTGGGGCAGCCAAGTGCAGGGGTGGGTACCCTGAGTCTTGAAGGCTGAGTAGGAGTTAGCTGGCAGAAAAGTAAGGCGGAGGGGGTGGGAAAGTGTTCCAAACAAAGGAAACTACTAACAGTTACATAATATTTCCCTCAAGGAGTTCTTTACTATAATTGTCTAGGTGGTACATACAGTTGAAATGTATAGTTTCCATTTACGTTATCCTGAGCCTGTCTTTAGTGAACATAGTTGTGCATAATGCTTTCCCCCTCCACTTTTAAGTAAATCCCAAGAGTGGAATTGCTATTAGAAAAAAAAAAAAAAGATACAAATATTTTGTAACTTTTAATAAAACATTGTAAATTATTTTCCAGAAAAGTTGTATTAATTTGTACCAAGGTGGCATTTAATACTTAGCATTCAGGCAGTAAGTGGCACATTATTTATTTCAGATCAATGAAGCCAATGAGATTAACACTTGATTTAGAATGCCATAAATCATAATACAGCATATCTGTTTTTTTTGTGACTCATGATAAAATTCTAATTGAATTCAAGTTTGAAAAATGGAAACTATCAGTTGAATGCATTTCATCCTCATAGGGAACCACCTAGCATGTACAAGGGGTAGGGGAGGGTTGGGAGGATAGGAATGAGATGACCTCAAAGCTATACCAAATGCCTGTTTATGATTTCTCCTTTATTACTCTGAATCAATGACCACAGAGAAAGTAACACTACGCAGGCCAGAACAAGCTAAGAGGTTTCCACATCTCTCAGTAAATGTCAGAACAGCAGCAGAATCAAAGAGGCCCAGAGTTTGACCCAAGAGGCCATTATAACTTGCAGGAGGAAGGCTGGTCATGTTTGGGAATGGATTTCCAGAAACTTATATGCTCCCCAACTAGGTTTCTGCTGACAACTGTATTTGTGAGGAGAAAACAGTACTGTGACATTCAAAAGGACATTTAAGAAAATGGTAATTTAGGTAATTTGGGCAATGAAAGCAGAACGCATTTTGCTTTTTGCTTGTATTAAGCTAGATCATTAAGGAAAACTGAAGCGTGGCACAGTTATAATTTTGCAGAGACGTGGCTGTAGTTCATACTGAGGTTGTTTTTCTGATATCCATTCTGTACACTGTATAATGACCTTATGCTTTAAAGGTAGGAGGCTTACCTCCCCTCAGCTTCGGGGGTTGTCCTTAATTGAATTAATGAATCAGGGTAGTTCCATTATCATTTTATGAGGATTGAAAGAGTTAATTCAGCAAAAACACTTAGAAGAATGTCTGGTACATATTTAGTGCTCAATGAACATTTGTTGTTGTCACCACTGTTATTATTATTAATCTAACAGTGAGTGGTTCAATCAAAGGAAGCCTGGACTTGTTTCAGTGGTTATGTGATGCCATTCTTTCTCCGTGGATGGAGGTGAAGAAGCACGTGTACCTATCGATACCATCTGTCCACCTCAAGGAGAGCCAACCCAATCACACACCTGATAAACAAAGAGGGGCAGAGGAGGCCACACTCTAATCAAATGGCACTTGCAGTCTACACTACCTCTTGGCATTTCAATTGTGTGAACCAAACATATCCCATTTGTTACATCAGTCACTGCACTTGGGTTTTCTGCTATTTGCCAGGAAGCAAATGATCCAATACAGTGATCCAATGTATCTGTTTTCTAGGGCTGCCAAAACAAAACACTACTAGGTGGCAAGACTGGGTGGCTTAAATAACAGAAATGTGTTTCCTCACTGTTCTGTGGAGGCTAGAAGTCAGATCAAACTGTCAGCAGGGTTGGTTTCTTCTGAGACCTTTCTCCTTGGCTTATAGATGGCCATCTTCTCCCTGTGTTTTCACATGGTCTTACCTCTGTGTGTCTGTGTCTTAATTTCCTCTTCTTGTAAAGACACCTCTCATATTGAATTAGGGACCACCCTAAAGACCTTATTCTAACTAAATTACCTTTCTAAAGACCCTATTTCCAAATATAGTCACATTCTGATGTACTGGAGGCCAGGACTTCATAATATGAAATTGTGTGGGGACGGGACACAAGTCAGCCTATAGCATCCAACAAGACATGAATTATATGGAAGATTATTTAAAATCAGATCCTCGTTCTTATTCTACTTCTCTTCTCCAAGGTTGTTTAGGAGTGTGTGTGTATGTGTGTGTGTGCACGCGCATGTGTGTGCAGTGGCTGGGGAAGGGAGAGAGATAGAGATCGGAAGAGCACCCCTCCGAGCATAGATCCAGAAAAACAGCACAGAATTAAGCTCCAGCTAAGTCTACTCTTAACTATCTGTTCTCAAATAACAATTCAAGTTGGCAACAGCAAAGCAAATGTAAAGGCATTGGTTATTTTACTCTTTGTGAAGATGGGCATCTTTTCTAAAGAATCTCTTTGAAGCTGATATAGTGTGCTCACCACCACCCCCACCCCCACTTTCTTTCTCTTTCTCTCTTCTTTCTTAACACTTTTTGGATAAAACGTTAGTTCTTTATTAAAGACTAGAACCTCATTTCTGGACATGGTTGAACAGCTGTTTCTGTGTTCTTTCTATTTTCAGTAAGGCAAGGCTCAAAAAAAGAACAGAGCTTGGTTTGCAGTCCTAGGTTGGCCATTAAATTACATGGTTTGTACTGTGGGGGAAAACTATGTGACATAGAAGTCATTTCCTCACTTTGGATTTAGTTTCTCCAAATGTAAAATGAAGCAGTTGAACTCCATAATTTCTAATGTTTCCATCTATTCATCGTATGATTGGATGAAAATAAAGTATTTTTGTTTATTTGTGGGCTTTGTTAGTAAAAACTACATTTATTCTTGTTGAAAACTCTTTCCCACCATCCAAGTGGCTATTAAACCCTTCCTGCATCGGGAATTCACAACAGATAACAAAGGTGCATTTCTCTGAGAATGAGATGACCCAGCTCTTCCATCTTTGAACATCTGCCTGTGTTTATTTCATTGTACAACTCTTTTACGTTTTCCTAGAGTGAGGAAAGAGGAAGGGAAGAAGTGTTTGTAGTGGAAGCCATCTTTAGAAGGAAAATATTTTGTCTTTGCTAGCTAGTATACCATCCCAGCGAAGGCATTCTCCAGTCAGAGATTCTTAACCAGAGATGCACATCAAAATCACCTGTGAGATTTGTAAAATACATATGGCTGTGACTCCATTTCTCAAAGTTTTCAATCAGTGAATCTGGAGAAGGGCCTGAATTTGTGGAAAGTTCTGCAGGTATAAAGCTGTGCACCACTAGTTCTAAGCTTTGTGTTTGGTCCGAATCATTTCCTCCTTTCCATCAAAGATACTAATGTTACTAAAACACTTTGTATTACAAGTACAGCTCACATAATGGAAATATGTAATCGAGAGGGACAACTCTTTTTCCAAAGGTACATATTAGAAATTGTCATTGGTTGTAAGAAAAAAAAATAAGTAATTCATAAAGTTTTACCTATTTTCTCATTCTAAATGCAGTTATCATTTCTGAAACCAGACGTAATTTTTTTTACATGACTAATGTACTCTAAACAACTACAGAACTTTGCATGGCATTTGCAATAGATGGAGAACAATATTTGGTATCAATGTTCTTTGTTAAATCACTGAGGTACATTCTAGAATTACAGCACTGAAAAACAAGAGGTTTGATACCATCAACCTCCCTGTAGGATTTATGTAAGGAGATTGTATTTGTTTGCTGAACTGTAAATTAAACAAGTTCTAGCCTTCTACTCCTTCAGACTTGCATCTCTGTAGCTGCATACAGAATTTGTTCCACTGGACTCTAGTGAAGAGCATCCAAGAGAAAAAGAAGAAACATTACTCAATACATAGAAAAACAAAGAATTTCCTGTTTCCTCTAGAAGTCCAGTTCTTAGAGTCATGGAATAAGGAAGCATTTTGAAGTCTAACAGAACTGGCTCAACCCCCAGCTCCCTTTTGCCACAACTGGTCTTCATGTGTAACTCCAATTGTTACTTCACCTTCTGAGCTTTAGTGCTCACATCTGCACTGTGGCAAAGTTAACACTCATGAGGCAGGGTTGCTGTGAGGCTCAGGGTAAAGATTATGTATGTTAAGTGCTCAGTACATAACAGGCACCCTCAAGTGGTTCCTGGCATCATCATCATTATTTTCTTAGGAAAAAATAATAGATGCAAGTAAGCAAGAATTTACTTTTTTTTCATAGTTTCCTCTTAGAGGAATTCAAAAAGAATTAGACTAAATTTGGAAAGCTCACATTTGCCAGTTGGTCAATAGGAATTCCAACTGTGAGGTGGCTGCTTCTCTACAAATGAAACAAAATGTATAATACTAAGGTATATATGGCATTCTCAAGGGAATCAAAAGAAGCCCTTAAACTCCCTTTGAACCTCACAGTAGCTATGAATTGATAGCTTCACTTAAAATCTAGTGAAACCCAAACCCTCTTAAGTAGAGTTGCTGCTAAAATTTGGCACAATCTTTTTCAGTACAGGGGAAGTGGACTCAAATGGGATATAGTATTTACAAGATCTCATATTCTTCAGCACCTAAGATTAGTGAGTACAAAGCAGGTGGCTGTAAACTGTACCTTAGTTGTTATGAGGGAAGGGAAGAAGAAAATTGAGCCCTTTAAAAAAAAATTAACCCGTTAGTCTTGAACTTGCTTGGAGTAAATTCTTGTGTCAACCTGAGTGCCCAGGGAAGTGGAAGCAGAAGGGAAAGAAGGGTTGTGCTGTTAATACAAGACATTTAAAATGAAGTGAAAGTGTAACTACCGTGAAGTATGACTATCATAAATCTTTTTGCACTAAGTAACATAACATAAAAATGTAAAACATAACTAATATGATTGAAATAATATATATAAACACCAACAAGTTGCCCACCCTGTAAATAAAAATGTGTATTCTTTTTTAAGTGTTGAAACATTTATGAAAGTAATTACATATTGGGACTCAAAAAAGCACTTCATAATTATCAGATATGGGCATAGTATTAGCAGTGGTTAACTCTGAAAGTCGGCCTTTACTTTTGAGTGTACTTTTATACTGCTTGAATATTTTATAACTAACATATATCATTTTTATAAGAAAATAAGATTTTTCTCATTTAAAAAGAATAATGATTACTAGGTATGTGTTGCAGGTGTAAGTATTAAGCATGTGTCCTGACACTTCATTTCATCCTCACAGCAACCCCTGGACTAGTATGGAAAAGATTAATGTTTTCTTCCTTCTCCACACACATCTTTTCTCTACTTTTTCTCTACTTAGA
>NW_011888885.1:1636059-1646431 GCF_000151845.1 Pteropus vampyrus | reverse complement strand
AACAAGTTGCCCACCCTGTAAATAAAAATGTGTATTCTTTTTTAAGTGTTGAAACATTTATGAAAGTAATTACATATTGGGACTCAAAAAAGCACATCATAATTATCAGATATGGGCATAGTATTAGCAGTGGTTAACTCTGAAAGTCGGCCTTTACTTTTGAGTGTATTTTTATACTGCTTGAATATTTTATAACTAATGTATATCATTTTTATAAGAAAATAAGATTTTTCTCATTTAAAAAGAATAATGATTACTAGGTATGTGTTGCAGGTGTAAGTATTAAACATGTGTCCTGACATTTCACTTCATCCTCACAGCAACCCCTGGACTAGTATGGAAAAGATTAATGTTTTCTTCCTTCTCCACACACATCTTTTCTCTACTTTTTCTCTACTTAGAGAAGTTTTAGATGGGCACGTACCACCCAACGAGAGACTATATTTCCCTGCCTCCCTTGCTGCTCGGTGGCCAACTAATTGGTTGTGAGCAGAAGAGATGAGTGCAACCTCTGCTCCTCTTCCTTCTTTTAACCTTTCTGGCTGGTAGAATATGGACCCAGTGGACAGAGTGGCAAACTACATTCAACCACACCCACGAGGCCGCCCTGTAGCAGGCGGGGAGTAACGAGAGAGGGAAGACCTGAGTTCCCAGTACCATTGAGCTAAATTTGCCTTAGACTAGTCTCAATCAAACTTTGTGAGCGTGAGAAATAAACTTCTATCTTGTTTAAACCACCGTTAATTTTATATCTGTTAAAGCTGCCAAATCAATGTTCTATTATTATTTTACATCGTGTAGCTTTTCTTTCAAGAATTGTAACATTTACATTGTTTTATAAAATTTTTAAAAATTTATTTGATCTTATATTTAATATAGTTGAGTGCTCACCAATGATCCTATATACTTCAGCATCACCCCTTTCATAAACGAATTATTCTAATCATGCTCAGTGGCCGTGATGATATCTTTTCATTCCAGAACGGATTCATCGTGTTATATTGCCAGAGTTCTTCATATTTGAATGACCACTTGATTGTTTTCAGAATTCTTAAGTCATGCCCCTTTCCCTTAAGTCTCTGGGGATTGCTTTCTTTTTTGGGGGGGTGGGGATGGGGGAAGATGGTTATTTATTGGGCTGAAGGGAGGTTTGAGATCAGCCTGATTATTTGTTTTTTTAAAGTAATCCAGCTGTTCTGCTAGAGCGGTTTAGAATAACAACTTCACAAAGATTATGTGATGGCATTGTCAATATTTAATCATTTTAAAAGAACACTGTAGACCCTTCAATGTGTAGATTTCTGGCTTCCATCATTCCATTTTCTTATTATATCATTTAACTTTTCTTTTTATTCTGTTATCTTCAGAAACACCAACTGTCTATGTTAACTTATTCATCCATTCAACAAATATTAAATAAATGTTGGCTACTATTCTTAATATTACTATGTGCCAGGCATTGTCCTCGGTGCCAACAGCAGACTAATGAACTGGATGAACAAAGTTTCCACTCCATAGAGCATACCTTTTAGTGGCAGGAGGCAGAAAATAATTAAGAAGACAGAAAACTAACCAAGATCATTTCAGATAGAAATACATTTTAGGAAGAAAAACCAGGATGATGTGACAGCATGACTGCCACAACATAGTGGATCAAAGGCAATTTCAGTGTTTGAGCTGAATCCTGAGTGATTTGAAGAAGCCATTCATCCAAAGATCCTCAACTCCTCTTTCTTTGTCACACTTCACATCAACCTTTCAGAAAATCCTGCTGAGGGTTTTTGAAAGTAGATTTTGAAATATATCTTGAATCGGATCACTTTTTTCTCACCACTCAGCTGCTACCACCCGAGGCCAAGCTACCTTTACCTCTCAGCTGGCCCCTGCATCATTCTTGTGCATACCCTCCTGACTCTACTTTCCTCTAGCATCCATAATAACTTCTGATAAATTAGTCACATTGTGTCACTGCCTGACACAAATCCCTACAATGGCTTCCTACCTATGACAGAGATGGTTAGTTTCTACCAGAGACCATTTATCTCTTCTTCCTCTACTAATAGAATTACCCAGTTTTAGCTAGGCACATTTTCTAGCTTCTCTTGCAGGCAGTTTTGGCCATGTGATTAAATCTAGCCAAAAGAATAGGAGCAGAAGTGACATGAACAATTTCTATGTTGTGTCCTTAAGAAAAATAGGGTTGTCCTTTTCTCCTCTTTTCCCCTAGTTCTGTTGGCTAGCATGTGGGCCTATGTTGTAATGAGCTACCTTTCACCAAATAGAAGATGAAAAACCTTGGGGAATGGTGGAATAACAAGAAATGTGGTTTCTGTCACTGTGGACATCCTTGAACTGCTTAGCCTCAGACTGTTACGTGAGAGAGAAGTAAACTTCTATATTATTTAAATCCTTGATGTTTAGGGATATGAGCAGAAATGATGTGTAGTACCTCTGGCTCATGCACTTCTAAGAAAAAAATCACTTTGCCTTTGCCTGACTTTGCTGTTCCAAATGCGAACACAGTGGCAGCGGAGGGAGCAGCCATCTTGGATTCAGAAATAGAAGCTTTGTCTTGAGGATGGCAGAGCCACCTATTCATCCTAGGCTGCCTACTTATGGACAGTTATGTGAGAAAGAAAGAAACTTCTAACTTGTTGGAACCCCTATGCTTTTGGATGTGAAGTGTGACAAATAAAGAAGAATTGATCCTACCTAACTGATATATTTGGTTTCACACTTAAATCTGAAGTCCTTAATATGAAGACTAGTATGCCTATCCCATAGGGAGGCTAACACCTAGCACAGTGTTTGGAACAAAATGCATACTAAAAGTATATCAGTGCCCTTTCCCTCCCTGCCACTTCACTCAGCACATCATTTTAATGACTGGAAGCCCTAAGATCAGTGACTGAGTTTTAGTGGGAAACTAAATACCTATAATTAGAGAATGTTTTTTGTTTTTGTTTTTTTAAGAGGATAGCATCACTAGGTATGTATGTCAGGAGATATCTTGCTATATTTTTGAAATTAAAAAGGTTCCAATTCTTTGGAAGAGTGGGGCATTATTGTTTCCAGTCTTTAGAACTGTCATAGATAGCTCTTTGTCCAATTTGTACCTTACTTTTCTCACTCAGAGTGCGTACAGGAATGAATTCATTAGACATTCAGTGGCAGAAGCTTGATGCCTTAGCACATCATCGTGGTACCAGCTCTCAGACACTTAAGACCTGTGAATGCCAACCCATGCCATCGCATTAAATTGGACAACGGTCAGAGCCATGATTAGGACATTTATGGAAATGTGAGGGGAACCCTCATCTTGCTCAGCTCCCATGAACTGCTGCCACTACAGGGAGAAAAAGGCAACCAACAGGGTTTCTACTAAATACCAAGAATGAGACAGGGGTTTTACATGCATTGTTTTCTTCATTACTAACAAGATCCCCATAAAACAGTCATTATGACTCCCATTTTATTGATGAGAAAACTGAGGCTCAGGAGATTTAGCTATTTATGCAAGAATACTAAAGGAGGCACTTATAAAGGAGATTCTCTTCCATGTCTGTGTGTTTTAAAAACTCATGCTCCTTCTCTTGCCCTACCCCAAGCTTTAGACAATGTGATGAAGAGGTGTGAGCTCTGGATTGGGAGTAAGGAAAGGCAGTTTTCCTGACCTTGGGCACCCAGGGCTCAGTGTCCTCATCTGAAAATGGTGGGGTGCTGGAGTTGAGTGAGATCTCTAAAATTAACATCAGACTCTCGTGAGAAGAAGGATGTGGAACCTGCAGCTGGTGTAGGAAGGACCGGAAGCACTTTACAATCAGCATATTAGGCTGCCTTATGTGCTCTCATTCCTCACATCCACAAGTATCCCTAGCCACCACTTCCCTGCACTCCCCAAGGAAGCCAAGGATTAGCTCCTTCATTCATGAAACATTTTTTGAGCACCTTCTGGGTGCCTGACATTGTACCTAGGTCATACTGGCAAATGGGATATGTATGATGCCTGGCCTCATGGAACTTATACTTTAATGGGGAGTGGGGGGGCACAGGCCATAAACAAATGAACAAATAAGCAATTACACATTTTTTTAAAGTATTAAGAAAAAAACAGATAAGACTTCGAGAAAAAGAG
Organism: Pteropus vampyrus; assembly: GCF_000151845.1. Lineage (NCBI taxonomy): Eukaryota > Metazoa > Chordata > Mammalia > Chiroptera > Pteropodidae > Pteropus > Pteropus vampyrus. The sequence continues at coordinate 1,642,296 of NW_011888885.1, read as the reverse complement.
TAGCTTGACTTTGGAGAGAGTAGTTTGACTTTGGAGAGAGTAGCCAGGATAGGTAGACTTGAGAAGGTGACCTTCAGGCTGAGCAATACAAGCTGAGGAGGTGGCAGGAAGAGCTCCAGGCAGAGGGAACAGCATGTGTAAAGGTTTTAAGGCTAGAAAGAACATAACAGGTCTGAGTAATGGAGGCTTGAGTAAGTGAAACTGGAAATATAATCAGGGGCCAGAATCTTCCTGGCACGGCTGGAAAGCTGTGGTAAGAAGCTTAGATTTTTTACTGATATGAAACGAAAGGCCAGACAAGGATTTTAAATAGAAAAGAAAAGCGATCCAACGCCCCCTCCCTTTTTTTAATCCTAGTGCCTTTGGGGGATAAATTTTATTGAAGTATAACATTAATTCAGAAAAGTCCACATATTGTAAGTGTTCAGCTCAATAAATTTTAACAATGTGGAGATCTCTATTTAACCAGCATCCAGATCAAGAAACAAAACATTACTCCAAGCCCAGAATCTCCCCTCTCGTTCCATTCACTTATCCACCCCCTCTCGTGCTGAAGCTGGCTTCAAGCAGCTTGCAAGTGATGATCAAATTTTCAGGAATTTATGAGCTGGTTGTTAAACACAGCCACTATTAAAAACAAATCGATATAACCTTCCAATTAAATAAGTTATATTAAAAGCAAAGATAAGTATTTCTAGAAAATTCAAGCAAAAGTATAGTGACAAAAAGCAGATCAGTGTGTCCTGGAGATGCAGAAGGGCAGGGAAGGGCAGGAGCGGAGGGTCACAAAGGGGCAAGAGGAATCTTGGGGGCAGTGGCTACGTTCATTATCTTGATTGCGGTGATGATTTTGTGTATAGATGTGAAAACTTATCAGGTGGTATACTTAATTATAAGTAGTTTATTGTATGTCAATTATACCTCAATAGAACTGTCAAAAAGAAAAAAGTGCCTGGAACATAGTGCACTAAATATTTGTTGAATAGCTAAATAAAGATAGACTAAGCAAGGAGAGGTTCGAGGATGGCAACAATCAACAGTGGAGTTGGACGAACGAAGTCATTTTAATCCTGTTTTCTCAGGTGACATTAGCTGTTGGAGCTTTCAAACTTGTATGTGAGTGACGTGCTAGAAAGATTATTTGGCACACAAAAAAGGTAATAAATATTCCGAATTCACCACTTCCTAATATTTGACTATATTTTATTATAATTTTTTCTCTTAGGGTTATTTACATCTATTGTATTCATCTGGTGGAAATTCCACATGATGTTTTGCTACAGCACAGCTTTTCTCAATTTCGTATGAAGTAACATCACATTAGTAGCTCAAAATTGGCCAGGATAGGAGTATTTACAGGAGGGAAATCAGCCAACACTACAAATTGTGACTTTCTGTTTTGGAGAGTCAATTGTTAAACATGTATCAGCCTATTTACCCCCCGCCCACCTCCCCCCCACCCCCCAGAGTAACCTCTACCAAACTGGCTTCTAAACCCATGGAAACTTTGTATACAGTAGAGACTCTTGGATCTGGTCTCTTTGGCCCTATCCACGTTGTTTTTGTGAGAGTCATCCCCACTTTGTGTAGAGTGGATTCACAGATGGGAGAATGAATAGCAAGAGTACAAGGATGCAAAAAGTGGACACCAGTAAAGAGGCACTTTTGGCCAGACTTTGCTCTCAGGATAACATCTGAGAATGGAGTTAGAAGGAGGAGACAGGGCTTTGGAATGGAACCCAGTGTGATTGCCCCTGACCTGATGTCAAGGAGGGTCACGGCTTCTGGGGAGGTTCTGGGACCCGGAACTACTGTGGAGGAGAAGGGATTGAGAACTGTATAAAAGGTAAACTGTGTTTTGTCTAAGGAGGGGGTACCAGATAACGGATCTGTACCCGATAGAGGATTAGGTGTGCAGGAAGTGAACATATGTTAAAGATGTCCAGGACTGCAGACAAGGCAGTTTGCAGCTAGGAAATTAAGACACCCATACTTCTTCAGAAAAAGCAGGTATTATTGTACGTCCTTGGTCTCAAAGACTTCTTTGGTTTGAAACAGGATGGGGAACATGACTAACACACAGGAAGGGAAAGAGGAGGAGTCTTATCTTGATGATAGAACTATGCTGATAAGATATAGGAAGGAGAAAACTGGGAAAGGATTATAGGGAGGAAGGGTTGATTTTTTTTTCTCAAGATTCAATATGCAAAATCTGAATGAGTTGAAAGAAGAGGAAATACTTCCATTCTTTTGTGTGTTCGTTCATTTTCATTCATGCATTTAGTATTTATGTTTCAAGTAGTAGGCTCCATGCATTTGAAGAAGAGGCAATGTCTGAGCCTAGAATTTAGCTTTCAGAGTCAAAGTCTTATTTTGGTGGCTGGAAAGCAAAAGATTAGGTATGCAGGAGGTGGGGCGGTGCAGGAGGATGTGCACAGTGTGGAGCAGAGGAATAAAGCCAGTCCTTCTGGTTTTCCTCCTCCTCCCCTCCCACAGCAATGAGGAAAGGAAAGTGTTCTCTGCAGGGGTGGAGAGTATTCTCTCTTTTCTTTCCTTCTTTTCTTTTCTTTTCTTTCTTTCTTTCTTTCTTTCTTTCTTTCTTTCTTTCTTTCTTTTTTTTTTTTTAACTTCCTTGTATCCTAGTGTAGAACTATCTAGACACCACAAAAACTAGTGTCAGGATAAGTTCTAAAACTGATCCAGGATCTAGAACAGCATTTTTTACATATGATCCCAGAACCTCATAAATCAGAATAATCTCTCCAGTGGGTTAAATTTTGTCTCCCCCCAAAAAAGATATGTTCAAGTCCTAACCCCAGTACCAGTGAATGTGACCTCGTTTGGATTTTTGCAGATGAAATTAAGGCTCTCCAGATGAAACCGACCTGTGTTTAGGGTGGGTTCTAAATCCAATGACTAGTATTCTTATAAGAGAAAGAAGAGGGATATCTGAGAGGCACAGACACAGAGGCAAAGGCCATGTGAAGGCGGAGGCAGAGACAGAAGTGATGCATCCACAAGCCCAGGACTGCCTGGAGCCTACAGAAGCTGGACGAAGCAAGGAAGGGGTTCTCTCCAGAGCCTTTGAAGGTAACGCAGCCCTGCTGACACCTTGATTTCGGACTTCTGGCCACCAGAGCTATGAGAGAAGAAATTTCTGTTGTTTTAAGCCCCCGCACTTGTGGTAATTTGTTAGGGCAGCCCTGGTAAACTATACGCCTTGTTAGGAAGACAGACTACCACATGAGAATCTTCTGCATCTTAATGAACTCCTCTAAACTTTGCTGAAGTTTGACAGCTACTGATAAAGAACAACCAACCGAGTGTGGCTTCTGTCTTTCAAGACTGAAATAGCCCAATATTTCAAGTTTGTTTGTTTTGTTTTGTTTTGTTTTAAAGGAAATCCCATAGGCTGCCTGCCATTTGCTTAGCAAAGAACCCAGGCTTATTAGGCAGTATACGAGATACCCCGATTACTGGTTATTGGAGACTTATAATTACTTAAGCATTGACTGTGTAGCAACTGGAGCCACAAGCCTAAAAACATGGTGGCAGATCTCACTGAATGGGAAACCTTTCTGATTCAGCATGTGCAGAGAAACTAATAAGGAAGGAGAGCTGAATAGTCAAGGGTTAGGCTCGGCAGGTAAACAGAAACCCAAGCCAGAGAAGTAATGGAGAATCTGGGAAGCACTGATAATAAACATGATTAACATTCAGATTTGGATAAAAACTGAGAGGCAAAGGAGGAAGAACCAAGCACTGAACTCTGTAAATGATATATATTTTTTTCATTCCTTCAGAGGTAAACAAGTAAGAATAGTTGAAATCTGAGAATTAGAGAAAACATGCTTAAGCAACTGACCAGTACCTTTCGAAGACCAAGGCAGATGACTCTAAATTGCGGTGTTGCCCCCATGAAATCTATGTAATTACAGCTTCAATCAGTTATTGAATGTCTTCTGTATCTTGGGTACGGTGTTAGGTATAGTGACGAATATCAAGTTGAAAGAGCCACATCCTGTGGGAGCAGTGGGGGAGATGGACATGTAAGCAAGAGTTTTGGGAGCACAGAGGGGGACTGACTATTTCTGAGGCCCCTCTGGAAGGCTTTACCAAGGAATGGCAGCTGGGCTGAGCCCCAAACGTTGAGACAGGCATTTATCAGATGAGGAAAAGGAGCTAGCGTGAAGTGTGAAAGCATGCAATCTCTTATTGAGCTCCTCCTTTGTGCCAGGCACTAGTGTAAGTTCTTTTTGTACCTTAATGCATTTAATCCTCATCTATAAGGTTGATACAATTATTATTCTCATCTTATAATTGAGGAAACTGAAGCACCAAGAAGCTAAGTGACTTGCCCACAGTCAACAGGTGGTAGAGGCAAGATGTGAGCTCTAGAGCTCTCTACCTAAACAGTAGGTGCTGCCTCCTGCTGGTGGGAGGGCAGGGTACAGGTGGAGGGTGGGGGGTTGGGCAAGAGCCAGAAATGAGTCTGGAGATTGGTGCTCAACTGGGATGGGTTATCTACTGCATGAGAACGTGGTGTTTCATTCCACACGTAGTGTGGAGACATTGAAGGTTCATAAGCAAGAAAAAAAGATAACAAAATTGAATCAGTGCTTTTGAAAGATATTTTGGTGGATCATTATTTCGGGGTGGGAATGAAGAGAGCACATGCAAAGGGAGCAGTAGGTTAGGAGACTGTTGGAATCCTCTAAGAGGAAGCTGAAAAAAGCCCTAACAAAGGCAGTGGCATTGAGGGTCGAAGGGAGAGGGTGTTTCTGAGAAATAGTTAGGATTTGCCTTTGATTTTAAATATTGCATTTAGTTCTCAAAAAGTCACACTGGGGGATAAGGAAGAAAGCAGGGTCAAAGACGTAGCTTTTAACTTGATGATGGGGTAAATTGATGCCAGTATGGGAGGGAAGAAATATGAAGAGAGGAAGAGTTGGTTCATTTGAGGGTAGGAGGAAAGAGGGATTATATTAAGATTATATTGCAAAGAGAATTAGATTCTCAGATATTTGGGATTTACTGTAGGACTGTGACATCTAAGCTTACTTGATTGAGTTAGAAGGTTGTACTATACAGGATGCATTATTTATATTTTTAATCTTCTATATATTTTGATGGTACCTTTCTGGCTGGGATGGGGAGAGGGGAGATTGCCCCTTTCAGACTAGGCAGTTCTTAGAGATAGCAGAGGACTCAGATGGGAGTATGACTTTGATATGCAAACTAACCAATCAAGGGTTTGTCCTCCTCCATCTGGCCCTTACACCCCAGAAGGCAATATTGTTCTGCCTTACTTATTCCAGGGCCAGGTACCAGGCAACTAGGGACTACCCCTAAAGCTTAGAGCCCACAAAATTATACAAACTAACCTATCCTAAACTGTTTACCCCACCCTGCCTTGCCTTTCCCTTGGAAACTCTAATATGGGCCTTGGCCTAGGCTCTCCCCTCGCTCATGCCCCTTCTGCCTCCTGACCAATGCCGGTGCTTCCCCATGTGGCCCTGTGTGCCATGCATGCATCCTGTCTCTAGGACCTGTGGGTATAATATTATAGATTTGTTTTTCCGAGCCTCTCCTTTGTCTCCTCTTGTGGCCATACCTGACTGACTATCACCTAAAAGAACATACAACACAAGTAAAATTCACCAACTCTGTCCCCAAAGAACCTTTCCATGGCCACAGATAGTACTATTATCCTTGGCCAAAACAACTAAGGGGAGAAGTGAAAGAATATGGTTATCTCATTGCAAATCTATCTCTCCTCCTGGAAAAACAGTTCTTGGTGGATATAGGATATAATCCTTATATATTAAGAGCATTTTATTAAACCTTGAGCTTTAGTTTTGATAAAACACTTAAACTTAAAACGGTTTGAGTTCGATTTGAACATTGTTTTACATTTAGTTAACATTTATATTAATGAAAGTTGAACCCAGCACTTGGAAACAAGGTAGCTACTCTCTGACAGGGAAACCGTAAGAGTCTAAACATAAAGAATGAGGTTGAAATAACTCAACACTTTGTAAATGTGTCGGGAGGAGACCTGGGATCTGCCAAAGGCCAGTCAGGGCCCTGAAGAGAGGGCAACAGTGTAGGGTAGTGGTGGTTCAATATTCAGATAGACCAGGCATTTTTGAGCCAGATAATTCCTTGTGGGGGCTCTCCTACGCATTGTAGGATTTCAGTAGCATCCCTGGCCTCTACCCACCAGAAGCAGCCTCC
>NW_011888885.1:1632459-1634549 GCF_000151845.1 Pteropus vampyrus | reverse complement strand
TGTGTGTACCGGGCTGCCACTGCCTGGTGTCATTAAGGTCATCCAACTCACTTGCCTCACTCTGTTCCCCTGCTCAGCAAGAAAGCTCCCATAGAGAGTACCCCTACAGGGCAGGGAACACACTGTCCAGCTGACAAAAAGTTTTAAGTATTGCTTGAAGTTTAACACACCTGGCATGCCCAGAGCTCCTTTTGAAAGGAAAGACATGCCATGCTAATCTGGTTGCACATGGTTTGTGCCACGTGTCTGAGCTAAAACAGGTGCCTTGGCCTCTAGTAATTGAACCAGTAACCAATGTCCCAATATAGGTGTGAGGTCGGCCAATCATTTATGAGATGGCTCTGGTGAAACCCCACCCAAGGCAAGAACTCCATACAGGATGGTGACGATGTCTGTGGATCAGAACCTTTGAGGATGAAGACACAGTGAATGGAGGGAAGTGGGTGCTGCATTCCTGCATGATGAGAGGCCGTTGTTCCCACTCTCCCAGGTCTGCAGGATGTGTTGGTCCTAAAAACCTTGGACCACGACAGCATCTATCCCCTTAGCACAGTCTGGTGGTCTTCCTCTCTTCCTGTTTAGCCTAATAACCTCTCATCATCCAGGGATATCTGGGTTTACATTTCCTCTGCACCTAAAAGAGCTTAACATGCAGCCTGGAAATTACAAAGGGGTGGTGGGTGTCAGTTGATTTCACTAAGCCTGATCGCCCCTGGGTCCTGAGCAAATCAAAGACGAGATTCTGTGTCATGACGATTCCTTGTCTCCACAGCTCAACTTTCTCTAATTCACCTATAGTTACTAGATTTGTAATAATTTTAAAGTGATAATTAACCCACAAATTTCTATTTCTCACCCCTTAGTAAGATACAGGAAATAGGCAATCCCTCCCTACTCTGGCTGAGGGGCTGTTTGGAATCGACTGTATTTTGATTTTTCATTGAACTTCAAACTTGTATTTCTGTTGGAGACTGGGAGCAATAGAAGGCGGCTGCCCTGGCGAGAGGGCACATGTGTGTTTGTGTGGAAAATGGCCTTTAATGTTGTGGATTGAATAAACATATGCAGGCTCACAAGTGGGAGCATCTCTACAAAGGAGCAGAGAAACCAGAAAATGCAAAAATGCCCCAGTCAACCAGCCTTCCTATTCGTTTAGCCCTTCACAATTTACCGAGCACCTCCAGATGCGTTATCTCATTTAGTCCCCGCGGCTCTGCCAGCAGGGAAACCATAGTCATTAGTTTATGTGTCACATCAAAGAAAATTGAGATCAGAGAGGTTATCTGTGGTCACAGGACAGAAGCAGAATTTGAACCAATTGGAGCCCAATGAGTTTATCGGGTGCATGTTTGTCTGTACTGTATGCAGGTTAAGAACACAAGCTTTGGAGTCGAGCAGGGCCGTTTTCAATTCTTAGCTTCTCCATGTATCGGCTAGCCCTAGGGCCATTGCAAGTCACTGATTTCTCTGACCCTCACCGTCCTCATCTATAAAATGGGGATAAAAATACTACATGCCTTGTAATTGCTGCAAGTAATACATGAGATAATATACTAAGAATGTTTAATGCTGTGCCAGAACACAGTTAAGCACACAATAAATGTGCCTTCTTCTCCTTCGTGCTATTACTATTTTAGTGGGAGTCATAGTAAACACCGAGGTGTGTCTGGCCCCAAACCTGGGACTCATTGTACTGCAACACACTGCACTGATTTTTTTCTCTCCCTGTGCCACATGTATTCTTCTTCTCTTTCTTTCTCTGCTACACAATTTCCTTCACCTTCCTTCCTATCACACACACACATAAAGCCTCTGACTTTTGAACACACACATGCCTGGCTTACGACATTTTATGTCTACCTGTCTCAGTCTTTCCTACTGAAATTTGCTAGAGCATCACAGGACTCAGAGAAGGGGTAGGAAAGCCTGGCCGTGGTCCTTTACATGAGTCATCTTTTGGAGGAAAGCTTAGTATATCCCAGCACATGTTTAATTGTTTTTGGTTTGCATGTTCCTACGCCAAGCAGATAGACTGGAGGGTCTCCAGTAGTTAAGCTGATTAAAGACAATTTTTCTTTTCAATAGTTTAG
>NW_011888885.1:1619860-1627809 GCF_000151845.1 Pteropus vampyrus | reverse complement strand
AGGAAGGAAGGAAAGAAAGAAAGAAAGAAAGAAAGAAAGAAAGAAAGAAAGAAAGAAAGAAAGAAAGAAAGAAAGAAAGAAAGAAAGAAAGAAGAGGAGGAGAAGGAGGAGGAGGACGACAACGATGACAATGACCACCTCAACCCTTACCTCAACACCGTTCACAAGAATTAATTTGAAATGTGTCAGAGATCTAAATGGAAAAGCTTAAACTATACAAGTTTTAGAGAAAAATATCTCCAAGACTCAGTTTTTTAGTTCACAGAAAGTAATAATCATGAAAAACAAATTGATAAACTGATCTCCATCAAGTTAAAAACTTCTGCGCCTGGAAAGACAATGTTAAGAAGATAAACGGGCAAGCCGCGGATTGGAAGAAAATATTATGACGTGTATATCTGCAAAGAACCTGTATCTAAAATACACAAAGAACTCCTAAAATTCAATACTAAAAAGACTAACAACCCAATTTTAAAGTGGGCAAGGGACTTGAACAGAGACTTTGTAAAGGAAGATATAGAAATGATTAATAAGCACATGAAAAAGCACTTAACATCAGTTGTCATCAGGAAAATTCAAATGAAAAGAACAAGGAGAGATGTCACTATCCATTAGAATGGCTAAAAAAAATTTTTTTTAATTAACACTACCAAATGTTGGTGAGAATCCAGAGCAACCAAAGCTCTCAATTGCCCCTGAAAATGTAAGGTCATTCACCTACTTCAGAAAACTGGCAGTTTCTTATAAAGTAAAACATGCATCTACCTGATGATACATCATTTCCACTTCTATTTGTTTATCCAAGAGAGATGAAAACATGTTCACAAATTATGTCTGCTAGTTTCCTTCCTCCCTATCTTTAGCCATGTCAATCATTCCCTTCTGGAGTTCCCTTTTTCCTGTCCCCATCCCTGATTTCTGCATGTACAACCTTAAGGAATGTTCTGGATTAAGGAGCCTTGCTGGCTCCATTCCCTAAAGGAATCTCTTTATCCTCCAAATCTCTTTGGTACTCTTTTCTATGTTTCTTTTAGAACATCATTTTCAAAATTGTATTATAGTTATATATGGCACATCCCCATCTAGTCTGTAAGCTCCCATCTGACATGATCTCTCTGTGTCTGATTTATCTTTGCACCCACTTGGGGCTTTACACAAGTTGTTTTGATCTAGTATTGAATGAGTGACTATTTGGATATATATTCATCCTATGACATAGTGGACTTAAGGTGAGAAGATCTTGGTCCAAGTCCTTTCTCTGATCTTACTTGCCTCTATTTGATGATAAAAAACTGAATGGCTGTAGTAGACTGTTACTATGGTGACCTTCAATAAATTATGCCACCTAACTTCCATGCCCTTGTGTAGTTCCTTCCCACATTGACTCAAGGCTTGGCCATGTGTCTTGCTTTGACCAGTGAAACATTAGCAAACAAAGTATTGGTGAGCATGGCACATTGGGGCACTGAGGAGGAGGGGGTCTTATCTTGGACTGCTGGCTCCTGGCAGCCCTGAGCTGCCATGTAAAAACTCTGACTACCCTGCTGGAGAGACCATGTAAGGAGGCCATGTGAAGATAGAGAGTCCTTGACCCTACATAGGGAAAAGGAGGCCAGCCATCTCAGCATCCCAGCTGAGCCTAGTCCAGATTACTGTTGTTTTAAGCCATTATTAGGTTTTGGAGTTTACAGGTAGGTGGGGGAATGAAGGCAGAAATAGCCTCTGCCTCTCCAAAAGGATGGTGGAGAGGGAGTCCCTTCTTTTGTGAAGAACAATATAATAGAATTGAGGGATTTGGAAAGTTTATGAGAGACCATTAGCTCCATGTCCAGCTCAGACACCTTCCCTGGACTCCCTCCCCTGACATAAGTGCCCATTTCACTTCCATCTATCCATTTTTCCTCTTTTAAGACTATATTATAATGTTGACATATATGCCAAATGCTAATCTACATGCTCTCGAGAGTCAGAATTATCTTATTCACCTTTTTCTCCCCAGTCCCTGCATAGTCCCTGGCATATAGTTGATGCTCAATCAATGTATGTGGCATTAGCTAAAAATCTGATGTTCTTTGGAAATGGCTAAAATCTGAAATATTATAACACCACCTCACTTAGAATGTTCCTTACCTTTCTGTCTCAATTTTGAAGTGGGGAAAACTGTACAGATCATTTGATCGTATGTCCTATTATGAGGAAACTGCAGCTCAGAGAGGGAAAGGCATCTGCCAGAAGTCACTCTGCCTGGTGCACCCTGCGCCCATGTGGCCCTCCTGGTGTCCTGGCGTCCAGGAGCCTTCTCTCTTACACTTCCCTCCTGGGGGCTCCAGGGAGGTAGAACCTACCAAGACTCCACCACATCACACCCCAGGGACTCAGCCTTTATAGAGGTCTTTATGTCTCGCTGAAAGAACATTGTCTTTAAATTGTGCCTATTCTTTCTTGCAGGCAGTTCCCCAGATTGTGCTACCCGAATCTTAGCGAGGAGGTGCGGGGAGAAAGGGGAAGAACCAGCTTGCCTGGAGGTCTCTAAGCCTGGATGCCATAACCCCCCGCCCCAAGGCTGAGAGGGGGCTCCACCAGCGCTGGAGGAGGCGGTTCAAACTGACAGAGGGAGCCCTTGCTGCTATTGCAAGGACCGTTGAGGCTCCTTTAAGGAACCCTTTACAAGATTATTTTAATTGCCGTGCAGACCTTGTAACTTGACCCAGGGAGGTCCTCTGTACTCTCCTAGAGAAAGTATTCCTAAAATCCCATTTAATGTGTGCGTCTCACTTCTGCCCTCATTCAATTTCAGGCAACTGTGTACCCCTATTAATACCCCCATGACAGTGTGGGAAATAGTTTGTAGTGCTTTGTCCCGGGCTCCCCTTTCCACTCTATTTTCTGTATCTCATTAGAATTTACAGCAAGTAGCTTTTTCTTTTTTCTTTTTTTTTTTCTCTTTTCTTCCTCCCCCCTCCCCCGCCTCCCTCCCCCCTCTCCCCGTGGTTGTGGGAGCGGGTCTGGAGAGGAAGTGATGAGCTTGACTGGAGCCAGGAGAAATATTTAGAAGAGTATTTACCTTCAATTCGATCTAAACCCATCGTTCTGAAACTTGGCTGCTCATTGGAACCACCCGGGAGCTTTAAAACCTAATGATGCCTGGATGTCAGCGCAGGGGTCTGACTTAATTGATCTGGGATACGGTCTGGGCATCGAGATTTTTCAAACTCCCCAGGTTATTACCAGGTTGAAAACTACTGAGATATAGTCTTCATTTCTTTTTGTACCCTGAAAAAGGCAGACTCTCAGTTCAGGTCGATGTCCCAGGGGATGCGGCACCTGTCCATTTGCAGCCTCCAGCTCTGCATGGTCCGGAAAAATCTGAGCGCGCGACTACGATAAACAGGCGGCAGCGGGGAGGACGGAATGGGCGGGGTGGGTGGGCGGGGCCGCGCCTTGTCCCGCCCCCTGCACGCCTATCGGCGCGCGGTGCGGGCCCTGACGTCACTCTTGTCAGGGCCGCGGCACATGGGCGGCCGGATGCGCTGAGCCAGGCGCTGCGGGGCCGCGGAGCGCGGGGGAGCAGCGGCGGCCGGCGCGGGGAGGGGGGTGGGGTGGGACGGCGCGCGGCCTCGGTGCTGGCGGGACAGGGCCACGGCAGTGCGGTGTCTTCCGCCCTTCTGCAGCCGTCTGCAAATTGTTTCTTTCTTTTTTGCAATTTTGAACATTTTGCAAAACCAGGGTTCAAGGCAGGTGAGAGCATCCTGCTCGTCGCCGAGTAGCCCACAGGCACTTGGTGCGCTCTCCGGAGACCGTCCGCACTGGGAACCCGAAAGTTTTTTGTTTTTTATTTTCTTACTCAAATGTATTTATAAAGATTTGATTTTTTTTCTTCCCTTGTCTCCACCGCCTTGAAAGAGAGTACTTTTGGCAAAGGACGGAAGAAAAAGCTCAGCAACATTTTGGGGGCAGTATTTTTTTTTTTTTTTAAGAAAAATATTTGAGTGCATCGCGACGAAGAAAATGTCCCGACCGCTCCCCCTGAATCCCACCTTTATCCCGCCTCCCTACGGCGTGCTCAGGTCCTTGCTGGAGAACCCGCTGAAGCTCCCCCTTCATCACGAAGACGGTGAGCGCTGCCCTCCTGGCTGCCCCGCTCTGGGAAGGGATCTTGGGATCCCTCCTTTGCCAGGCACCCACACTGGCTTGCTGGAGCATTCATCTCTGTCCCCCTGGCCCTGCTTTGATGAAATAGAGGAGCTCACCCATCACCCCACCCCTCCTCTTCCTCAAAAAGGGGGGACGCCCTCTCTGAGCAGCGTTTAAAATAACGCTGGGAACCCGGCCCAGCCCCCCGGCGTCTAGCTCCCGCGGCACAGGTGGGAGATATGACTTGACAGGTCGTTTCCTAGATTAAGGCTTTATCCGCCCGCCGAGTGAAACCGCCTGCGCGAGGGGAGAGCTTCGCGGGCTTGGGAGGAGAAACGAGAAGGCTTGCTTCCCATACGGGTGGGGGCCTGTTGTGGGGGATCTCACTGCCCGGGCTGGGTATTGGGATCGTACTGTTGTTTCTGTTATTGATGAGTATTTGGAACTCACGAGGTGTGAGCGGAGACGCATGTTCTCCAGTGAAGGGTAATTCAGAAAGGGGGGTGAAGGCTGGGGCCGGCGGGGTGGAGGGAGTGGTCTCTCGGCGGGAAGCCGTGCACGCCTCCAGCGCTGACACTTTCCCCGTGCACTTTCCTGGTGGGAGGGGAGAGAGGAGCAGGCTCACGTGTAACCCGCGCAGGAGCCTCCTCTGGCTTGAGCCTTTTCTTGGTAAGTCCCAAACCTTCCCGAGACAACCTTGGCTGGAGCAGGACAGGAGGGGTCGTGCGAGGAGGCGCAAGACTTAGCTGGTGCCTCCAGGGATGTCATTTGGGGTTTTGTGATTTCTATCTCACAGCAAATACGGACCGTGCGGTTCATGGTGTAAAGTCTTGGAAGCTCATTTGGCTCCAAATAGCTCGGGTGTACTCCTGTCTTCTTTCCTAGCAGGGGCCAACCTGTTGCATTGCAAGAGTTGAGGGCTTTGGTTCTTAATCTGCAGAGCACAGCTTCCTTCTTAATTCTCCTTTAAGGAGTAGCACTTGGGAGGAAGGTGCTGCCTGCAGTCTTTTGCATCTGTGGGTGTTTTAAGTCAGATTCCTAGGAGATGAGACTGTAGAGGATTAGAATGGATGGCAGTGGAGGCTGTGATTCTCTGAGGAAGAAACTCAGAAACCAAATTCCTTAATCCCAGATTGCACTGGCGCCTGAGTACTAGGCTGGCAAAATTGAGAGCGCTGGTTAAAGACCTCATTGGCTGGGCAATACTTCCAGGTAAAAATAGCTGCATACATTCTTCATAGGTATGTAGACTAACCACCTTTTCCATTAGCTATGCTTTTGACAGGTTACATACATTGTGTAATTTTTGTGAATCGGATTGGGGGAAGGGGAGGAAGATAACACTTTGTATTTAAAAAAAAAAAACTTTTGCAAAATACAGAGTAGCACAGGGGCTTTAGAAGCAAACACATGTGGGCTCAGGAAATTGTTTTCTCTGCCAATACGAGACAAGGTCCTTCAAAGCACAGAGCTTCCATTTCTTCACTGGAAATGGAGCTAATTGCTATTTGTAGGTTGATTATGAGATTTTTGGAGATAATGTATGGAAAAAAACTAGAAATATAGTAGATGCTCAATACATGGTTTCAAAGAAGGTTGAAGAGTTCCTACTTTGCCAAAATTAGAATCACCAACTTACTGGCTTTCCAAGTCTGAATGACTTCATATTGTTACTGTAATGAACTTCCTGGATGCCAAATCATGCCTGGTTTTTGCCTGTTTTCTTAAAAATCACAGCAATTGAATGTAATTGCAGGTGTTATTTTCCCAGTGTATATTAAATTATTTGTCTCCTCAAATCATGCCCTGAATTTTGTGCTCTCTTGTTTATACCCTAGATTGGTCTGTAGCCCTGTCCCGAGGACTAGTGCTTGCTTTCCAAAGTAAATAGGAAGATGGTAAAAAAAACAGGCGGAGATCCATGTCCTGCCTGAACTTTTAACTCTAGATCCACAAGAGCCAGCAGCCAGAGAAGAACCCTGGCATTTGGGACAAGTAGTTTTATAGCAGCGGCCAGGAGGAATGGTAAAAAAGTCACACTTTTTATTTTTTAAAGTCCAACTTTTCCTCTTCTCCTGCAGCATTTAATAAAGATAAAGACAAGGAAAAGAAGCTGGATGATGAGAGCAATAGCCCGGCAGTCCCCCAGTCGGCGTTCTTGGGACCCACGCTATGGGACAAAACTCTTCCTTATGATGGAGATACTTTCCAGTTGGAATACATGGACCTGGAGGAGTTTCTGTCGGAAAATGGCATCCCCCCTAGCCCTCAGCATGACCACAGCCCTCACCCTCCCGGGCTGCAGCCAGCTTCCTCAGCTGCCCCCTCCGTCATGGACCTCAGCAGTCGGGCCTCTGCACCCATTCACCCTGGCATCCCGTCCCCGAACTGTATGCAGAGCCCCATCAGACCAGGTAAACTCTTGGAAGCCTCTCCCTCCAGATGGGGAGGAGGGTGAAATGGAGGGCCAGGGTGGAGGTGGCATAAAGGTCTTAATCGGAGGACTTTAGCTCACTGTAAAAGAGGAATCTTGTATCTCACTCACAGCACTGGTTGTCTCACTTCAGCGAGCATCAGTATCACCTGGGGAGTCAGCTAAATGCCGACTCTATGGACCTACCCTAGAAATTCTTCTCAGGTCTGGGGCAAGGGCCCAGAAATATGCATTTTTAACCAGCCACCTGAAAGCTGATTCAAGGACTTCAGTTTAAGAAATACCAACCTACAGTAAATGATTCGGATAATTCAGGCATCTGTCTCATCTCCTGTCTCTTTTCCACATTCCCCAAATACACAGATCATAGGATCTTGCTGAATGTTTTGGGTAGACTCTCTAAGGCTGTGGTTTACCTGCATTCATTCTCTTCTGGCCTAAACGAAAAAAAAAAAAAAAAGTTAGGGGTGTGGGGCAGATACTTTTTTCTTCTTTTCATCTTGTGTTGTCGCTGATTGAGAAACGGAATATAAAAGCAGCTCTCATATTAAGCATGGCTTAGCCTTTTTCAGCACTAGACCCCATATTTCTCTCTTCAGTAGTCCTACACACCAAATTGTTCTTACATTTCTTTTTTTCATTTTCATCTGTCCATCACACTTAATCCATTTTTATCAAAGCCTTCAAGGTCA
This sequence comes from Pteropus vampyrus, assembly GCF_000151845.1. Taxonomy (NCBI): domain Eukaryota; kingdom Metazoa; phylum Chordata; class Mammalia; order Chiroptera; family Pteropodidae; genus Pteropus; species Pteropus vampyrus. The sequence continues at coordinate 1,620,549 of NW_011888885.1, read as the reverse complement.
CAAGGTCAGCTGTAAATGATGTCGAAATATTACAGAAAAACATCACCTGAAATGACCAGTACTTCAAAACTCACTGCTAAATGCTCAGATATACACACAAGTTGAGGCGGCTCTGGCTTCATGCCTTTAGCACCGTGTAGTACAGTACAAAACGAACGGGAAGAAAGGCCATTTTATGTGCCCAGGTAACCAGGAACAAAGATTCACAGGTAAATTGTCGGGGAGGTCGCAGAGCTGAGGCCTTTAGCTGCAGGGGAAGACAGAAAGCAGGACAATGGGAGACTTGTGCCAGAGATCATTCCTGAACTCTGTGTCCTCAACTCGTGTAGAATTTCTGTGACACACAGAGCAAGATTAAAATGGAAGGAAATGATGCAAAGGAGGAAGAGGATACCCCTGCCTTGATATATTAATATTGGAGTTCAAGTTCTCTCATGCAAATCTCTCTTTGCTGGCCCCTTCTCTAAAATCTACTTTGAACTATAACTAAGGACTACTGGCTGGAATGGAATGAAGTCCTAACCTCTGACCGCCCCAGGAGGCTGCAGAAGCTTGAGAAAACACTCTTTTATGTGAACCTAAGCCCCTATTCCTTAGAAGGTATAGTGCCATTGTCTTCAATTTCTGCCCAGGAACAGACAACCAGCAAAGTAAATAACATTCGAAATGGAAAATAACCAGGGAGAAGG
>NW_011888885.1:1566427-1618755 GCF_000151845.1 Pteropus vampyrus | reverse complement strand
ACACACACACACACACACACACACAGTTTAGCTGTGACAAGTAAAAATGAGTCCAGTCGCTGCCCCATGTCCCCTGGGGGCAAAATCATCCCTATTGAGAACTACTGATGTAGACTTTCAAATTGGACAGCAAAATAGTGGGCTTAATTCAGGATCCTGTCACACACATAGATGCTTTTTACCTCTTGTAATGCTCTATGGCAGAATGTTCGAGAATGTCAGGAGACATTAGATTGTCAAGAAGAAATATAATGGTAATAAGAACATAGTTATACATTTTCAGTTGGTAAAACTGAAAATTATCAGGTTAAGCAGATAATTGCAGAGTAATTTTATTAAACATTTATTTTCTGCTATTTGCATCTTTCAAATTTTGCTTAGTAATACTGTATTATTAGTGCTACCTGTCTGGTTGAAAGGACACAAAGCCACAAGGTGACACATTATGCATTTCTAGGTCTGTCCAAGACATGTCTTAGTACGATAAGGTGAGCATCCTTGTGAATTCTCGTACTGTTTACCATCAGTGCCCCAAACCTCCTTTTCTATTTTGTGCACCAATCCTTACTCTTCTGTCTGGCTGTCTGATCAAAGAATGAATCAAATATCTGAATATACTTTCCTTGATAAAATAACTCAGGGATCCTTTGAAACTTCCTGTGGCTATGGGGTGATTACTAAGCTGTCTGGGCTGACATCTCAGTGAAGAGAGAAGACGGATAGTTAGTTCCTGGATGGTACAGCCACCTGCTTGGTTGGGCTGCTTAGTCACCTGAGGGGCAGCGTCCTGGATGCAGAGGTGCAGGAGTCATCCTGACCGCTTCAGTGCTTGCATTTCAGATGCTTTCAAAGGTGGTACTTGGGAGCGCTCTCCTGGAAGGACGGACTGGGTGCTGGAAAAATAAGAATCTGTTTGCCCTGAGAATTGAGCAATTGCTTTAAGGACAGCAGTCCCTTTAGGGAAAGTCATCTATAGCAGACAAAGGCAGAGTTATTTTTAAATCACATGCTTGTAAAGCCAGAGTTGAAAACGTTTCCTCTGGTGGTTTTTCTTTGAGTAGCTTGGGGGTGTCCTAGCACTGTTAGACCCATATTCAGCTGAGAATTAAGAAGGCTCTCTCTGCAGGTCTGAGCACAGAGACCGGGTTAGAAAGAAGGCTGGTTACAGAGTGAAGCGAAAGCCTTCCATTGTGGTGTGTGGGAACAGGAGCACATCAGTGGGTGGCACAAGAAGAGCAGAGAGCTGGGGGAGAACCCTTTGTACCTTTGCACGATGGAATCGGTATTTTGTTTCTGTTGACCTTCCCTCGTGATAGGTTGTGGTGTGGAGGGAAGACGCTGGCCGTGTCATCTGAGTAATGACGGAGGGGAGTTCTGTGCTCGTGGTTCTGGGGTTATGGGAGGTCCTTTCGCCTTTCCCAGCCTCATGAGATGAAGCTTCAGTTTCTCCCTCCCCTTCAGGACGGGCAGTTCATATATTTTCCCATCCAGCATATTGATATGTCTGTCGGTTGAGAGCGCCATGATTGATAGTTACTATACACTGTGCCTCAAGCATTTTGGAAATGAATCAGGATCAGGATCAAGGGGAGAGTGTCAGCTTTGTTTTAGAGGCAGGAAGACTTTTTTCTATTTCTCATAAGAGTTTATCTTCTCCACCACGCCTCGCAGAGAACAGCCTTGGGATTGATATGGAAAGCAAGGCGGTGGTTAAGAGCATATACCCTAGACCCAGAGTTCACTTCCTGGACCCACATTGGCTGGCTTTGTGTACTAATCAATAAAATGGAGACTATAAATATTCCCCCTGCCATGGGGTTTTAGCAGAGTTAAATAAGATAGCACGTGACAGAGGACGGCACATCGTGGGGCACATGAATCCTTAGTGCCTGAAACTGGTATGATGCCAGTGACATGGGAGTAGGGAAAAGACGACTCTATTCCTGACCCCCGTTCTTCATTTGGGATTTATTTCATCCAGTCCCTGTCTCTCTTCAAAAATAGGGCATGCATTTTCTTCCCGGCAGGCCCGGTCCTTATTCTCTGTAGCCTGCCTGACTTTTCTCTTTTCTTCTGGGTTAGGACAAGGCCCTTCCCTGATGTTAACCCAACAGCATCGCTTCTGGGTTTGCGCCTCCTGTTCTGCCAGTGTGGAGACAGCCACTCGCACTGCTCGCTGGGTGCCCAGGCCCCACCCCCGCTCCAGCTCTCGTGTGAGCCCCAGCAACCCTGGCTGCCTGCCTGCGTGACCGTGTGCTTCACGCACGTGGCTGTGCCCTGTGGAGCTCGCCCAGTTCTGGGAGGTGTGCTGGCTTGCTTCCGCCACCGCACCCCCACCCCCGCCCCACCTCGCTTCCCTTCCCAGGTGAACTACAGCAAGTGCCAGCAAGAAATCGTAGCCCTGACCCTGGCATGAGAAAGCTGAGCTCTGTGTGGCACTTCATATCCCAGGGAAAGCTGCTCCCTCCGGCACTGCGGCCAGACCCCACAGTCAGCCCTCTCCTGCCTGTCAGCCCAGAGGCCTTGTCCTCTGGACAATGAGGTGGGCAGGATTCCTGCAGGCCAACTCCTGCCAAGGGTCTTGGCAGAGTCTTTTTAGTTCAGCACTGTGCTTACCAGACTAGAAAAATAGCAATATAAAGACAGAACTAGGTAGAGGAGAAGGAAAGGGGCGGGGGAAGCAGGAAGAAAAAAGCCTTGATAACATCCTAATGTAGAAAGCCAGGGGATGAAAAGACAGCGATGATTTATTAGGTTTCTCAGAAACGTCTTTTCCAACCAGCACTAATCACTTTTACCCAAGAGTCATTTTTTATGTCTCAGCAGTAAAAATAGAGGGAAGAAGGAAGGTAGTAAGGGAAGCAATAAGATTTAAAAAACATTGGAAACAAATGTACGAGAGAGGGACAGAGAGGTACAGGGTCTCGATTTGATTCTATAGTGGAAATGGTTGAGAATATTTTTCATTTATTATAATATTTGGTATTCCCTCAGCAAATGTCTTGACCTGAAGCCACTAAACCATTGTTTTGGAATAAACTTAAATTTCCTTAAGACATAGTTGCCTGCTGGCTCACCTTCACAACATCTGTCAGAATGTCCTATGTTTGTGACACAGTTCTGTATGAGCAATGTAGGAATGATTTAGAACACAAGACCTGACAAACAAGCCTGGATGTGAATCCTGACTCTGTCATGCTTGCTCATGATCTCGGGCAGGTCATTTAAATGATCTGAGCTTCTGATTTCCCATCTGGAACTTTGGAATAGTCATTGGACCTGCCTCATAGGATTGTTGAAGGTCATGCGAGCCAACGTGCATGCAGAATACTTGGCACGGTGTCTGGCACACAGGAAGTGCTCGGTGATGGTTAGCTGCAGGGAGAGGTGGCCTCACTACCATGGGACCTCGTTTGTCACAGAGGGACCTAGCACTGGAGTCTCCACATTTTTCCCTTTCTAGCCAATTAAGGCCTCTGGTCAGGGAATTTGAGTTTCTCATCTGCTTCTCTGCCTAGTCTTGCCTGCCCTTTTAGCCTCTGAGTTTTGGGTAACTTTGGGTTGATAACTGTAACCTTTATTCATTCTTCTTTGTTCATGAGATTAAAAAAATCAAACAAACCAAATGCAGTTCAAAGAAGCTCTTGATTAGAAGGTTTCTGCATGACATGTTTGCTAGAAAGCCAGTCAATGTTACCATTGCAATTTTAATAATAAGCATTAATAATTAAACTTGAAGGCAATATAATGATCTCAGGGGTAAAAAAATTTGTAAAGGCATGTTACGGTGCTGGAAGAGGAGAAAGGTCTAGTCTAGTTCATTTTCCCGCTTACAAGCAAGACTTTACACGAGCATTCCAGAATATTGATTCCTCCTTCCCCAAATGGTCCTGTAATAGGTAACTCCTTAATCTTTCTGAACCTTCATGTTCTCATCCGCAAAGTAAATTCTTTGGCGGTTTTATGTGAGCTTTCCAAAGCTAATGTGCATGAAGGGTCCAGCGTGGTGCCTGCACACAGTAGGCCAACCTCCACCAAAAGCCGGTCAGTTACTTTTCTCTAGTAAGTGATAGGAAGATAGGAAAGCAACAGAGGAAGTTGGAGGAGCGAGAAGCAATGTGGACGGTTCCCAGAAATAGCATCGGCTTTTGCTTTGTGCTGTGCCCTGGGGAAGACAGACAGGGGCGCGATTTGGCTGCCGGTCTCAAGGAGACGGCAATTTAGGAAGGAAGATAGACTTTTAGGTAAAAGGATGAGTGACAGGTCAAACTAGCATGTTCTTGGAGTCAAATGATGGGTACATGGAGGCCTCTAATACCTATTGAAAAGAGCATGAAAATGAGTAAAAACTTAAGGGAGCAGTGCAGACAATAAGATCTGCCAGACCTCACAGGAAGCAGCCAGTGCCCAGGGCAAGAGTGCCTGGGACAAGACTTCTTGGAAGGGTTGGACCTTCTGCTGGGCCTGGAATGAGAGGTGGTGGAGCCAGAATGGTAAGTGGGCAGAGGTGTAGAGGCAGGAATGCCTTTGGGGTATATGGAGAACAAGGTGTAGATCCAATTTGGCTGGTGCAGAAAATTCAAGTGAGGGAGTCAGGGAGATGAGTCTGGAGAGGTAGGTGCCAGCTAGGGTGGCAGCTTCGTGAATGCCAGGCTACAGAGCTTGAACTTTATCCAGCAGGCAGTGGGGAGCCACAGAAGGTTTCTGAGTAGGGAAGTGGCATGTGGACATTTCCACTTGGGTTCAAGGTTGGATCTGAAACATTTTTAGATACTTCACAATAGTTTCCTCTGGCAAACCGGGACTTCCTTATTATTATTGTTTTGAAAATAAATACTCTCGCTTGAACATCAAACAGCTTTTCAAAACACAATGTTCTAATGATCTAGAGAAAGTAATTCAAAAACACAGGGTTTAGGTTTCACTTATAAAGCCCGTAATTTTGGTGATTGGGGGAAACACTCTTTGGCAAGGAAATGATTTGAGGGATTTGAATGGTTCAGAATTTAAAAGTCTAAAAGCAGGCCTGGTCTCATAGGAGTAGAAAAATAGATTTTTAATAAATCCAATCCATTAACATTCATCACTTTTAAATGCTTCTATTTTATAAAGCTTACGAGGTTTGCACACAAGTATGTCGTATTGCTTTCAATGAGTGTGTGCGCACACTTTTTTTTTTTGTATGTGTGTGAGAGAGAATGAGAAAGACGCTTTAATGCCTCAGTGATACAAGTGGCACTCGCTTATAAGGATTACCTGCAGCAGTAATAGCAAGCTAAAAATACTTAGCTAAGTTTCTGGCCAGCTTATTAATTTTACTCCTGAGAGACAAAGGAATCATTATTACAGTTTTGCATTCTTGAGTCCTGACCTTGTATTTGTAGCTTCCCTCTTCCCTGAAACTAGAATTAATTGCACATCATGCCTAGATATGGTGGATACTGGGTGCGTGTGTGTTTTGTCATTGGAAGTGCTGCCAGAGGAAGGGGACTTTGTGGGAGGAGACAAGCTCTGGGGGAAGGGATAGGGGCTACTGAGTGGCACGTGCATGAAGTGACTCGCTCAGGTATCCTTGAAGTGTGCTCTACATCAAGCCAAGATTGCAGAGAGCTGGAGGAGTTGTCATAACCCAAACTGGTTCACTTAAATAAAAAATAACAGTCAATGTGTGCAATTTCACCTCCAGCTATGTATAGTAGACAATTACAGGAGTGTTGGCAGAATCGAGTGTCTGTTGGGGGAAAACTATACAGTACTTGTTTCTGTTAAATTGGCTTCTGGTGGATACACACTCCACGACTTAATGTGAAAATTCCTAAAATGTTTTCCTTCTTTTCTGACTTTAACAAATATCATTACCGTCTCAACTCCCTACCTTTCCAACTCATAGTGGGAATTCAGTCTCATTTTGTGTCCTGAAAAATTACTCAGCTCCACTGTCATTCAAGGTTCCTAAAAGTTTTGTTTTTAGAAGTTTAATCTAGGATTTTTTTTTCATTAATGATTTTGGAAGAATGCTTTGGAATTTGGGGTCTTACAATCAGAGATGGCTCATGACTAATTAAACCTCTTTCTCTCTCAAATCTTGCCTGGGAGACCGTAGATTCCTGAAAACAATGATTGCATGCTACAGAAAGATGCTCAAGGGAGCTACAACACTAAATCATCTGTGACAAAATGTTCTCTCAGAAAGTGGGATTGCATAAATGGATCAGCAGAAATAAGTGCTTTGGCAGGAACTCCTTGAGTGGGGAAGAACAATGCTTTCTTTTCTAATTAGTCCTGGGTAACAGTGTGCTTCGACTTCTTTGCTGTGGAACCTGGGCATGGACAGTACAGCAGAGAAGGAAGGTCTCATTGCTGCTTCTGCTCTTAATGGAAAGAGTTAAGCAAGGCTGTCCATTCATGCACGGTAAATGCCTCTTGAATTGAATTGTTTGAGGAAGGATGCCACCAGGCCCTGACCAATGGGAATCCGTGCTGTAAACCAGATGAACAAGATCATCTAGATATGCAGTAATCAGATTACCCAGAACAGAGACCCAAGATATGAAGAATTCTTCTAAGGAGAGTGGTAAACAATTAAACTCCATCTGTTGTAAGGATTGAACAGAAGACTTAATTCACCTTGGAATGGATTCATTATGCTGTGGGCTTAGTATCACTGAAAGAGATGAGGGAGGCTTTTAGTAGAGAAATTGTAAAAAAAAAAAAAAGATCTCAGATCCAGTCAAAATAATATTGCTTTTAAAAGACCAAAGTCCACTGAAGGAAAGAATAGGTAATATAAAATGTAAAGATAGAAATAAAGCCTTGTAGAGTTTCTGAGAACGAGAGAAGATAAATTTGTAGAACTGACTTTGTAAGAAAGTCATAGAATTTATTTTATTGCATGTGATTTCTTTATGTTAATATGCTTTCCCGGAGGAGGTGGGTATCTTTTTTTCCCAGTAGCATCTGAAATATGTTTATTTCAAATGGCCAGTAATACCTGACTGATTTTTAAAATATTTACATCCATGTCAAAAAATCAGTATTTTTAACATTGTAAGTAAAATTTACCCAAACATAATAAGCCATTTCATGGTTTTTAGTTATTGGATTCCTTAGAATTTTGAAGATTAATGACAGGAAGTTTCACTATTACAAAAACTAGATATAATGGAGCAATTCGAGTTTACTTATATTCTGTTTCTCTTTTTACCCACAAGCTTGCCCGACACTAACATTTCATTGGTTCAAATTTTGTGATTTTTTTATCTTGAATTGATTAAACTGAAATTATTACCTTTGTCTTTCTTATAAAAGATATTACCAAACACATTAATTATGCAAACATAATTTTAGGAGGCACATTTAACTTGAGTACAAAATAGGCTTTAAAGAGCTTAACCGTGTGTATGTAAGTTGATGTTCTTAATCACTGTATGTTAGCGAATAGCAAGACAATTTCTGTCATTTGACATTTCAGTAATTTGGGTTAGTATTCCCACCAAACTGTTGCAGTTTATCTCTGTCTTCCGCCTCCCCCACTTGCCCCACCCCACCAAATTTTCACGTTTTTAAACTTAAATTTTTATATCATACGGAATCAAAAGAGTATTTTTGTTTATTTCCCTGCCCTCAGAGAGGATGTCATAGACCAATCTCCAAGGAGGATAGTTTACTCTGGAATGTTACTAATGAAATAATCATCTCTTAGAGCGGCTTCCACTCATTCTTCCCTTCTCCTCACTGGTGGGCCACATAATGCACTGGCCAGACCTCTGGCCTCGGCTTAGATCTTGGCTCTGCCCTTTACCAGCTCTGTCACTCTTCCGTGGGGCTGATAATATCTGCTCCAGGGGATTCCTGGAGGGGTCACTGAGATGATACATGTAAAGTGCATAGAACAGTGCTCAATAGATGAGTGGTAGCTTTCATCACTTTTATTTGTGGTCTATGATTATTATTTCTTCTCTTCCTCTGTCGTCATCTTGTGGACACCTAAATAGGAGCACAGCTTGTGCTATAGCGATGATGGCCTGGAACTGCTCCCTACCTTTCAAGTCATTGTAGGAAAGAAAGGGAAGTGAAGAGGCGGAGTGGTGAGCATCCTGTGTATTGATGTCTGTGAAAAGACATGCTCTAGCTTGCAATGTCCTGTGACAGTGCAACAGCCTCTGTCTGTGCCTAAAAGACCATGAGTGGGTAAAGGGTTAAATGGAACTTATACATCAGGGGTCCCCAACCCCCAGGCTGCCAACCGGTACCAATCCGTGGCCTGTTAGAAACCGGGCCTCACAGCAGGTGGTGAGTGGCAGGCAAGTGAGTGAAGCTTCAATTGTATTTGCACCCGCTCCCCAGCGCTAGCATCACCACCTCAGCTCCACCTCAGATCATCAGGTGTTAGATTCTCCCAGGAGCACTGGTCCCTGGTGCCAAAAAGGTTGGAGACCGCTGTTATACGTGCTCCCTTTAGTGCTCTCAAGCTTTTCCAGCATGCTGTCCGATTTGTGCCTGGGGTTTCTTCTTTTCTCTTTTTGGTGACGCCTTTGGGTCATGATGTGGAGGACTGACCCCCTCCCCTGGTCGTTGGTGAGGTGCTGCTGAGCGGGGAGAGGCAGGGCAGTGAGTCTCCATTGGCAGCCAGCTCCCTGGCCTTCTGCCCCGCTAGTGTAGATCTCTCAGACAGACACTCCCTTCGGAGCTCTCCCGCGAGATGGGAACGTGGCAGGGATGAATCTAGACAGGAAAAATGGATGCTTCTGCCAGAGTGGAGTTTCTGGAAACATGAGGAGATTGAGAAAACAAAAGTAAATTATTTGGAAAATGTATGAAAATAGTTTTTAGACAAAGGGGACAACTAAGAGATGATTAATTTAATAATTAGGATTAACCTGATATGACTTTATTTTCAACCAGATCAGAAATGTGAAGTTCTTGGCATGGGTCTTGATTTAGTATGTTGTATACTCCACACATATGGGTAGAGGAAGAATAAAGCTTTTAAAGGTACATAGACCTGTCTTAAGGATAACAAAGTACATCAGCATCAAACTAGGCAAGATTTTTCTCCTCTTGAGAGGAACGTTTGATTCCAGCTAAAGCTCCCTCAGCATTTTTACATCCAATCAAATATCTCTGAGTTTTATAAAAAGTGGGTACAGTGCTCCTAAGTTTAAATCAGCTAAATGTAGATGAAATCATAACAATACCCATTATGTGTTAAAGCTAGGATGGTGCTGAGCACTAACGTAAGAGGCTATAGGAAATCAACTCATATTAGAAATGATACTGGTTCCTGGAATTTAGTCTGCTCCCAGGAGGATTGAATGTTGCAGATGCATTGCCAAAGTATGTTTTGTTTTGTTTTGTTTTGTTTTGTTTTCCTTCATCATCCCTTTCATTCTGATTACAGGCAGCTTAAAAATACATTTGGACATATCTCAGTGGCCAAAAACCATGGAGATCAGGATGAAATCAGTTTCAAGGCAGAAATAACAAGCTTTCATAAAGATATTCAGAGAAGATCAAATAACATCAAAAGATCGCTATCGGATCCTTTAGTAACTAAACTGAGTTTGAAGTCGAAGGGCTCCTCATGATATCCTGGGCAAGTCACTCAAATTCTCATCCCCTCGTTTCTCACCTGGAACGTGACAGCCTATTTCATGAGGGTTAAATTACATTAAATTGGCTAATCAGTGAATGGACCTGGGACTGTGCCTGGTCAGAGTGGTAACTCCATTAGGTTTTAATTCAGAGTGAGACCCTGGTACTTAAAGATCCCTTTTTAAAATGCAACTGTAGTTCAGTCTTTGGAGTCTCACTTCCAGAGTTCTGAGTTGCTGGGCTGAGTCTTTGCAAGCTCCACGGGGCTTCCTTAGGTACATGGAGAGATCTCGTTTATAGTCCCAGCTATGCTATTAATTAGAAGTATAGCCTTAAGCAAGTCATCAGCCTCTGGGTCTTACTTCTTCATCTGTAAGATGGGAACAATCTGTGTCCTTCTAATTTATCAATATGTCATAACATAAGATAGCCAGTTAGAAAATTTGCCAAATAAAATTCAAATCAAATTTTAAATTGGGTTAGCATTATTATTTCCATTGGGTTTTAGGTGGCAAGAGAGGAAAACATGTAGCAACAATTGCAAGGTAGGCCGTTTCCTAAGAGCTTCAGGTTTTAGAGCTGGTTTGCCAGGATTGGGTTGTGTGTCCCTAGGCAGGTCAGTGAATCTCTCAAGGCCTCAGTTTTTTTATCTGTAAAGCATGGGTGCTATTTTTAGCTCTGTGACTCTTTGTTCTAAGACTAACATTCAAATTTTAGTGTAAAAACCATCAAGCCTCTTGGGGCGATGATACTGCTCCTGAACAAGTAGATGGATTAAGACTTGGGCATTTTGCCGCTCATAAAGGATGACAGAGTTTGAAAACTAAAGCTACAAAGCAAAAGACATTTGACACCTTTGGGGAGGAAATGAAACGGCACTAAAGCTAGTTATTTCTTTTAAAATGGCCTTCATTCTGAATGGGAACCACTGGCTTCTGTCTGGTGTTCAGCATTCCAAAGTAACCCGGAGAGCAAGTTATCTGGTTGGAATCATTGCTCCAAGGGTTGAATTTTTTAACAGTGGTTTATTAACCAGACAAAATAATTTTTAAAGAAGAAAAGAAGGGAACCACCCCCACTCCCACCCCCACCCAAGGCCCACAGCTCAGTCTTTTGATGGTAACTTTTTTAGAAGGATAGTGGCCAGCGGTGCCTTTGGCTGCTGCTCCTCTGGGTGGCTGGATTCAGGTTTGTAGGACCTCCCCTAGTAGTGGGTTTCATCTCACAGCTGGCTTCCGTGGACTAGGTGCCCGGAATGTCATCTTGAAAGACAGAGGCTGGATCTGGGCTCAGTAGAAAGAGCTCTGTGATTAATTAGAATGTCTGCCGTGGGCTTAGGTGGGATAATATTTGTGCCAGGTATTTGCTGTCCTGACAGAGCAGGTTGCAAAGATCCTTTAAAAGTACTTGTCCTTTCACTGGGCAGAAGATCAAGCCCTCAGGCCAGGACTGCTTCCGGTGTCCTGGAAAAGTGTTTTTCCGCGCCCCTGGCACGTACTGTCTTGCTCTGTGAGGGAGGCTTATTCTGGTTAGCTTAACAGACAGAATAGAAGAAGGGAAGTCTGTTGACTTTACTCCCTGGTCACAGGACAGGAACTGCAAGCAAGGTGGACAGAAGCTGTAATTCCAGCAGTCTCCATCAGATTTCCGTGGATCCCGTGGAGCACAGGCTTGGGTGCTGACTGCTCTAGCCACAAACCACAGAGCCTGGCAGGCTGTGGTCAGCGGTCATGGCTGCACATTCCCTGGAAACCCAGTCCTTGGAAGGACCAGGAGGCTGGGCCCCAAGTATTCCACACACTGTGATTCTTGATATTTAAAACAGAAGTACTGCTACCTTCTTTAGGAAGGCTCTGGAGAATTAACCAGTGTACTTAGTTATATGGAACTGATCGATATTCAGAAGTTCATTTTTCTTCACCTTTGGAATGCGCTTTATGTTTTTATGGTACTGATCTGCTTTTCTGATGATGTTCGAACTCTTCAAATTCTTCTAAAGAACACTTGAGGGGGTGTGTAGTGCTTTTCACAGCTCCCCCAACATGCTTCCTGTAGCCAGCCAAACGTCTCAGAGATCTCTGTCTCCTAACGTTCAGTCTGTGAACTGCATCCATGGAACAATCATAGTTGCATTTTGTTGAGCACTTACTACGCGCTCCCTGGCATCAAGGTCACTGTGTGGAATTACAGCTTCTGTCCACTTGCAGTTCCTGTCCTGTGACCAGGCAGTAAAGTCAACAGACTTCCCTTCTTCGCTTCTCTCTGTTAATCTAACCAAAATAAGTCTCTCTCACAGAGCAAGACAGTACGTGCCAGGGTCGCGGAAAAACACTTTTCCAGGACACCGGAAGCAGTCCTGGCCTGAGGGCTTGATCTTCTGCCCAGTGGAGGGACAAGTACTAAAGGATCTTTGCAACCTGCTCTGTCAAGACAGCAAATACCTGCGTGACAAGGGCTAGGTCCAGGAGTATGTGAGCCAGTGGGGTGAAGTGGACTTGGGGTTAAACATTGTCTGTGGAGAATCTACCAAGAGTTCACAGGGAATGGACCTGACTTCCTCTGCTTCTGCGGTTTCCTCCTGTTTCCAATGGCTGCACTTGAGCTCTGAGTAAAATTAACTTTCAATTATCCTGAGGCAGATTAACTGGTTTGCAGATTAACAAAGGTCAAGGCTCACCTGGGCCTGGGAGGGGCTTATTAATTCAGCTGCTCCATAATTAGCTGGTTATGGCTGATTGCCTACCCATGGTCAGGAAGCCTGGGGGTGGGCTCCCCTACAGAGGGAGAGGAGCATCGTCTTCTAGGACCTGCCACTCCCTTCAACCAGAGGAGCCCATTGGCCCATAAAGTCCTACAATCCCCAGAATAGTCCCTAGGAAGTTCAGAATCTCCCAGAAGTCCTGGTGTTCTGCCCCCGCCAGCTTTCAGCCCAACACACTCTAAATTGTGAAGATCAAGTAGGCTACAAGGCATAGTGAATTTGAAAGTCCCAGAGATTCGTGATCTAATATGTTGAAAGAAGGCCCAGTGAGCAAGGGTGGCTATTCCCCTTTCCTCTTCAGCCTGTAGACCCTCCACCACCACCAAAAATGGAGATTGGCAGGCTTGAGACACTGAGCAGTGGATCCCTCCTGAGGTCAGAGGAGGCCAAGGCCACAGTGTCAAGGAGGCAGGAGTTGCCTGCAGGAGCGGGCTTCTCAGGTCCAGCCCTTCCCACCATGATTGTTTGGATGGCCTGAGTCCCTCCCCAAGGTTGCACAGGTTCATAGAAAGTTGACTGCATTTGCCGCACCCCCGTCGGGTGAGGGAGTAGAAATATGCCTATTTGCCACATCTTATATCAGACCAGAATACACAGTTTAACCTAGAGTCAGACTCCTGCCTTATTCGGAGTGATCTCAGTTTTGTGGGAAAAGTACCTTAGATCCCACGTTTACTGCAAATCTTGAGAAAGTGTACGTAAAGGACTCTGGTCTATGGCCTACCAAGAAAGAAAGAACATTTGCACAGGATCATGTTTGACGCGATTCCATGGATTATTTTTATGTCTGAAGCAGCGTTCACGCGAGCCCTTGACATGTCTTTTCATCTCTGACTGTTTTCATTTTGCATTTGCCAGGCCTGGAATGCCTTGCCTCAATGCAACTGAGTGAGTTTGCAGGCAACTGCGGTCCCTTTTCAGCCAGGGCGATGGGTTTCCTTGGGTCCTTCGCTCTGGCTCACGTTTTCCCAGGGCTGCTAGTGTGTACAGTCTAGAGATCACATTTTATTAACACAAAGAAATCTGCTTGGGCTGCCTGGCTCTCGCAGTCACATGGAGAGAAATGTGCTCCTTTGGTACGCCAGCCTGCAGCTCTCTGTGCAAAATACAGCCGAGAGCCGGGCACTGGGCCAAGCTTACATTTCACTTTGGAACACACTTTCGCATCACTCCTTGGCAGAACATCCACGGCGGTGTCTATTTGGGGAGTAAGTTAGAGAAGTGTTGTTTCCTTCTTCTGCGTGTCGAGAGATAGGACCTTTAAAAATTATTTGACTCTTCCCCATCTTTGTCGTCTTCAAGGTGCCCAGGTAATAAGGTGATCCAGCTAAGTGTAGCAGCCTCCTCCGGAGAGAAGCCTCCTCCCTCTCGGGTTCTCCCAGTCGCCTTGTTAAATCAGTAAACACAGCCAGGACCGCCTGGGACAGAGAAGCTTAGGCCAAGGTAATAACATCAAAACCAAAGTCCTGGAACTCTTGAGTAAACTAGTTGCCCTCCCAGATAAAACAACTTTGTTGTCCAAATCTTTCTTTCCAAAGATCTAAGACTTTTCAAATGTTGGTCCAAAGCCAGCTATTGGAGGAAGGAACTCCAGCAAGCCTCCTGGAATGGCAAACACTGTTAAAATAAACAAATTGGCCTCTTCCATTCAGTTTTCCCTTACTGGTCTATTTTCATTTCTTTTACCATTTCGTAGTACCCTCCCTTCTCTGCCTCGCCTCCCATGTCAATCTCGCTTTTCTCAGGGACCAGTAAAATACATATCTAATTGCAAAAAGAGGAATTAAGAGAAATGAGGTGGTATGATTTCCTTCTTTAGTTATCACCTCATACTCTGTTCTTATAGGTGGCTGCCTGAAGCCTGACTTGGGTTTGAAAATAAAGTTGATTTTGGAATTTTTAAACCCTCCTCAGGAAAGGTCGGAATGGTTAGAAAACAAAGGTTTATTGAAATAATACTGACTTCTCTTTTCTCAATGAAATAGATCCCTCTGGTAACAAATGATTGAAAATAAAATCTTCCTTCCCCATTAGGCCAACCCATAAATTCCACAGGGATCTCCCAAATGCCAAGCCTAATTCTGATTCTAGTGTTTACTGCTTTGGAAAATTGCTTTTGCTGTCAGTACCATCCAGCCAAGGAGCAGCTAATCAAGATTTAAAGAAACTTTTCCAGCAACACACATATGTCAGGCTGCTGCTGCTTAGGACAGGCCACCAAATGGAAGCCCACCACATCGTAGAGGCTGCCCAGGACCTAAGGGACCAGGATGCAGTCTCCTGCCAGTCACCTGGTGAAGCTTTTGCTTACTCTGCAGAAGGGAGGTGACAGAAATCCATTCCACCTGTCTCAAAAACCTGCTGGTAATTAGCTTTAAAAATAATGCCAAATTTTCACCTAGCTGGTAGATGCATAAGCTCAGTGGGGGACTGGAAGGAGTGCTGCTTCACAGAGTGATGCTGTTGCAATCACATTATTCATTCCAGGTGAGGTTACATAAGGTTATTGGAGAGATGAAAGTCACCTTGCTGTTTCAAAGAGATCTCCTGAAAGTATTGATAAAGGGTTGAAGTTTAGAAGTTTATTTGAAACTTTCTTCCTCTTCCCAAGTGAGATCAGTACTTTTTAGCCACTTTTTTTTTTCTTTTTTTTTTTTTTTTTTTGATGGACGAAAGCTCTAGCAGATGATTGGGATGATCTGTAGTGAGCATCAGGTGTCAGTTCTCCATTGTGGATTTTCTGCTTGGCGTCTTAGCCCTGGTAGTGTACAAGCCCCGGCTGATTGCCGTTTGCTACCCAGCAAGGCAACACCTTGAGGCTTGTACCCCGCTCCCTCACTTGGGAAAGAGTTCGAGGAATGTAATTTCATTTTATAATTAACTGAAGCAATGCATAGTGCATTTCCTAGTGCATGATAATGATGGGACAATTATCACTCAGAACTGACTGTATCTGACCTACCTCGAAAACAGTAGGTTAAGTGGTTGGACCCGAGTTTGGCCTAGCCTCATGCCAGTGCGAGTACTTTAATCCTGCAGGATTCTTTCAATTTGCATAAAACAGGTGAAGGTATGTGCAACCCATCTCTCCAGCGCTTCTGTGCACTCATGGTAGGTGTCGGTTGGCTCTCTGCACTTGATTGGAGGTTTCTCAGAGGCAGGGACTAGGTATTTATATTCAGTCCCTAAGCATGTGCTTTTACACCACAGCTGGTACTCAGTAAACATTTGCTGAATGAATGAAATAACAAAGACGTTCCTTTCATTATAAGTGGTTTTAAGAGTACTTGTTCCCACTTTAATATCTTCAGTGGTGCTGGCCGAATTTTGTTTAATCTGGCAAGTCTTTGCAAAGGATCATGACGGTATGACAAGCTCCTTTGGGGCTGGTGGTCTTAGAGGAGGCAAAGCACAGACATAGTGACAGGTCCCTGCTGACATAGTCACAGGTCCAGAGCTACTCTAGGGCTTCAGTGAGCTGCTTATATATGTGAACATTTTGCTGTTTCCAGATTGGTTATTTCATAGTCAAGGCGGAAGAATGTTTTCAGACAAGAGGATTTAGCTGCTTACAAATAAAGGTGGATATTGACACCTTGCTCCCCGACTTTTCATGCCTCAGTGACAGAGACATAATCGGAAGTCAGCAGCTCCAGTCTGCATGTTCCAAGATCACCTGTAAGAGTTGTTAAATCTCACCCAACACCTTGTTAAGTGGGATTTTAACTGAGTAAGTAGAGAAGTCCCGTGTTCTGTCGGGGGAAGGGAGGGATGCAGAGGGATATAGAGTTTTAAGAAACACCAACTTGTGTTTCTTTGGTTAACAGAGGCAGGAGGATGCCTACCCACGTGGCACGTTACAGTTGACTTCTTTGCGCATAGGATTTGACTGGTTTATGGAATGGCACTTCTGCCTATGTCAGCCAGCGGTTGGGGTTACTGACATAGACATGGCCCTGCCACAGAGGAGAGTGGCTTCCAGGGTCCATGTTGTGAGCAGTTGCAGCCCAGCACTGGGGTGTGTGCTGCTGGCAGAAGCGACCCCAACAGCAGCAGGTTAGGTGTTGGAACAGATTGATCCCCAGATTTGTGATGTCCTCCATATGCCCTGGGCAGAATTCATTCTAAGCACCCTACACACTGTGTGCCCACAACAGGGAGTGTGCTGTGAACCCTCTCGTGACATCTGGAGATGCTTGAGGCTTCACACACGTGCTGCTGCTATTCAGTACCCTGCGTCTCAGTTTTGTAGTCCGTTGGGGGAAAGAACATCCCTCCTACCGGCATGAGATAGCAAAGGTCTCTGGATGGAATAGTGCAGAAAATTATTCAGATAACTGAGGCATTTGAAAAATTATCTTGAGAAAGATTTAAAATGTAAAAAAATAAAAATAATACATTAGAAGCACCCTTCATCCTGTCACCCAGAATTAACAATTTGACATATTTATCATATGTGTTCATATATAAATCAATCTGTACATTCATCTATGAATTTAAACATTACAGATCAAGGGTCTTGGGGAACTTTTAAAAAAGAGAAATAAGCTAACTCATAAAGGCCGAACTGGAATAATTCCAAGTCTGTTTTCTGAGGTCTTAATTCCTCCTGGCATTTTGCATCGACTGTATTAATAAATCAACCTGTTTTCAGTCTCGTTAGAAAACAAGGCCAGTCTCCCTTTGGTTGTACTTTGTCGGAGGCCTCCTGGGCATTTCCCTTGGAGTGGAAGAGGAGTCTTCCTTACCCCTAGCAGAAACAGCACCAGAGTGATCTTCTTTCCTCGGTGCCAGAAAAACCCAAATACACAAAACTGACACTAAAAGAAAGGCCTGGTGCAGCCTGAAGACCTCAGTAATGTGCTGTGACACTGGCTCACCCCCAAGCACTGCGGGTGACGGGGCGCCAGTGGAATGACCGTTCCACGCGGCAGTTGGACTGGGCGATGGCCAATTTAAAACTCTGCGCTTTCTCTCCTGACTGGTAAAATCTTGAGAATCGGGCAGTCACACGAGATGGGTAGAAAAACACTAATAGCTAACTTTTCTTTAGCACTTACTATAGTCTGGGTGCTAGTCTAAGTAGTTTACATGTTCTGTCTCATTAAAATCAATACAACCTCCGCGTACTACGATTAGTAGTACTAGGTAGGGGCTATTGTTATTGTCCTTTTACAGATGAGGCCAGAGAACTGGCTGAAATGCTGAAGGGAGCAGTTAGGAGGCAGCAGGGCTGGAACGTGCAGTCACACAATCTGGCACCAGAATCCATGGGCGGAGCCGCCACCTCCCGCTGCTCCTCGGTAGAAGGCACTTTGCCTTGTGGAAGATGGCAGAACTCCTGGAACCTCAGAACACCTGAGTCGATGGTTCGACACAGTGACATATGTACCAGGAACCTAGCTCTGGGGGGAATGAAGACAAAAGGAGCAACTAAAATCAGGCTGATCCAGATGCACATCTGTGTCCTGAGGCCCTAAGGTCTCCTCAGCCAGGTCCTGGGGAATCCGATTTTAGAGGTCAGAGAGGCTGGTTTCCAAAACGGAGACTTTGCTTTTAAATCATGAAATGTTTAATTTAAAAACAAATTCTATGGTTTTGTATGACTCTCAAATCCATAGTGTCTTCCAATAGGATCTTAGAAGTGAAACACTGTGCAGTGATAAACAGAGCAGTCCAGGAAGATTTAGAGACGGTCTAGAAGAGTCTTGGGGCCATTTAGTGCCACTGTACTAAGCCCACAGCACAGTCCATATAAGTCAAAGAGAACAAAATTCATTTTCCTGGTGCTCACCCTTTGCTAATTCTTCCCAATGCAATAGGGAGACATATACAGTCAAGAGATTCTTGGTCGTTCATGCATAGAATTCCCTCTTCAGTCATTCTGAGAAGTTCCTGCAAAGAAGCACACATGAGTATATGCATAGGCATCAGCTCTGCATTTTGCCATCAGTTGGATGAATGGAGGGAGTCAGAGGTGTTCACTCAGTGTTCACCTCCACGTGCTTTTCAGAGACATGTTTGGTGAGAGCTCCTCGCAGATTCAAAGCATGGGAGGAATATCTTCTTGAGAGCTATGTCTGTGCAGCAGCCCAGGGCGTGCAGCCGGCACTTGGTAAATATTAGCTCTCTTCCCCTTCCTGTGTGTGAGGCAAGTTGTATGAGTGAAGCATCAGCAGTTCGGAATGCAAAAATAGATCTCCATGTGAGGATGTGGCCTCTTTTCCCTGAGTGTGGACCAGATGTCAGGCTGCCTGGTGAGGACTCAAGGAATGTTACGGCTTCCTTCTTCAGGGCTTCATTGCTTCTCCCCATATGGAGAAGCCTCCCTTTCGATGCGCTTCTTGGATCTGAAAAAACAAGAACAGAAAAGAGGATGGTATAAAAGTCTCAGGGAACAAAGCTTCTGTAGTCTCCCTTTAAAAAAAAGGATTTTTATGTGTATCGTTTAGATCTTTCAGATCTGATACTCAGTCATCACATCATTATCTTTGTGATTTAATAGCATAATAAAACAATGGAGAACCACAGGCAAACAGACATCTGTTTTGGAGCTCATTTTTCTGTTTTCTTACCAGACATGTACTGGGGGCCAGCTATTTACCAGGCACTGAACCAGGTGTTGGGAATTCAGAGATAAGGAAGATGTCATCCCTTGAACTTGAGAAGCTTATGAATCGCAAAGAGATAGATAAATAATTGTGAATGGAGTGTTATTGCATATGTACAAGGTAGAACCAAGAAGGCAAGAATGGTCGCCTCTGAATGGCGTGGAGAGAAGATCAGAGATCTGTGAATTGTGTCTTGAAGAATGAGCAAAAATTGTCTCAATAAGGATACATTTCAGTGACTCATTGAGTTTTTCTTTACTGATATTAGGAGTTAATTTCAATTAAAGATGCACAGGAAATAATTCAGATCGTAGAGTTAAGGGACATGGGACTGGAATTTAAAAATAAGAAAAAAGAATAAAAAGAATGTATGTGGTGGTTAATCCATGAAGTGGCTGACTCCCTCCCACCCAGATGAAGGTAGGGAACTGCTGCACAGGGGGGCCTGGGGCTCCGCACTTCCAGGGCAGCCGAATCACGTGTCTGAACCGTGGTACGTTTAAAGAAGATGTCGGGAGGTTAGAGGCAGCATAATTGATGTGATTTGACAGTTGCTATGGCAACACGCCCACTTCCAGAAAATCAGCGTTAGTGGGAGGGCAGGAAAACTCGTGGCTTTGCCCTGGGCTGCCCTGGGCCTCACACTGCCTGTTCTGGGCCAAAAGTGTAGATAGATTCAGAAGGACAAATGTCCCACGTGGCTGATTGCCACCTGCCTTTGTGGAATTGACTCTGGAATAATATAAGGACATGAGTAAACAGAAGCAAAGACAGCAGGGAAACAGTGCAGAGACGGAGGGGGAGGTCTGAGCGAGCATTGCCAATTCCGTTCAGGAAAACATCTCCCCAGTGTTGTATTAGAATATATTGAATGACCCCATGGATTTCTATGAAAAAAAAAAAAAATCGTATGGCATAAATGTGTGCAAACTTCCCTTTATAGAAGCAGTGGCAAAGAATGCTTTGGGCATAAATAAGATAGTTCTTAGAATAGCAAAAAGATTTGGGTCAATGAAAAATCGGTTGCGATAAGTTTGGGTTGAAGAGAGCTGGGTGATTTCCTCTGGGACGCCACCTCCTGGCACGTTAGAGGTATAACATGATAGGAATACTCCCCTCCTGTGTGGGCGGTGAGTGTCCTTACAAACTCCAGTGTATCAGCTACTGGCATCCACAGGGGCTATTCTCTCTAGACCACTGGTTCTCAATCTTGGCCTCACGTGAGAATCTCAAGTGGATTTTTTTTAATTATCTGTAAAAATATTTAATTAGGAATAAATGATTATTGTCATCGTCAAAATAAAGTCAGAACTGTACAGGTGTACAGCTTGGGTTTCTATATCCCATTCCTAGATTTAACGATCAATAGCTTCTTGGATACTCTTTCAGACATTTTCTTTGTGTTTTTAAGCATATATATATACGCATATATATATATGTTATATATATGTAATATATATATTTATAAAAGCTACATATATTTATAAAAATGTACAGTTCTGACTTTATTTTACAGTGATCATATATAGTGTGTGTATGGGAATATGGAAATATACGAATATACACTGTACTTAGTGTTATGCACCTTGCCTTTTTTAATATCTTTTGGATATCGTTCCACATTAGTGCATATAGATCTAGACCTATCAGCTGAATGGAATCCTATGGTTCGAATATACCACAACTTATTTAATAACTACCTTTAGCTCATTTTCATCCTTGGATGCTGTTCTTTGTATATTTATATGGCATCTCTACAGTTTAAATTCCTGGATGTGTAATTGCTGGATCAAAGTGTGCAGGCTCTACAAAAGTTGTAGTACTTCACACTCCCACTAAAAGGGTGTGAGAAGGCTGTTTCCTCTTCCATTAAACAAACAAAAACTCCAATGGAAACAAAGCAAAACAAAAATACAGAGCCCCATGTTCAGAGCTTCTGATTGGCATGGAATGGGTGATGAGCATCTGTCTTTTAAAGTAACTCCGCAGGTGGATCTGGCCCCTAACCAGGGTAGAGAACTATGGTCTCAGAAAGAAGGGTGAAGTTAAGAGACGATGTCCTCAGTGGTGATGCCGTAGTCATATCCTTCCAAATCCAAACAGTAAGACTTCCCTTAACGTGGTCGATTGGGAGAAATAGAACCACCCGTTTCCTCTCAAGTCCCTGTTAACTGGAAACTTTTATTTAGACAGACATAAACATTAAATGAATCTGTATTTATAAAAATAGCGCAGGATTAAAGCCACAAGAGCCAGAGAAGTACAGTTTGATACTTTTCTCATTTTTTCTGTATTTATTTAGTCATAATCCATTTCATCTTTTTATAGGCATTTAAGGAAGAATTATTTAATTCCTTTTGGTGTGGCCTTATATTCCATTAGAAGCAGGGGGAGTTTGTGGATGTTAAAAGTCAATAGTGCTTTCTCTTTCTTTCTCTTTCTCTTCTTTCAGTATGAAAAGTCCCCAGCTGATATATAGCTTGCCAGCTTTGGGAATTAAAAGCATCTCCTTCCCCTTGCTTAGTTAGCCTTAATAGATTGAGAGAGAGAAAAAAATGGACACTTCTTCTCCACAAAACTTATTCTAAGAAATATGCATCTTAAGGAATTACTCTGGTGGTTGTTGACTATCTTCACACCCTCTTTCAGAAAACATTCACTGACCTTCAGTTCTTTCACCCTTTACCTTGAGCCCATGCCTTGCCATCCTCTTCTGTATGTCTCTGTCTGCAGAGCTGCTGCCAAGTACAGTGTCCCTAGCGCCGTGGCATCAGGAAGCCATGTGACTGGCACCTTCACCCCGCAAATCTCCCACCAGTCTGAAGATCGTTTGTCTTCATCTCACAGCATGTCTTTCTTTTCCTTTTTTGAGGAAACTGACTCCTACCCCACCCCACCCCCACCCCCCACACACACAGCTATCATTTGCCGGGCATATCTTTACAGCTGGTCTCCTAACCAACCAACTCACTCCCCCGATTAGGTAAGAACTGCCTTCTGTTAAGGAGTCTTGTGTCCTGAAATCTGAGCTGATTGGGACGGGGGGTTGTCAACACATGGAATGACAAAGGATTGCTGAGGTGTTGGAATATTCTTGGTCCCCTGAAAAGTTGCAGACTGTGGTGGGATTTCTCTATAGACAACATTAGGCAGGAGCCAGATGGGTGTAGCTTGGCTAATCTTAGTGCAAGCTGGAAATTTTCAATTTTTCTGAAACGACACATTTCTAAGAAATTGTCTAGTCTAGAATATTATTCTAGTATATGTTAGGGAACTGTATGACTATAGGCTAACTTACTGCTGGTTTATAAATATGCGTGAAAATTTATCTACATTCCCCTTTTTCCCCCCAGCAATGTGGTGGCAAAAGAATTCAATTTAAGAAGTCTCTCTCATTTTTACTCCTTGTCTAAGTCGGTGGCTATTTGGCAGTTTTTCTCCTACAGGGGGCTTGAATTTATTTGAGAAAACCTGAGTGTATGTCTTTCCCAAGTCATGGCTTGCATCTGAATGTAAAACTCAGATGCACACTCATTGAATATTAATTTAGATTATAGATCGCTGTAAATCATATATGTTGCTCTCTAGTCTTCCCTTTTTCTCTGCCTAAATGACTGATGACCGAGCTGTCACTTCTTTATAGTGTAATACCTCTTGTGATGCCTCATCACATAGGTATATGCCAGTTGGGCAATAGCTATACTCGTGAAATGAATACTTATATCAAGAAGTGCCTGGCAGTGGCTGCAAAGGCTACAGTATTAGGACATTGCTCACCTCACCCCAGATGAGACTCTGGGGACAAAAAGCCCATTTTGTTTAGTTGCCACTTGACTTCATGAAATTAAGTTGATTTTCCCCCAGGATCTATATCTCTGACTTAGCATAAACCCCCACTAGGCAGGCTTCTGTTGCCTAGCAACACTTATTTAGTAACCTTTCAGAATTATCATTAACTAATAAGGAGAGAATGTCCCTATTCTATGTTATTCACACAGCCTATGCTACAGACACCTCTGCAGGCGATCGGGGTTATCTCTATAGATACTTTTCTCTACCATCTTCACTACTTCCATAGCCAGTGCTCCCCAAAATATACAGGTGCCAGACCAAGAATAAAAAATATAAAAAGGTGTTGTGAGAACTTAGGTATTGGTGCGCTAAACAGCAAAAGGAAATACCTCTACTAGGCTAGGTTGTTCAACATATCAAGATGCCCATGCAAATACCCCCTACAAAATACTCCCACAGAAAATGGAAAGTAGACACCTGACGTCCCAAGAAGCATGTAAGACCCCAAGAATTCCTGCCATGTGTGGGGTCCAGATGAGTGTTGCTTGAAGGAAATTGTTGGACACTAGCCTTTGGCGTCGATTTTGCTGGGGGGCATGTGTGGGTGGAGGGTAGAAGTGCAGAAAGGAAGTTAGGGCTTTGGAGTTAGCCCTAACTGAATGTGCTCTTCCGACTATTTGACCTTGAGTGAGCTACTTAATCTATCTCATCATTGTTTCTCATTTGTTTAGCGAATAGTGGAGGTAATAATGCAGGTCCTTGATGAGGAGGTGCAGTGACTGACCATGAGGGATTAACAGTATAATTAGAACCATTTCTTTGGTCAGTCGCATTTCACCAGCTTGTTCGAGAACTGCTTTGCCTCCTACCTTTCTGGTCTCTCTGAAATATACTCCATGAAGTGCTCTTCTTCTAACGGTCCCTAAAATATCAGTGTTTCCCCAGGGCTTTGCTCTGTATTCTCATCTAGGGGGGCCTTGGGGTTACTAAATCTGTATCTCTAGTTAGGATTGCTCTTCTGGAGCCTAGACTCGCTTATAAAGCTGAAATCTACATCCTCCAGCCTCTTTCTCTGGAGGCCAGACGTACCTCAGGTTCAAAAGATTCACAATCAGACACGACACTGCCTTTTCCTCAGAACATGCTTACTCCACCCTATTCCTGATTTCAGTGAATTTTACCTCCTCTTTTCCAGCTGTCTAAGGCAAAAAACCTAAAAGTTTGTCTCGCTCTCTCCTTCTCCTTCCCTCATGTCAAGTTGGCTAAGACTCATATCGAGCTCACCTCATTGATAACTCTTGAGTCTACCCAGTCCTCTGCCCTTGGTAAACTCACCATTTCCGTTCTCCCCTCTGACACTTACTCCACTTGGTTGCCACAGCAACATCTCATTAAATTGCTTCCCATTCTCTTGAATATCTAAGGCCTTTCTCTGTCTCATTTCAGCTCTTACTGCCCCTCTCCTTGTCCTCTGAGCTTCAGCTGTACTACCTATTTTCAATTCCCTGACTGGCCTGTGGAGTCTCTCACACCTTCATGCCTTCACGTATCCTGTTCCCTCTGCCTTGATCACCTCTTACCCTTTACCCATCTAGCCAATCTCAAGAATCCGCCAAGATGGCAACTTCCTATGAGACGCATTGCCTGATGTCCCGGCATAGCCTTCAAGGATCCAGGTTAGGGATCAGCCTCTGGACTCCAAGCTTTGGTTCCCTGGGCAAAGCTCCTTCATAGCTCTCAGCATCTGTACTCTAGTTATCTGTTTGCTTAATTCTATCTACCTCCAGCCTGTATGACCCCAGGGGGTGGGTTTTATTTATATATTCTTAAAGCCTAGTCGATAGTAGGTGCTCAATGAATGTTTGTTAAAGAAAGAAATGTTTTAATCAACGAGGCTTTGTTGATCATCCTCTATGCAAGGCATTGGCAAGGCCTTTGCCTGAAAAGATTTCAGGTCCAGTTTGAGAATCAATAATTGCTTCAAAGCTATGGAGTCGCTTGATCTGATAAAACTGTTAGGCTGGCATATGCTAAATACAATATAATATCGATATTGAATGTGAGGGATGTTAGACGCTGTCACCAACACTGGGACAGTCAGGAGGAGGACTTGACTTAGACCTTGATGGATGGTAGGACTGGTAGAGGTGAAGTGAATGTGAAGAAAGAATGTTCAGGGAACAAGGCAGACCAACTCGTCTTGAGCGGAGAACACAAGATGGGAGCAATATGCTGGAGAGTGGAGGTTCTTGACTGCCAGACAGAGTTTGGACTGGGAGGCAGTGGTAAGCCATCGGCTACCTGTAATCATAGTAGAGATGCTCTAGGAAGAGTAACCTGGTAGCTGTGTTGGCAGAGAGGCCATTTAGGAAGGTACTACAATTATCTAAGCCCTTAGTGGATGGCCTGCTCTTGGCCTATGACAGGGATCTGAACCACAAAGGACAACCTCCACTGAACTTCCAAAAAAATCAGTGTTAGAGCTAAAATGAAATGAATTTTTGCTATCATCCTGGGTTTTCATCCTGTTGGAGTCAAATTGAATCCAGGGAATCTCTCGAGGGCCCCCCAGAACTGATGTGGAGTTCGGATTCTTATCTGTGGCTCATTTCTCCCTCCCATGTGAAAGGTGTGTGACTAATGTTTCAAGCCTGACAGAATGGAGAAATAGTTCCCAGGTACGAGGAGACCCGGAGGAGAGGCCGATGGTCACTGTGAGATTGGAGGATGAGGTTGGCTTGAACTCACCGGCTTAGAGATGACAGCGGGACTGGAGGCAGCAACGGCAGCAGCACACAGACCTGGTTAGGACGCTCTGTGAACCTTGGTGTGAGAGAATGACAGAGCGCTGGCCAGGAGCCAAGGCAAGCCGGCTTTGGAGAAGCATGTTTACTTACGGGTGTGCAACTTGGAGACGAGCACAGGAAAGAATTTTTGTGGATCTCCTTGAGAAGCCGCAGGACCACAGACACACCTGAATCCTATTCATGTTCACCCGGAAGCCCAGGCTTTAAAACAATCCTGTTTTTCTTCCTATGTTTGTTTGGCTTGGTTCAGGGGGTTGGGGAGAGGAGGAAGGGTGGTGTTCAGGGAGAGTGTGGGCTGTTTGTTTGCAGTTGGTCCCTGGGTTCACAGTGGACGTCAGGAGCATGTCACTTATCTAGTCTCCTGCTTCACTCTCTCCTCTAAATCCAAACAAAAAATTTAACATCGCCCAAAGGAGAGTAGTCAGTTTAATAACTCGCCATGCCGCACTTTGAAAACTGCAGGTTTCAAATGACTAGGCCTACGCATTTTCACCAACTCAGACAATTAAAAGGACCCCAGGGGCCTACGCGGTGCTGATTCAAGTGGTGCACGTTGTCATTAAAAATGGAAAGAGTCTCTGGAAATAGATTCCAGGTATGGGTGAGCTTGTTTCTCTGCTTGATGAGAAGGTAGCCCCATCCTATGGGTACCCAGGTCAGTTGCTTAGTGGCTCGATTGCTCCACAGGTAAAATGTGCCCATTGGCCCTCTCTACTTCTCAGGGTTGTCAGAGGGTGGAGTGAGGCTGTAGATTTGCAGCACACAGCCGACATAGGTCCAGGTGAAAGCAGGAGTCCCTCCATCTCTGTTGCTCTGTGGTGGTGACTGCATCACCAGCATGCCCACCGTAGGGGGCTCTGACGAGGGCCTGGGATGAACACACGTTGGACTTCAGTCTTTATTTTTTCTCCAAATGTCTCTTGCTGCTTGTCTTCCAGTTTGTGGAGCTGCATAAAGGCTTGAAATGGTCGTTCATTATTATACCCACCATCACCATGACAGCCTAGAGAGGGATTGGGCCTCTACTCTTTCAGAAAGATAGCCGAATCACAGAACAATTTGAAGACTTGGAGCCAGTCGGCAGTTCGCTGGGACTTAACCTTCCATTTCCCAGGTCTTTGCCCCACCATGCATTCCCTACAGGTACAGAGGAGGCCTGCTCTTCTCCCACTATAGTCCCATGACTTTGGGATGGAGTGGGGGCAAGGGGGTGTGTGTGTGTGTGTGTGTGAAGGCTAGTGCCTCTTCTTTCCCATTCACGACCCTCCGTACCCAGCTCAGGGGGCCATCGTTGCAAGATCCGAAATATACCTCATGCAGGCCATAGTCTCAGACACTGTGAGTTCATTTCTGGCTAGTCTGTTACTTCTCTGCACCCTGAGGTACCGTGACAGCGATGGGGAGAGGCTCTCAGCACAGGAGAGAGGCGTATAGGGTGCTGTGTCTCAAGGGCTATGGTGACAAAGCCAGTGGGCCCACATGGGCACTGACCTCTAGCTGGAACTTCTGTTCTACCCCCATTTAACTGACTCTAACAGTCTGTGGTTCTGAGTTCCCCTGGTCTCACTTCTCAGTCAGTTCAAGGAGGTAGGTTTCTTGCTGACACCATTGGCAAGAAGCGTGATGATAAACACCCTTGGAACAAGAGGCCTTGTCAATCCAGCCCCAGCTCCTGCCAAGTTAGGAGCTGCCGCATCAAGTCCAAGCCGTTTTGGGTACCGAAGCACAATCCCAGAGCAAATGTTTGTCCTGGGCACGAGGTCGCAGGTGGTGATGTCCCACAGGTTTTGCTTGGGCTACAGGTAGAGGAAAGGGAGCTAGACGAGCATGGAGAAGGGGAGTACAGATCCCACACCCACTGGGGCTTCCTCCCACGTACCGCCCATCCCATGCAGCCCCATGAGTGAGCATTATTTCCCCACTTGACAGGTGAGGGAACAAGACTTGGAGTGGTGAAATGATGGGCCCTGGGCCACAGAGCTATTTAGGGGCAAAGCCACAGTAAGTCCAAGTCTGCCTACACTTTCTGATGAACCATGCAGAACAGGTCAAAGAGGAGGATGAAGGCCAGAGCAGAGCCTCAGAGCAGAGTTCCAACTGCCTTTCTTTACTGAGACCAGACCCAGCATTGATTGACATACTGATAATTTAAAGGTATAGATAGAAAACATGTCTGCACCATAAAATGTCCTGTGAAACCAACTTCATATCCACGTGACAAAATATGTTAGATACCGTCTCTGCCAGGAATCTGTGCCCTTCTCCTAATGAGGCCCGGCCCGGTCTCGGGCTCTCCACAAGCTCTTTAAGGAGGCCAGTGAGTGAGCTGTCGTGTTGACAGGAGCCCCGACCCTGTGGTCAGTAGTTGCATTGTCAGATGCAGACATGCCCTTGGCACTGCCTACCATGCAGGAGGACTGAGGTAATGGAGGAGGTGGGGCGGGGGGGGTTAGGGGAGGGAAATAAGAAAAGAAAGGAAAAGGATACGGGTTACTGGTTACCCATAACTTCCCAGGGGCTCTCGTCCATAATGGGAGGTTATTCCCACCTCCTTGAGGGACCATCTGCTGCTCAGGAACATGTTGACCTAGAGAGGAGGGACCTGTAGGGTCCTCCTTTTTCTTTCTCTCCTGCCCCTTTGAGGGGAAAATAAAGTGTAAAAAAAGCATAGACTGTGCATCAAGCGGACTGGAGATTAAACTCCACCCAGGCTTCCTCCTAGCTTTCTAGCTGCGTGATTTTATGCTGGCGGCTTCACCTCTCTGACCCACACCATTTCCTCACCCATAAAATGGGCAGCACGGAGCCCATCGCTTCCCCTCGGAGTTTTGGCATGGTTAAGGACTTGGGTTTTAGAGTCAGGAGGACTGCAAGGTTAGTCTTTGTTTCAGTGACTAGAGCTGGGCAACCTTGGGTAAATTATTCATTATTTCTGATCTCGTCTTAAACTATTTGTATTCCTTTATTGCCACATCTGGTAAATGAGGATGCTAATAATTCCACCTTCATACAGCTATTGTAAGGATGAAATGAGGTACTATGTCTAAGGGGCTGGCACATAGCAAGGGCTTTTACCCAGTTACCCATCAATATGACTAATATTGATTACTCAGTTGGCTAGGGGGGGCCTGCTTGCCAGTCCACGGGATGTCATTTCATTCCCCCCTCTCAGTAAATGGGAACAGGCAGACCCCCCTCCCTAATGTTTACACACAATGATTTTTAGATGGCGTTATGCTTTGCCCATGTTTCTGTTGACAGCCTGTTAACTGGAGAGATGTGATGGAAAAGAGCTGCTTGGATCAAAGCGATCTTTGTAGTAGGCCTTTCATTGTATTTGTTCTTCAATCACAGACGACACTTACTGGGTACCTTATCTGAATTTGGCACAATGGATGAATGAGAGAGAGAGAGAGAGAGGAAAGGAGGGAGGGCGAGAAGGAGGGAAGGGGAGAGGGAGAGAGAGAGAGATTCATTATTGCCTTAAAGTCAGCATATCAGCTGTATAAGGCTCAGGACGCTTGACAGATTCCCAGGGTCATGATAGATTCCCAGCTGCTGGGGTCCAGAAGGACACCTCCTAATTTAATCTTTGGCTGAGCCTTTTCTTTCTCGTCCTCTTTCTTTCTCTTTCTTCCTCCTCTTTTCTTTGTCCTTCTTCCCTTCCACATTTCCTTTCTTCTTTTCTCACTCCTCCCTTCATTTCCTCTTTCTTTCATTCTTGTAGTCTTTCTTTTGTTTTTTAATCCCTCTTCCTCTCGCTTCCTTTTCTTCCTTCTACCCATTTCCTCTCTCTCTGGTCTCCTCTTTCTCCTTGTCTTCTTCCTGTTCTTCCTTTCTAGGTCTTCTCTCAGCAGCATTTATCATGACCCCCAAGAGTATTATGTGCAAAGTGAGGCAAAATCCACTTTTTAAAAATAATGATTTGTTTTCTTCTGATTTGGAAAGTAAAAATGTCTATAATATTCATTATAGACAATTTGTAAAATAAGATAGATAGATAGATAGATAGATAGATAGATAGATAGATAGATAGATAGATAGTCCCCGTTGCCCAAAATAATCCTCATTAATATCCGGGAGTGTTTATTTCTGGTTACTCAGTAGTTTGCGCTGAGTGTCCCCTCCATTCAGGCTCCATCTAGAAGCTGGGGAAGCCACAGAAAACAAGACAAGGACCCCATTCCATGGAGCTTACATGTGAGTGAGGGGAGGTGGTCAACAAACGTCAGTCAAATAAAAAATAATTTTGAGTGAGATAAATATCATAATGAAATGGGGTGGTTTGATAGGCAGAGAGCTGGGGTAGAGGAAAGTCCGAGGATTAGAAGAGATGGCATTTGAGCTGGTGTCTAGATGATGCAAAAGGACCAGGCAGGCAGGGAGCAGGGGAAGAATGTCGTACGTAGAGAGACTGCAAAGTACAGAGGCCTGGGTGGGGTCGTGCTTGGATATGTGAGGAACAGGAAGCACCTGTTGGGTGAGAAGGAGCGTTGAAGGTTGTTACCATATGTGGCCATGGTAAACCTTTGGAGGGTTTTTACGTGGGGGAGTTGCCTGCATTGCCTTGCAGTTTTAGCACACCTTCCAGGGGTTGCATGAAGAGTGCATTGCCGGCACACGAATGAGGGAGAGCAGTTAGGAAGGCGTGTCAGTAGACGAGGGAGAGGCCGTGCTGGCTGGCTCGGACAGGGGCGTCGTCTGTTTATTTGACTTTTTAATAGTGTCTGTGGTCATAGTATCTATATTTTGTATCTGTGTTTATATATAGGCCATTTATTACTTTCTAAGTACTTCCTGTGGTGCCAAGCACTTGATTTTTATATAAATTTTCTCATTCATTTTTCATTCTACCCTATGAGGCAGGCATAGTAACCCCTAATTGCAGATGAAGAAATCGAAACTCAGATAGATTGAAACAACAACAACAACAACAACAACAACAACAAAAGAAAAGAAAAGGAAAAAGTTACCAGTCGTCCCCGTCCTTTAAAACAGACCTTCTTAAGAAATGGGTTCTATTTCTTTCTGGTCCTTTACTCACAAACACCGAAGTTTATAAAATACAGATAGCAGAATCAGAATTTGAACCCAAGTCTGACTCACTGCACAGCTTAACCACTACCCTGCACATTTAAAACCCTTTTAATTATGTTAATGTTATTGTACGAGCCTCTTCTTATACACTATAGCTCAACTTGTTGATTAGTCATCTGTTGCCATGATAGTGTTTATCATACCATCACAAATACTCAGTAGCACACACGGATAAGGGTTTATTGTTTACTCATCTGAAATTGCTATAGGTCTTTCAGGTGGCTCTGCTGATCTTGGCTGGACTCGCACGTCTAGGGAGCATTAGATTTAGGCTGACCTAGACTGGCCTGCTCCATGTGTCCTTCACATCCCACCCCACAACAGGCTAGACTGAGCATGTTTACGGTGACAGCAGAAGTGCTAGAGAAGAAAAGCAGAAACATGCAAAGCCTCTTTAGGCCCAGCCTCAGAACTGACATTCATATCTCCCACATTCTGTTGGCCAATGTAAGTTACAAGGCCAGCTCAGATTCAAGGGGCGGAGAACTAGATTCACATGGAACAGGGAATATGTAGATGAGAGCTTTGGACATTAAGACATGGCTGCTTTTGCAGAGCGTTTGTCGGACAAAATAATGGGTGCCAGCCATCGGAACAGAGATTGGCTAATCGGCCTCAGAGTCCAGAAAGCCCATATCTTTGGGATGTACTTGTAAGATTTTTATTTAATCTCTGAATATCGTGTTAGCACTCTTTATTGGCTCTGTAATGTACCCACAGTCTTCTAAGTTAATTGGGTCCCTATAAGGTAAGGGATTCTTAGAAGCAGGGGTGTTTTGTAGTGACTAGGCTATGAGCCCAGATAGGGAGTTTTCTTCTGAAAGCAGTGGGTGCAGAGTGAGTAAAAAAAGCTCAAATTATGACCATCTTGGGCTCAGAAGGTCATGACAAGCAGACAGACCACAAACTGGTTATGGGGAGGAAAAGAAGATCTTAGACCAAGCTCTGAGACCAATTTTAAATCAGAAGGAATTTCACCCATCCGTTCTAATAGAGAAGACTTTGGCCAAAACCAAATCACTTTCTCTTTTCTCAGCCTTCCTTTATAGAGAATAATGCTCATCAGTTGGCTAATGGTATCTGTTCTGACATTGCTGCTGCAGACCTAATGCTTTGTTTATTTAATTGCCTGAATGAGGATCTCATCAGAAAGGCTGGAGGTGTTGCAATTAGCCTTGAGGGTTAAATAGTAAACACAACTATAACTTATTACTTTGATGCTGCCATAACTTAAATAAACATTGACTTGAGAGGAGATAAGGGCACAGGACACAGATTGCTGCTATTCCCCTTCTTTGATGACTTCTAGATAATCAGCTAACTGAACATGAGATGCTACATTTTTATTAAGTATGTAAGAATAAGAAACATCCTATCTTCAAGTAGTCAAGTTATGCCTAATCTGTGACAAAAGTGAAGGCCAACTTTGGGTTTGAAGGTAACTTCTAATCTCTTTCCAGATTTAAATCCTTTGTTCCACCCTTTCCTCCAGAAATCCTCCTTAGCCCTCCTGGAAGTGACTTTTCATCGAGATACTTTTAGAGACCAATAGACTTCAGAGTCTACATCATGGGATTGATCTTGTCCACCCTGGATCTTTCAAGAAAGCCTTGGAGAAATACCAAGCTCAGACTTACCGAATACAGGAGAAAACCACACGATTACCTCAACAGTTCCTAAACAGGAATTTGAAGAAATTTAATGCATCATTTCTGGTTCAAAACAAAACAAAACAACAGCAGTAGGGCTGGGAGTGTTGAAACTGCCTTAGCTTGTCAAACTGTACCTACTGAGATTCTAGAACAAACCTTCATACTTAAAGGTATAAAGTGTTAAAAAGCTTTTTCTGTAAAATTCTGGGACAAGCAGGGATCTCTAGTCTCATCCCTTTTGCTCCTCGTTGTTTTGCAGAGCCTACCTAATGCACTGAGATTTTTTTTTTAAGTAAGAATTATAAACATTGAAAGGAAGCAACAGCTGTCTCTAGTGGCAGAAGATAAGATTATTTACCTAGAAAACAAAGAGAAGTTAGAAATGTTAGACCCGTTAGAAGAAATAAGAGAGTAAAATGGCTGCATAAAAACTCAGCATGTTAAAACCAGTAGCTTCCTATAAGCCAGCAATAACCAATTAAGAAGTATAACGAATGGGAAATTTACACTAGGAACAACTATTATAAAACATGTAAGGGATAAATTTAGCAAAAAACGTGAAAAGTTAAAATGAAGAAAACTGTACGACTTAACTGCTAGATATAAGAAAAAGATCAAAAAATAAAAATGGAGAGTATACTATGGGTATACTCAATATTTTTCATATAGTCAGTTGTCTTCAAATTAACTTATGACTTTCATGCAATCTTTATTCAAAATTCCCAATAATAACTTTAACTACAACTTAATAAATGTATTCTGAAATTCATCTACAAGAGAATAAGAATAAGAAAATTTTCTAAAAAGAACAATAAGGGGGGGCAGAATTTGCCTTATCAAATATCAAACCTTACAGATATGATTATATTCAGACATTTGGAAAGCCCTTTGCTTATACTGTATACAAAAATAAATTCTAAGTGACTCAAAATTCTAAAAATGTAAATCAATTACAGTTGTATTAAAGTATGGAGTAATATATATATATATATATACACACACACACACACATATACATATATGTATATATACATGCATTGGTTTATATGTGTGTGTATGTAATATAATTTGGAGGTAGAGGAGGTATGAAAGTTAGAAGCCATAAGGAGAAGATTTCATCGCTACATTACAATGTAAGATTTCACCAATAGTGTGAAATTTTATAAGCAAAGTTAAAAAACAAAGAATCTGGGAGAACATATTTTCTTTAGATAAAACAAACGAAAGGATTATATCTGTAGTCTACAAAGAATTCTTACAAATGAATAAGGAACAAAATCTGTATGCAAGGGAGCAAAGACTATGAAGGGGTGGTAAACAGGAGAAGAATAAATACCCAATAAACATTCGAAATGTCCAGTCTCACTGGTAACAAGGGAAATGCCAATTAAAACAACAGTGATAGTTGTGTATGTCAGACTGACATTTAAAAATTAATATTTAATTGTGATAAAATGAGTTCTCATTAATGTTGGTGCAAGTGTAAATAGATATAACAGTTTAGCAGTAAATTTAGAAACATAAAATGTACATGCTTTTCGCATGAGCAGTTTCACTTCTAGGAATCTCTTCTACAAAAATACCCACATACCTAAAAATCTGTCAGAGAATAATTAGTTACATACTGCTCACTCTTTAAAAAGAACAAAGTGTTTTTATTTGTACTAACATGAGAAATTATATATGGACTATTGAAAAATTTATTCAAGATATATGGGTAGTTAAATCATTTATGTGTAAAAAAAAAAAAAGATCTGAAAAGCTCACACTAGCAGTTGAGGGCAGTCACCTCTGGGAAGAGCAGCACGATGGACTGGGGGCAGGGGAGAGGGCCACTTCTTGATACATTTCTGCATTTGTTAAAATTTCGCAATGAACATCTTTGGTAACTTTTCAAAAGTATGTAATGATACATTCTTAAATTGAAAATTCTTATGCTAAATTTTGAAAATCCACAAAAGGTAGGACAAAACAGTAAAGATCCTCCTTCTCTTTTCCCAGTGACACTTGACATTTTGAAGTAAAGAGGAAAAAAAAAAAAAAGAATCCAGCGGAGTTAATCAGTAGAAAATGTAGATCAACAAGGTGGCATGACAGTGGCTTTGCGGGGAAGGGAGACCTGGCTGTTTCTCGGGATTTTTGCCATTTGCAGGTTGACGCTGGAGAAACCGTTGACCTCGTCTGGGGTCCAGCTAGATTTTCTCCATTCTGCAGGTAGGGTGACCTACTTCCATGGGAAGAAGAGGCCAGAGAGAAAGCATGCCAAGGAAGGCTCTGCCTAAATGTGAAGTGTTACCCTTAGAACGTCCGTGAATGAATGTCAGAGCCCAGTGTCATAGATGGCCACCACGAAGTGAGAGTACTCCTTGTAGAAGCTGAATTCCCACAGTGTGGAGTGGGGTGGAGCTGAAATAGATAAAACATGGAAGACCATGACGTCTGG
The DNA here is from genome assembly GCF_000151845.1 of Pteropus vampyrus. NCBI lineage: Eukaryota > Metazoa > Chordata > Mammalia > Chiroptera > Pteropodidae > Pteropus > Pteropus vampyrus. Next base: position 1,583,998 of record NW_011888885.1, on the reverse strand, counting down.
TAGAGGAGGGTGGTGAGCGCTTGCACGCGCATGCGTGTGTGTGTGTGTGTGTGTGTGTGTGTGTGTGTGAGAAACTTAAAAACATTTGTAAATCAGTAAAGGAAAACATTTTAACGTAGCATGATGAACAGAAGACTGAAGTACTAAGGAGGAACTTGAAGTAACTTGGAGCAATTATATTTGGGGAATATTAATTAAAAGATACTTCCAAAGAGTAGCTGCATGTGCCTGTGTGTGTGTGTGTGTTGGGGGAAAGTCGAGTAGAGAGAGGTGATGGGCATTGGGTAGCTAGCTTTGTTATTAAATTCAAACAGTTTCTAAAAAGAAAATAAAATCCCCGTTTGACTCAGATATGGTTCATTTTCTGAGGCAATGTCAAGAGGCACAGGATCAAATCCAGCTTGACACCATCCGATACAGAACTCAGCAGTCTCTAGAAGCTGGAGCTGAGCTGCAGCTTGGCTAATGAGAAATCTCTGTCCTCTGCCAATGCCTCGGGGGCCCATCTCTTCCTCTTTGGCAAGCAAGAGACAAAGAGAACTCAAAGCAGAGTGGGGACATAAAAGGTCACCCAAAACATTCATTTTGCAAGCTCCCCACCAGGCCCTGCCAGAAAATAGAAGAGCGTGGTTTCACAGTTTAGCTAGAATTTGAGCCATCGACTTCATGCTTCAACCTAGGATAGGTTTTAATGAACCCTACAGGATATACATATTGTCCAGCCATTGGCAGTGAGAAAGAGGAGATGGGCCACATGGAGCTGAGCCATGTCGGCTCATTTATCCCCTGGGTGTGAAAGGGGTGACTGTAAAATTTAGATGAAACTAGAAGTCAAGATTCAGAGCTCCCTACCTAAACATCATGGTTTGTTATTAAGTTCGCTTTCACCAGGTAGACGTATTACAAAATGCAGTAAACCTGTTGTTCTATGGACGTTTGTGCATTTCAGTGGTTTAGCCTGTAGAACTCTCAAGTGGAAGTTAGATTGTCTCCATTATGTCCTTTCTAATTTGTTCAATATCTCTTTAAACCGACCCCCTTCCCCCTGTCCCCAATGCCAGTCTCCATGCGTGCGTGGGTTATCACAGCAGCCTGGGAGCTGTCCGCCCTCATCCAGTCTTGTCCCCTTCAGTGTGTCACTCACACCACCTGGGTCTCCTTCCCCAGACTTCAGCTCTGCTTGTTGCTTCAGCGCTCAGAAACCTTCCCTGACGCCCAGGGTCTGTTATCATATCTCCACCGCCCACCTTCCCGACCACATCTCTTACACGTACACCCCTCTCCCCTCCATCTTGTGCTCTGATTCAGTGCTACAGCCGCCCAGACTACCTGCGGCTCCTCAAAAAATGCAGTCCTCTGTCTTGTATGTGTGCCTGGTAATTGCCGTTTGTCTCAAGATACAGCTACACCAAGCGTCATCTCTAGGAAATGTTCCCTAACCTCCTCTGCGTTATGTGCTGTTCCCCCACACTCTAGAAGCTGGGTTTACTTCCATCCCGGCACCTTTACTATATCCTCACTGGCTAGTTGTTGGTCTGATTCCCTGACCAGCCTGGAAAACATCTTAAAGGTTAAAATCATGTATTTCTACCCATTGCACCTTGCAGAGTGCCTGGCACGTAGTTGGTGCTCCATGAATGTGTTATAGAAAAGAATGAATGCAGGTAGTTTTTAGCTTAGTTCGTGACTACATGGGTGTGGGTCTTTGTCGTGTCTGATCAGACACCAGTAAAGTCATACTCAGTCTGCTGTGTTCTCAGGAACATGGTGAGGATGGATAAGATAAACAGTGCCGGGGGCAGATAGAAAATAACTTGAAGACTCTTGCCACTCATCCTGGAGCATCATCGAGTAGTGTCTACTGGGTCTCCCTAGGGTGTTCGTGAATTAAAACTCCTATGTTGTTCCAGGTCAGCTGTTGCCAGCAAACCGCAATACACCGAGTCCCATTGATCCTGACACCATCCAGGTCCCGGTGGGGTATGAGCCAGACCCGGCAGATCTTGCCCTCTCCAGCATCCCTGGTCAGGAAATGTTTGACCCTCGCAAACGCAAGTTCTCTGAGGAAGAACTGAAACCGCAACCCATGATTAAGAAAGCTCGCAAAGTCTTCATCCCTGATGATCTGAAGGTAAATTGGAACTGGTAATCAGGCTTTGGGAAGATAGAGAGTGGGAAGATCAAGAGGCAAATTAAAAGGGTGGCCCCAGGAAGATCACACAAACTAGTGAACGAAAGACTCCGTGATCCTTGATCCTGTTTCTTGGAGTGTGGCTCCAGGCAAGTTGCTTCTTCTAATGGGTGTCTTCTGAAACATGCCTTTCATGTCCTGATAATACACAGAAATAAGGAGAAGCAATAAAATGTTAGAGTGATTTGCAGCCCATGAAGGAGGCAAACACCCTACTATCTGCAAGGAAACCCAGGACGGTCTAATAAAATCAAACCAAAATCTTTCAGGGTTGGAAAGAGAAAGAAAATTACCTGGGAAGGGCATCTCGACCTCACAGCCTTCCAAGGGGTCCCTTTCTTTGGGGGATTTATTGATAGTCAATTGCTGCCTTTTCCCTGAAGGCCTCAGGGAATAACAGCTGGAGACAGGACCTCTCTCTACATTGTCACCCTTGGATGACCACAGTGGGATTTTGTTAAGGAAGCTGGTGGGTTCCCTGATACTATTTATGTGCAGTGTTCACTCTGTGTAGCTCAAGTAATGATCACTCGAATGTCTCAACAAAAGGTTAATTCCAGGTTGTTGTTTTTTTCTCTTGTGTTGAAGGAATACTTTCTTTATAAAGGAACATAGATTTCCCTTAGGAAATCAGGTATAACTTTAAACTATTTTGACACATTTATGAAACTTTGGAAAGGGAATTCTTTCCTAAATGATGTCCACTAATACCAGATGAGAACCACTTTTGTTTAGTGGTTGCTTAGAATGTTCTGTATTTATGCTTCTTTCAGTCTTATGGACAATGGAGATTTGATTATATACATTCAAGGCACTGGAACCAGGCATGAGTAGCCCTTTTCTAATTTCTGAACCGCATTTCTTAAACCTAAATATGGTTTAAATAGAAAGTCATTCCTAGGCCGAGAAAACGGATCTTTGAGACATTGTCCTGGAGCCGATTGAGACCAGTTGCCTCAGTTTTTCGCATCTAGAAAGAGCAAACGTACCTGGCAGATTTAAATCACTGCTGTCATCCACATACCTGTGATTATCTTGAGTGATGCAGAATTGTCAAATGTCAGGGCCAAAAGGGACCTCAGAGATTCATTAGACCAAGTTATCATTTTGCAGTGGAAGAAACAGAGAAGCAGAAAGGTGAAAGAAGGTGAACACTGCTAGGTACGGTAAGGCCTAGCCTAGTCCCCAAGTCTTATAGCTTCCAGCAAGGTCATTGCAGCATGTTGGCCCTTCCAAAGGGCTACAACAGGGGCTCACGGGTGACAAACCAGTAGCTGTCACCCTGAGAATCAAAAGAGGAAAGTGCAGAATAAACCACCAGAAAAATCTAAACTAGTCAGGGTGTTGATTTTTAGCCTAAGACTGGGCATGCAGGGGGCGCCATGGGATTGGGTCCTGGGCGATTAGGTATCAGCTTTCAGCGGGGCCGTTTTCCTGATCTTGTGTTCTTAGCCGTCCAGTTCTGTGTGGATTTGAGAACTCGCCTCTGTACTAAACTGAGGAGCACATACAGCATGGATTTCCTTTTGAATGGAGAATAGGTTGAAAGGGTGCTGATGAGTAATAGCTATAACTTCCAGCCAGACCTTCACAGGGTCTCCAAATTTATAAGTTCAAAGCGGAGAGCAAGCTTACTTAATAACTCAGGTAACCTTGGCAACAAAGAGGCCACCTGAAAAATGTCTGTGCTGGAATTATGCATGTTACTACTGTTGTGGCCAGGCCTGACCTTTTCACACGGCAGGTCGGGAGTAGGCAGGAACATTCTCCCGCCATTTGTCCTTGGATTTCTTCAGTTGTGGGTGAAGCCTCAGGCCACAGGCCATGAACTCATGTGAAGCAAGAGGCAGAGCTGTAACATATTTCTCCTTGCAGAAGGACTGAGCTGGGGCGGGTGGCAGAGGTGTTTGTGGGCCCCAGCATTGGATGGGCAAACCAACTGAGTGAAACGGCCCCCACTGATAAATGGGCTTCTCCACAGCTAACTGAACTTCCTCCCTTGAGCCAATCGTTTGAGTTAGCATGCATCCCCTGGGAAAATTAAGGAGTGGCATACTGGGATTCCTAGCTGAGAATCAGTTTAATTACTTTGATGTCTTAATACTTTTCAACGTCCAATCAATCACTTGATAAATATTTTTTAAATGCTGCCGTGTTCCAAGCCCTGTATCAGGGGCTGGGGATCGCAAGGTGAGCCAGTACCGACATTGTTCCTACCTTCCAGGAGCTTCCAGTCTGGTGAGAAAAAGGGATATTGACCTGTCAGGAGAGGGCTGCTGTGGGGAGGAAGCATCAAACATGAGGCCCTCGGAAAGGTGATGGGACTGCACTGAGGGGACCCTTGCTGGGCGGGGGGGTAACTGGGCAGCCAGATGGCATCTGCACCTGCGAGTCAGAGAAGGGGGCAGGGATGTAGTGCCAAATTTGTCAGCCCCACTCAGTATCCTGCTTTCCCCTCCCCCTAGCCATTCTGTGACAACAAAGGGCATCAAGCCAGTTTTTCTCGGCCAGGACGGTCCTCCTTCCATCATTCCTGCCTTCTGTGTCTTCTGCTCCATTCCTGTTCCCAGCTCCTCCCCGATCCTCACCTAAGGTGGTCCCCATCCCACACCTTTCCTAACTAACCTGCATGTGTGGACAGGTCAGGCTAGGAAATGAAAACACCTGAGAAGTGAGAAAAGCTGAGAGACAGAAAAGTGGTTGTTACCCTGAGGTCACCAGCTGGTGACTGACTTCCTGGTCCTTAAGACCTGGTCGCCAACCACCAAGGCCATGGCCTGTGGCGGTCTGTCCCCATCCGTCTCCCTGCCATGCACACAGCTTCTACAGTTTCCCAGGGACTTGTTCTCTTGTACCCCTTCACCTCTCCAGCTCCCGTCCCCCTCAGCGCAGGTTCTGATACACCCTAAGTCAGCCCCTCTTCCGCGTGATCTTGGAAACCACACTGCCAGGAACGTTGACAAGCATGTAGATATACTGGCACTACCAAGGAGGCGGGATTGGAGCTACATCAAAGTAACACAACTTCCATCAGAACCGAGGCCTCCTTCACTGTTGTTAATAACCCTTGGGGCCCATACACCCCTGTGAAATCTTTCATTCCCCTAGCGTCTCCCGGCTGCTCTTGTCCAGCTACCTAGCCTCTCTTCCCTTCCTGTAGCTCCCTTTCGGAAGCACAAACAACAAACCCCACCAACCGCCATTGCACACCTGCCCCAGGCTTGCTCTAAGAAGAATTCCGGTACCCGCTATTATAAAGATCATTTTTTTTTCACTTTGTTATATATTATTGTGAAACGTACAGAAAGCTGAAAGCGCTTTATAAATAACAGTCCCAGCTCGTGAGCGGCAGACACGCTTCCCATCTCACGCTTTCTGTCTTCGTGCAGGGCACCTGTCTGCCGAAGGTTATGGGCAGATATGGGGGTGGACCACTGACCTTGGACCTGGCTTGCAGCCTTGACCCCAACCCGTATGACCTCTTCCAGTGCTAACTGCCCCCTTGGAATCCTGGGGGAGGACTGAACTGGCCTCACCCACTTATTCTGGGCGGCATGTCACCGCAGGTATTTGGCTTGCTAGGATTAAGGGATTTGCTGTTGCAAGTTGTTAAATAAAAAAACAGGAGGGGCGACAACATGCACCAGGTGGCACCATAAATCAATTAGGAGGGTGTAGAAGAAGGTTTGCATTTCTTAGTCTTCCTTGGAAGGTTCTCCCTTCTTTTGTCAGGGGGAGCAGCAGTGGGGGGAAAGGATTGCTTTCTTGTTGACTATAGTTAAACAAACATTACTCAAGCTAATTAAGGCCTAGAGAACAGTTAAACAGGAAATTACAGTAGGTGGTTTAAATGCTACCATCAATATGAGTGTATTGATCAGTGGCAGGTAGAAGTCTATTTTTTACTTTCTGTTTTGAATTACCAAAGTGTACATGCCCATTACGTAACATTCTAATAGTTAAGGATATAAAATAAAGGGTGAAAGGTCCTACCTCTCTCCTTGGCCACCCTCCTCTAATTCCCCTTCTGAAGGCACCACTCATACTTAGCTTGGCATAAATTCTCCTGGGCTTCTGTCTACGAATACATGATATTATGATTTTTTTTAACCAAAGCGGGGCGAGGCCATACATATTTATCTGCAGATCACCACTGTTTCTGCCCACGTAGCGGTATATCATGGATATCTTTCTGGTTCGGCTGGGTCATTAACAGCTGCAGAGTATTCTCCATCATAATGCAGTTTCAATCTCCTATTGATAATTATTGTTTCCCCTTTTTTTCAATGCCCGTGTCTGTGGGCACAAACATGAAGATGCCTATAGGATGAGATCCTAGAAGTGGACTTGCTAGATCAATGGTATGTGCATTTCAATAGTCGATAGATATTACCAGGTTTCCTTCTAACAACATAGCATTAACTTACACCAAAAAGCACATGAGTGCCCATGGAAGAGAAGGGTTCATAAAATAAAATTTTTCAACAAAAAGAGTAGAGAAATTCGGAATGTGATTTAGGGCGTGCGGTGAGCTGCTTGCTTTCACTCTGCCTCCGATGGATCTCTCCTCGTGGGACACATACCCTGCTGGGCAAAGAGCGTAGGAGCGTGTGTGGCAGGTTGGTCCCTGCCCCAAGAAGGAAGCCATGGCCCACGGACCCTCCTCGCAGCCCCGCAGAGACTGTCAAGGGAGGAGGCGCACGTTAAGCCACCCGGGCTGGTGCCTCGGCACAACCCGGAGGCCTGCCGGTGCCCCTGGCTGACACTGCGCTCTGCTGAAATCTAATATCTTGTTTCTTTTTCCTTCTGTAACTAATGAGCAGGATGACAAGTACTGGGCAAGGCGCAGAAAGAACAACATGGCAGCGAAGCGCTCGCGCGACGCCCGGCGCCTGAAGGAGAACCAGATCGCCATCCGGGCTTCGTTCCTGGAGAAGGAGAACTCGGCCCTCCGCCAGGAGGTGGCCGACCTGCGGAAGGAGCTGGGCAAGTGCAAGAACATACTCGCCAAGTACGAGGCCAGGCACGGGCCCCTGTAGGACGATGGCATTTGGGGGGAGGGGCTGGCCTTTGACTAGATGGACACTTTGTTTCCTGTCTGATCGCACCACACCCGAACCAACCTTCCTGACATCAGCACTTTACCAGAGGCACCGGCACAACCGCCCCGCGTGTCGGTGTGTATGTGCGCGCACGCCTGCGCTTGTGCTCCCGTGTGCGGTCAGCGGTGTGCGTGCGCGCGTGCGCGCGCGTCCCTTTCTTTGCACTTGCTATTTTCAGATGTCCCTCTCACCCTCTTTTAGTTCCGAAAAAGAAAGGTGCCATGTTTTTACTGGACTGTGGAGCCCTCTCGTGGGTTTTCCTGACCCTCCCTTCTCCCCTGCTCCTGCCGTTTCGGTGTTGCTGCGTGTTCGCTCTTACCCACTCTTCCAGGACCCTCTGCTTGGAGTCACTGACAAGGGCCCTGATAAAACGGTAGATCTCAGTTTTCAAGACGACAAGCTTTTGTTTCTGTTTAATCTGTAAGTAACCGTGCTAATAAGGTGCACAAAATTACCTAGCACTACACCGCAGCTCTATCCAGTTATAGGTTGCTTTCCTCATACTTTCAGTTTGGGTGATGATCGTCTTCAAATTTAAAGTGCTGTTTAGATTTATTAGATCCCGTATTTACTTACTGCTATCGACTAAGTTTCCTTTTAATTCTACCAACCCCAGATAAGTAAGAGTACTATTATAGAACACAGAGTGTGTTTTTGCACTGTCTGTACCTAAAGCAATAATCCTATTGTACGCTAGAGCATGCTGCTTGAGTATTACTAGTGGACGTAGGATATTTACCCTACCTAAGAATTTCATCCTTTAAAAAAAAAAAAAACAAAAATTACAGTAATGCATTCGAGCATGCCAGAACATCCCCAGGACAGGGAAGCGGAGGGAAATGCCAGGTCTAAGAAGGAGGGGTTAATTTATCAGTATACAGCCAAAAAAAAAAAAAAAAAAAAAGGCGTCTTGGAATAGCTTTTGACATTGATACATTTGGTTTGTTCTCTCCCCTCTCCTATAACCCACTCCCAATTTTTCTAGTTAACTTTTTCCATATCCCTCTTGATATTCAAAGCAATTCAATTACTTAAGATTCAGTTTGCCCCATTTTTTGTAATATATATATTTTTGTGAATTATACCTTGCTGTTTTTAAAAATCAGTTGATTAAGTTAATGAGTTGATGTTTTGTGAGACCTTTTTTCCTAGTGGTGTCATTTTTGAATGCTTCATAAATTAATAATTCTGGAGCTCGTGTTTCTTATTCTCTGTTTGCTTTTGAACGGATGTGCTTTTATAAAGTGGACTTCTGAAAATGAATGTAAAAGACACTGGTGTATCTCAGAAGGGGGATGGCATTGTCACAGACTGCGGTTAATCCAATCAATTTAAATGTTTACTATTGACCAAAAGGAGAGATTATTAAATTGTTTAATGTTTATACAGAGTAATTATAGGAAGTTCTTTTTTGTACAGTATTTTTCAGATATAAATACTGACAATGTATTTTGGAAGACATATATTATATATAGCAAAGAGAAAAGGAAAACTATTCCATGTTTTAAAATTATATAGCAAAGATATATATTCATCAATGTTGTACAGAGAAGAAGTGCTTGGGGCGTTTGAAGTCTTTAATATTTGAAGCCTATCACTGATACATCAGCATGTTTTCTGCTTTAAAAGTTTTATGACAGTTTCGAGGCTTGCTGTGATGAATCCCGCTCTAAAATAAATAAGAAGCTTTCTTGTTTCTTATTAGGTCTCAGAAAGAAGTCAGTTAACGTCACCCAAAAGCACAAAATGGATGTTAGTCAAATATTTATTGGATGATACAGTGTTTTTCAGGAAAAGCATCTGCCACAAAAATGTTCACTTCAAAATTATGAGTTCCTGGAATGGAATATCATTGCAAACACCCCAAACAATTCTGTTCTTCTCCGTGGGCACGTGCATCTTAGGCAGTATACAGTCAATATCGGTGCTATGTGTATGGTTTATAATTTGATGGATGTTTTGACTTTAAAGATTGTTCTCCTGTTTCACTAAGTTGTGTGATGTCAAAAGATTCTGCTGTTATCACAAAGAAACATTTTGTGCCAGATTAAAATACCTTTTCATCAATGGGATTTTCTAGTTTCCTGCCTCCAGAGTTATCTAATTCTTTAGTAACCTGGTGGTCTCTTTGTCAAACCATCAGCAGTTCTCTCATAGTTTTATAGTCTTGGGAAAGCTGACTAGTAGGCTGTTCCTACTAGGTATCCATTTTGTCCCAAGCTACAGATTACAGTGGGAGATGGAAGAGTATCGAAATTGAAATACATTGTTAAGGTAAACAACTAATAAACAGAACCTTTGACAATCTCAAGCAGAACTGAATTCAGTAAGAGACACTAGTGGACACAGAATTGGTCTTTTTATCAGTAAAGAGGCTAATTGCAGCAGAATCGTTAGACGGCAGTGTTCACTAAAGCAGAGACAAATGATGTATGGAGTGGAGAAGTGTTGAAGGGATTGTACCGTGGACCATCCAAATTCACTGAAGTATAAAATGATAGCTGAAAAACCTGTATTTGAGCACCGGTCTTTCTTGGAGTTAGGTTGTTTGTATCGAATGAGCATCACAAATGTTTTCAGAAGAAATAAAAGGATCATAATAAAACTTACTGTTTTGTGTGCCAGGAGAGGTTTCAGGAACCTACCTCGTCTTGAAATTTAAAAAATTGGAGTCTGTATAGGTGCCTTATATGTAGGTCATCGTCCCCACACGCACTCGAGCCCTCACTCCTGGACTCGCAGCCTTTTGTCCAGGGCAGTTAACTGGTAAATAGAGTCGTTCTGCTAAGTGGCGTGGGAGGCCATGACCTGATTTGGAATGACTTGGATCAACCAGGGTCAAATGAGTTCTCTAGGCCGCAGCTATTATGAGAGTCCCGTTGTCATTTTTCACCTCTTCATCATATACATCTTTCAGAGATTAATTACTGGGCCATTAAAAATGAATCCAAATCATACCAACATCATTTAGACATGATTCGGAATGAGTGGCCCAGGACTTCATCAAGGTCATGACATCATTTCTTTTTACTAGACTTTCAAAGAAAGGCAAGAATCGATCAGCCTATACCCTTCCATTCATGCTACCTTGCAGAGGTAGATAGGGAATGGGAGGGCTTTAAGTGATCACTTCCTTCTCTTGAGAAAGTTGCCACTTTTTGACCATTGAAACCCCACTTTGGGCAAGATTGCAATAGGCCTTGCATCTGCAAGTAGGACAGGCATGTGCAAAACCGGCCCTTAAAGCAGGAGGACTTTTTGAGGAGAGTGCAGATGGGGTTCAGGCATTGGGTGGGTAGGAAGCTGTAGTGGATAACCCGAAGCTTCCTTTCAACTCACTGGTTTTATACGGGAGCTCAAAATAATTCTAAGTGTTTGTTTAAAAGGTCTCGGGTCTGTTTTTGGAAGAGTCAGGAATTTTAAGTGGATTTCTAACTCTCCTCCTCCCTCCCCGTCCCCCCACCACTGTCCCAGGGTAAAACAACAGACATTCCACACAATGCAAAGTTATACCTTGCTTTTTCCAGTAGTTTATCTAAATTTTCCCTAATGTTCCTTTTAGGAAGACTCAAACTTTATCAGAGTTAATCCCGAGCAATCCCAAGGCAGGCTGGCATGGCCTGCTTGCCTGCGTGGGCGTGGAGGCCCGGATGTAAGCCGGTGTCAGCAAGGTGCAGGTGACAACACTGCACGTTCTGCCCTCAGTGACACCTTGTGCTCGCAGTCTGCCAGCTCCCTGCCTAGGAGCCCCCACTGGGGAGGCCAAGGTCTCCAGGTTTTCTCCACAATTAATAGTGTCATTTAAAAAGTGAACAAAGCATTAGCCTAGATCTTAATAAATTAGACTTGGCAACTAAAGTCAGTACATTTTGCAGAAGACCAAATGTATGTAGGGGTGTGTGTGTGTGTGTGTATGTGTGTGTGTGTGTGTGTAGACATGAAATCTTTAATTTTGGAGCACCTTACCAAACAACAATAATCTACCATTACCCTTCTGGCAATACCACAAAGATTGCATCTGTTCAACAGGCACAAGTTCTCGTGAGGTCAGTTTGTGTACCATGATATTGGTGGTGTTTATGCTGTTGAATGCAAACTTTTACCTGTTATTCTTAATGTTTAATAAACTTTGATTTTTTTTCCTTTTTTCCCATGTATTTTTGTTGACAGTCTGCTAGAAATTAGATTCTGTTCCCAATTCTATCACCGAGAGACCATTTACAGAGATTAGTTACCTAGATGATAAAAATAACACTATGTGGCGATAAATAAACATTTATCTGCCAGACATTGTGCTAAAGATATGGAATATTTTATCTAATCCCATATCAATGCTATGAGGTAGGGACAATTGTTATCCCATTTTACAAAAGAGAAAATAGGTTTGGGAAGTCTAAGAAAATAGAAGCTTACCTAACATCATACAGGTAGAGGTGACAAATGAATTCTGATCCATTGAGTAGGCATCATTTAGAGTGGTTTCCAAAAACCAATCCAAAGACTGTTTTCTGACTGGATATATAAGAATCATCAAGGAACATATTATGGGTGAACAGATCCAGTGATCAGTAGATCTGGCATGGGGGCCTGGAAATCTGAATTATTTAAAGGCTCCCAGCTAACTCCGTGTGAGGCCAAGTATTTGGAGCCATGGACTTATAGACTCTTAGGATGAGTTCATGACCCTTGGGGGGTCCACATAGAAGCTTCAAAACTTCCATAATAACCTGAAACGGATGCAATTTTTGCGTATAACCATATTTATTTTTTTGTAGAGGCGATCCATAGCTTCCCCCAGCCCTCAAAGGAATCTGTGATGCAAGATGGAATTAAAAGTCCCCGATTGATAAGAAGGCTGATGTAATATGGTGGTTCCCAGCCCAGGCAGCCCAGGAGAGTCACCTGGGGAGTTCGAAACACTGGCATTGCATGGGCCACAGACCTCGCCAAGGAACTCAGCATCTCTGGCACAAGAGAAGGGGGCTCTGTGGTGTGGATCTCAATGATTCAAATCTGTCACTTAGCAGGTATGTGACCTTGAGCAGCTACTAAGCATTTTTGAACCTAAATCTCATCTGTGAAATGGGAGTGTCATCTCCACCTCTGAGGGTTGTGGGGAGAACTAATGACATAACAAATGCATAGGCTCTGGCCCATCATAAATCCTGCCATAGGAGCCCGGGAAGGAGAATGTGTGCCTGGAGCACTTTTTCCAGTTCAATATTTCAGACCATTTGTTCCTTCACAGAGGACAGAGAACAGTTCTGCTCAGAAGGAGCAGGTGGCTGGTGGTGTGGGAAGGAGTGGTGCTCTAACATAGATGTGGTTTCATGCTATGACGTCCCTAATAGAGCATAGCTTCATACACAGCTCAGTGAGCATCCACCCACTTGATGGCACCTTCCAGTTTAGACTGAGCAGCTACACGTCAAGATTCAGCTCTATTTTCATCATCACCTTCTCCCCACTCTGAAGAATATGTACGATGACTTTAAGACCCTCTTTTGGGCAACCGATTTTATATTTGGCATCTTCAAATCTCCAAGAGGAAATGCCTGCCTGGACTCTAAGATGGCAGGAACCGATATGAAGACAATCTGTGTCGACAGACACCCAGTCACTCACAAGCCGTCAGTCCCCAGGGCCCGTCACATGCTGCCTGTGTGATGGCTCGTCCATGTATGTTTAAAACATAACAAATGGGCCCAATCATTAAGTCTCTCTCTTCAAAGCATGTGAATTCAATTCCCCCTTTGAAAATTATCGGCTTAGAAGTCGCTTTGGGCATCTTTAGCCAGGAACTGGGTGAGAATTATTGAAATTTTGCCTTTGTGGTCGGTAGATGGCTTCTTGGTAATAAATCAAAAGGATCTTTTGGAGGAGAAAGGCCTGAGTGAAGAAGGTAGTATGCTTCCTCTGCTGCTCCAGGCTTTGAGTCAGTGAGGACTTAGGTCCAAAGCTCCCTCTCTGACTTCTTTTCATCCTGCAAAGCCTGGCACAATGCCTAGAAATAATAGAAAAAGCTAACACTGAATCCTAAACCCTGTATCTGCTACATCTCATTTAATTCTCAACACTATGAAATAGATACTGTTATTATTCCTGTTTTGCAGATGAAGAAAACAGGCTCATGGAAATGAAGAAAGCACAGTTTAAACCCAGGCACAAAGCCTTGTTCCCGAGTTTGTGTGTTAAACCACTCCACTCCATGGCTTCCTATATAAATTAGGTGCTCAGCAAAAGCAAAAGGTAATTACTGTGGCTAGGAGGGTGAGCCTGGCACGGGCAAACCTGGACTTGAATCCCAGCTCTATTACTCACCGTCTGGGTGGCCACAGAAAAGTCACCAAATTACCCTGAGTTTTATCTGTAAAATGGGCATAGTAATACTCTCCTTATAGGGTTGTTGTTAGGATCAAGTGAGAACACACATGTAAAACACTTAGACGAATGCCCAGGGTATAATAGGCATTCAACAAATATTTGCTTTTCATAATAATAATAGTAATTATTAATAAATATTGCTTGATTTGATTTCACTAGTAATGTGTTATAATAGAGTCAGACCATGCGTTGTGTATTTCAGTGGATGCATTTTTATTATACAAATATTTGCTTCAAGAGTAACTGCTGGGTTTTGGCAACATATCTGTTTTATGAATGAGTAACCAGAGGGGAGAGTATGACCCACTTCATGAGCCAAATGTGTTTCTGAGGTCGATTTTATAAACATAAAATTCATGAAGCATTACCAATTTTGAGCCAACCATGTTGCCTTTGATGCTGGAATTTTGGAGACCTTTAAGAATGTACTGGATGGTACTGAAAAGCTGACACTTGCAGCGCAAGAGAAGCCCGTGTTCACAGAGATGAGAAGTTCTGGGTCTTCCTAAAGCTTCTGCCTTCAGGCCTGCCTCAGTCTCCCCCATGGTATATCTGCTCCCGCTAACCACCTGTAGACCCGGCCCAAGCCCACGCCATCGATGACAAGGGTAAGAAGTGTGTCAGCAGCTTTCCAAACCCATTCCTTTTCCTTCTGGACAGGATGTTTGTTTTATTAACACGGCTTCAAGTTCTCCTAGCTGCACCTCCACTCCCCAAAGAGATTGCAGCCCCTAAGCCACTTCTACCTAGAAATTCTGAAGCCACTACTGAAAATGAGTCCCGGGATGTGAAGAACCCAAGCTGTGGCCTTCGGCATGAACCTACAGTCCCCAGCCAATCGGGAGCGGTGCACTTTTCCCGGGGAGTAGATATGATGTGCTTCCAGCATGGGTCACAAGGTCCAGCTACGAGCCAGGTTTCTTGTCTAGGAGTCAAGGCTGTCCATTCTCTTGGCAGCCTCCTGGGACTTGAGAAGCAGGTGAAAGGAAGGAAAGAAAAGAGGGGGTCCTCTCACGAGCTTCTCACAGGAGGAGCGTGCTCTCCAGGGAGGACCGCGGTTCTCGTCGTCCATGGGACACAGCTGAACGTCCCCTCGTCTGTTTCTCATTCGGGCCCTTTCAGCAACCCTGTGAGGTGCTCAGGGCAGAATACATAAGGAAACTGAGGCAAGCCTCGTCCAAGCTCGGAGAGGAAGGGGGTGAGGGGCTGTGCCGCAGAGCGTGTCTCGACAACCCTACGTTCCCTAAGGGGTGTGCGCTGACCCCAGCCCATCCCGCGTGTCTCCTCAACGCCCTGCAAACATACCCCAACTTCCTCAGCTATACCTAATGAGTTTTGAATAAATTTGCGACAATAATTGCCTCTGACAGGGTGCTGACTCCCCAGCCTGGGCCCTGCTGCTCTTCTACCCACCACCTCAGAGATCAAAGATTAGGATTTGTGAGTGAGAAGCCAGGGCGTAATTGATTTCATTGAAGATAGAATTGCCTTTCCTAAAACGAATGTTCCCCACCTATAACCTTACTCTCCTTTTTCTAACTTTTCTGTTCATAGCTTTGAAGGCCAGAAAATGAATGTCCCTTGACAAAGCTCCTGTGACAGCCCGGAGACGCCCCTCCCTGTCTCAATCGCATCCCACCTCCTACCTGAGCAGCATTGCAGAAACCCCTTCACCCTTCTTTCAGCGCCCCCCAAGCCCCCTGCGGCCTCCCCAAAACTACAGAGGAAAGCAGACACACACAGAGCTTCATGAAAAGGTATCCTTAAAAGACCAAAGTGACTTTCTTTCTTTTGAATGATGATGAATCTGAAAAATAGAGGAAAAATAATTTGAAAGAGAAGGAGATAGGGGTGGGTAAGCAGAAAGGAGATGAGATGTCCCCTTGGTCTCACAGTGCTCAGTGGGAAGATTGGACTTGAGCTATCTGTGAACTGAGATGGTCATATTTCTCCCTCTCTCCCTCCTTCTCTCTCTCTCTCTCTCCTTCTCTCTCTGTCTCTGTCTCTCTCTCTCCTTCTCCCCACCCCCTCCCTCTCTCTCTCTTCTTTCTTTTCTAGGGGGTGTGGTAGTGGTGGTGGTGGTGGAGGTGGAGGGGGAATGTGAGCGAGTGGATGGGGGTGAGAGGTGGGAATGCCTAGAGGGGAAGTAGAGATGGAGATTCAAGGTCCAAGGCAGGTGGACGGAATAGGTAAAACCCAGACTTCCTGACAGCCTGGCTGTGACCTTGTAAAACACCACAGTTGACTCTCTCGATCCCCATTCACCAAAGTGCCTGTCTGAGCAGGAAGCCCAGTTCCCATTCTCAGAAATCTGCCCCAAGGCACTTTTAGGATCACACAATACGTTTGAGTCAGCGGATGCCTTGAAGATATTTCATCTGGTAAATCATTTGATTTTTCAGATGAGAACATTGTGGTCTAGAGAAGGAAAGTGATTTGCTGAATGTCCCACACAGCTAAATACCCTTCCAGCAATCCCACCCGTACCCCTGGGCTGTGCTCCGTTTCATAGAGCACCCTATCTCCTCTTTTGCTGGTTCCCATGTGGACCCAAAGTACAAAGATGCTCTGATTCTTTTGCAAATGCGGAAATGGAGGCTGGAAGAACCTCATCCCCTCAATCCACTGTCTTCTAGGGCTAAGTATAGTCTTCAAAAATCCAAGGATCCAAATTCTACCTATTCTTCAAGACAAATTGAAATGTCATTTTTCCCATTAAATCATCTCCAGTCCCCTGGCTGGAAGCAGTCACTCCCTCCTTCTAACCTCACCCCACTTCTGACACGAGCTCTCCATCTGTCCCTCTCCATGATGGCCCACTTCCTACAATGTGGTTTAGACACATGTGTTTACAACATAGCCCCTCCACAAAGATGTCAGCATCTTTGAGGCACATAACGGACGGCAACTGAAACTAATCCTAACTACGTAATTCAGTGTGATCTTTACTCTTTAATGTGTTTTTGTATTTTCGTGTTCTTTTTGCAGAGACTAAAACGCAAAGAAAGGACCTAATCTTAGAACACATTCAATGCAGCCTGCCACCCCACAGATATCCTTCCCCTGAACAATGACGCTCACCTCCTCCAGAAACCATCCATGGGCATATGCGTACCAAGGGCTGGGTGGCAGAACAGATCAGCTCTGGGTAGGTAATAAGGGGGTACACTGTCTAAAGGGATTTAAAAATGGTGATATCAATGTTATATCAATGGGAATATCTGTTATTCAGGTATTGCCCCTATTTTTGCACAAGAAAAAAATTTGAAAATTTTTCCAATATGATAGAAATACAATGAATTTTCTGCTGAAAGTGTTTTAATAGACATTTTCAACTGTGAAGATTTTGGCAAGCTGCTACAACAGATCCTGAAGGGAAACAGACATGGTCAGTATTGCAATTTCTGGAATTTATTGAGAAATGGGGTATTTTATGGCTCTCTGCCGAAGTTGCCCTCACGTAGATATTAAAATTCCTACTTGTAAACCTGTCGATTTGCGTGAAAGAAAATTTCAACATTAAAATTAAGAAAAAAATTATTTGATCACTTATGAGTGAAGATAGCTTGACAAATTCAGCTGTATTGTCTACTAAACATGAATATGAAAAAACAGTCATTGACAGATTTACAGAAGTCAAGGCACAAACATAGAATCTGTAATATCGTTCATTATTCCAACAGGCCAATGTGCAAGTGTGCATTTTTTTTAAAAGAAAATACATTCATATAATTAAAAAGTATTAATCTACTACTTTTTCCCTTGATTTAATTTTTGTTACAAATATGGTTATGTATATGATATTCAAGAGAAGAAAAATTTCATGGTATTCTGGGCATTGTTTCAATTTACAATTGTTACTGAAAATAATCGCGTTGTACAGAGGAAAGGAAG
>NW_011888885.1:1543169-1565967 GCF_000151845.1 Pteropus vampyrus | reverse complement strand
AATAGACATTTTCAACTGTGAAGATTTTGGCAAGCTGCTACAACAGATCCTGAAGGGAAACAGACATGGTCAGTATTGCAATTTCTGGAATTTATTGAGAAATGGGGTATATTATGGCTCTCTGCCGAAGTTGCCCTCACGTAGATATTAAAATTCCTACTTGTAAACCTGTCAATTTGCGTGAAAGAAAATTTCAACATTAAAATTAAGAAAAAAATTATTTGATCACCTATGAGTGAAGATAGCTTGACAAATTCAGCTGTCTTGTCTACTAAACATGAATATGAAAAAACAGTCATTGACAGATTTACAGAAGTTAAGGCACAAACATAGAATCTGTAATATCGTTCATTATTCCAACAGGCCAATGTGCAAGTGTGCATTTTTTAAAAGAAAATACATTCATATAATTAAAAAGTGTCAATCTACTACTTTTTCCCTTGATTTAATTTTTGTTACAAATATGGTTATGTATATGATATTCAAGAGAAGAAAAATTTCATGGTATTCTGGGCATTGTTTCAATTTACAATTGTTACTGAAAATAATCGCGTTGTACAGAGGAAAGGAAGTTAAAAGTTATCCACTCTGAGTCTACCCCTGGGTGCCCCCTGCCCAGGGCGAGCACCACTTCCTCTCAGTCCTTTGACAAGACCTTTGACTCACTCCTTCCCCACAGCACTTTTGAAATGGAGTTTTTATGAGGCTGTGTCTCCAGCAAGTTAAGGTTTATCAGTTGTGCCTTCTTTATTAAATCGTAACCACCTTGGTTCGGGGTCCTTGTCCATTTTTTCAAGTGTGGAAGGAGAGATACGATTTCCTCTCCTGGAATCCCCTATCAATACATCGAAGGGTTTTTTCACCTCGGCACTACAGCATTTTGTGCCAGATAATTCTTTCCTACGAAGGCCTGCCCTGTGCAACATAAGATGCTTAGCAGCATCCCCAGCCTCTACCCACTGGATGCCAGTAGCACCCCGCCCCCCAAGTTGTGATGACCAAAATTGTCTCCAAAAACAGCGCAGGTGAGAACCACTATATTAGACTGAAATTCAGCACTTATATTAAAATGGACCTGGAAGAGGCCTTCTTCAAAGTTGTCAAACTTGAACAAGGCCCCCTACCATCACTGAACTTCTTTCGTCTGCCTCCATAAAGTTGAAATAAGAACATCTACTTTAATCTGATGTGAAGATAATATGTAGAAAAGTGACTTGTATGCTCTAAATCTACTTGCGGATGTGTAAGGTCATTATAATAGAGAGGTAAAAATTTTTACACTGCAATTCAGTTGTGGGAAAAAAAGTATAGCTCTTAAAAGTCTCTATAATTGATTTCATCTTTGATTCCCCAGAAAACTGAATTGGCCAATTAAAAGTAATTTCTTATTTCCCAATGTAAAACAAGCTCTTTCATTCAAATTGATTTCTTTGGGTTAAGAATTCAATCAATGCAAAATACAAATGTCCAGAGCGATTCCCCTCGAGATTCTCTCTCCACCTTCTTCTCTTTCTCCAGCTCGTGTCTGGGTGGGGAAGAAGCATGCAAGTCCTATGATAGTGGGGGTCATCTCAGTTCTGCGTGCTGCTGTTTGGGTCTGGTTCCCGGGTATCTGCCCGGGAAGGAAATCCCACCTTGTCCTTTGGAGTTTGTGTGTGGTCCCCAACTTGGCCTTTAGACGTGAGTCCCCACTCCCTGTACACCTGATCTGCCACCCAGATCTTCATTTCTTTTAGCCCCTGTCTCTCCAGGGGCCCCAGAACTCTCATATGTGTTCACTGCATCAAGCTGGAGTCTGTCAACTCTCTGCCGAATGGACCTCCAGGCCCCTCACCTGGATTCCTTCCTCAGCCCTGGTCCCCCGCCCCGGAACCATGCTGGATGGATAGTGGGCCAAACAAGCTCTGTCTATAACGTTGCATTTCCCAGGGCTAAGTTTCTTATTTTCCTATCTGGGTGTTCCTAAACCCCCATTAAACATCTTTCCTTCCCTCCCACTCCCCAACAAACCTCGGTTTGACCTCGGTTTGGGGAGCAGAAACACCCACATCTCACACCCCTGGTCCTGCCTTCTCTCTCTGCTGGGCCGCCTTCTGAGACCTGTTTGTGCTTTTCCTCCCTTTTCCTGCTGGGTGTGAGTCGGGTCCCCTTATGATCATATCGTCCTTCTTCCCTATTTGATGGCTTTCCTCTTCTTCTCAGTGACAATATGGCCAAAACGCTGCTGAGAAAGAAACGGATTTATCAACGGGAGAAAATACAGTGAGATGTCTTTCAGAAATATTAGCAGTTACAGTGCGGGCTCAGGGCCAGGTGATCCTCTGAAAATGAAAAGCATGCCCTCAACTGTCTTCGTAGTTCAGCCAACTGTCCGCCCACACAGAGACAAACTCCTGGCCTTGAAAAGCAAACCTACCCTGAGAGAGAATGTCTCTCAAACCTTTTAAACCAACTTCTAAGTTTTCCCGCCTTCTCTTCTTTCCCTTCTTGTTTTCCCACTGTCTTCCTTCTCTCTGGACCTGTTTTCTTGTGTGGTTCGCTCCGGGGGGTGGCCCCCTGGAAAGAGGCCCCTGGGTGACTAGAGGGCTCCCCGCTTGCTTTGCTGACTTGCTTGGGGAAGCCGGGCCGACACAGCTGCTCTGGCAAACAGTGTTTCCAAGGGGAGTCGCCAAGCATGTGGAGCCTCCACGGAGAGGCCTGGGACAGCCCGGAACAGATCTCCTCATGGAAAAGCCATTCCAGTGGGTTTCTTCAGAACCACCTAAAAGGGCCAAGGCAGACTCAGTGTTATTCATCAGCCCGGGGCGCCTCAGGAAGCAATTTCCAGTGGCTCCATCAACAGCTCCCTTTGAAAATTCATATCCTACAACCTGTTCAGGGCCAACTATGCATTCTTAATGGCACCCCCCCCAAAAAAAAAACTTATACTACATGCACGTGCATGCATGCTTGTACACACACACACACACACACACACACACACACACACACACACACACACACACACACATCTCTCCTTGGACTCTGTTTAGAAGCCTGAATTAATATAATAGAACTTCCTCTGCCACATGGACTAAAATAACTCTGGCATCCCCTCCTGGATAGATTTTAATTAGGAAAGACACAGCATTTAAATTATGCTTATTACTTTCAGTTGCTTGTATAGGCTGTGGATATAGGAAAAAGCAATGGGAGTCATGTGTGCTGGATTTTTTAATAGGGTGACTCTGGAAACGGGGAAAATGCCAAGAGCATTTTAAATATTTTTCTCCCCTTCTAGGCAACCTTGCTAGGAAAGAAGGTCTAGGTTCCATCATCATCATCATCATCATCATCATCATCATTATCGTCATCATAATCGTCATCATCATTATCATCCTAACATTCCTTGAGGGCCTACTCCATGCCACAATCTAGCTAATTAATAAGCACTTTATATGCATTACCTTATTTAGTCAAAAGAATTAGAATTTGACCTATAGACCTCATTAGGGACCACACACTCCTAGGGGAGACCAGGGACAGACCATTAGCATAAATCAGGGGTTCCTCTTTGGAGCTGCCTTGTATCTTATGCTAGTACCCAGCTGTTAACAGTACATGTGTGATGAATCGATACATAAGTAAATGAATGACAGTGTAGTGGATGTGCTCAGAATGAATCAGAGAGAAAAATTACATGTGGGAATAGAGTCTATCACCCATTGGGCTGAGTCCTGGCCACAGACTTTGCTTTTGGCTATACCAGACAGGTAACATATTGTGCCATTCCCAAGCTTTTGGGTGGGATTTCAAATTTGGAAGAATGGAGAGAATTATTCTCCCCTGCCTCTCTCCCCCAAATCTTTGTTGGGATCTCAAAAGGGATACACTTCCAGGCCACAGTTATGATTTTAGGCAAGTTCTTTAACTCATCTGACTTTGTTTCTTGAACTGTAAACTGGCTATAATAGTAATGTCTACCTCAGGGAATTTTCTAAGGATCATCCAAGATCAGACATATAGCCGGGGATTTGGGGCTCAAATATGTTAAATGACCTTATGATCATTATTCATCCAGCCATTCGGTAAATATGTGATGATCTCTTACAGGCCATACCCTGTTCTAGGTGCTGGTAGTGCAGCCGTGAATGTGACAGACGAGGCTCATTAGTGGGGCAGCAGAGACAGACAGTAAAATAAACAAAATAATTTCAGATTTTAGTAAACACCATAGAGTAAAATAAAGCAGAACGAAAAAGCTGTGATGGGGGTCAGGTTGGGAAACTTCAGAAGACATCCTCAGGGAAGACCTCTCACACACAGAGGAAGTGACTTCTAAGCTGAGATCCGAATCATAAGAGGGAGAAGCCATGTCAAGTTGAACGAAGAGCAACTCAGTCAACACGAACAGCAAGTGCAAAGGCCCTGAGGCAGAACCGACATTACTGCGATGTGGGGACAGACAGAAAGGTCAGTGAGTGAGGAGGTGAGGGGTCCAGAATAGGGCTAGAGAGGTAGGCAGACGCCAGATCATGGAAGGTGTTACAGGACTTAGTGAGGAGTTTGGATGTTATTCAAAGTTCAGTGAAAATACATGGAAAGTTTTAGTAGAGAAGTGGCATGTTCTGATTTACATTTTTAAAAGCTCCCTCTGGCTGCCATACAGAGAATGAATCACAGGGAGGCGTGTGTGGAAGTTGAGTGAAACGGTCAAGGGCAGAGGTGATGATAGTCTGGACCAACGTGGCGGAAAGGCTTGGATCCAGCCGGTAAGTAAAGCAACTGGGTCAAGAACCGGGGCCTCCTGCATCATCTGCTCCTCTGGCCCACCATGTGCCGAGATATATATATATATATTCCTGCTCTTTAAAAAAAATAGATTTCCCATGTAACAGTGTTTCTTGCAGAGCTATGAGGTCACTGGGAACTGCTAAGGTCTACACTTGAGCAAGAATAACATGCCCGTGTGATAACGCATTTATCAAACAGTGTCTCCGAGGTTCACTCTCCTGGAGTGCTAGGCATGAAAGGGGACCTGTAAGGGCAGGAAAGGGGGCTGGTGGGATCCTGGGGTTCCTGCAGGGCTTCCCGCCCAGAAGGAGGAGTTCTGAGGAACACTCAGTAGAGTTACATCCAGGAAAGAGGACGCCCGTTTCCACTTAAGATCAACAAGCTTGCTGGCAGCACAAGGAGAGAGACCTGTGTGCGGGGTGTTGGGAGGGACAGGGTCAGCGGGAGCCTGTGGCCTTCAGAATTCCCGGACGGGAACATGCCCTCCAGTTTGCACACCTGAAGGGACGCCCCTGAAAGCACCCCCTCTCTTTTTGGCAGTTCACGTCCCCTGTGGAGGCGAGGAGGAAAAGTGACCAGCACTCCCAGGCGCTCCGTGTTCCTCAAATGCCCCGTATCTGTCTCCATCATTACACCTCAGACATCTGATCGAAATCCTTTGTGTGTGGGTTTGTCTCTGCCGTGGGAGAGTGGTCTCCTCGGAAACCGTCTTATTTACTTTTTCATCCTTGGACCGTATCAGAGGACCTGACACACAGTAGGCAGTCAGCAAAAACAGGCCGAACAGTTAAATGTATAACATTTCTAGAAGCACAGAGCCAAAGAATTGCTCTAAAGTGGATTATAAGAGTTTATTAATCATCGAGTCCAGGGATTCTTAACCTTTGTTGCTTACAGACCCTTTTGAAAAAATAATGGTAGCCACGGACACTTTCCCCAGAAAAATCCACATATAGAAAACTATTTTTAACATGTAGTTTCTTTCTTGTGTTGTTTGTTTGTTTGTTTGCTTGTTTTGTATAGAAGGGAAAATCGAGGACCAGAAAACAGAAGTGACTTATCCAAAGCCACTAAACTTGTCTCTGACAGTCACACTTGAAACTCTGAAGACTTGATTCTCCCATCCTGTGCTCCTTCTACCAGGCCTAGGTAGAGCTGGCTAAAATGTGGACTCTGTCACAAACATCACATCGAGGGTACAAAGATTACAATCAGAACCATAACAAGAACTGTCCTTGGAAAGAATTCTTAGAAAATAGATGACTACAGAGATAATAAAGTACCACTCTGGGCTCCAGTGATCAAACAGCCAAGAGGGTATTTAAGTTCTAATGAGTGACTACTCAACTGTCATGAGAGCGAGGTGATAATGCCAAATGCGTGCTCAGGAATCCAGACCTAATTGTAATTACTAATTAGCTCATTTTTAACCTCCTGGGCACAAACACCTTGCAACAAAGCACTGGCTTTGCATATAGGTTTATTTAGGACAAAGTCCCAAGGGATAGAAGGACGTGGATGCTCCTGGGAGCCTGCCCCACCACTGGGTGGCTAAAGCAGAAGGAAACACAGATTTCTGCTAGGTCTGTCCAACTCTGTCATGTTGAGAGAGAGAGAGAGAGAGCAGGAGAGCGAGCGACCAGGGATAGAGTGAATATGTGTTGGGAGAAATGAAGAAGGAAGAAGGAGAAAGGAGCCGAGAGTGTGGTGTGAGAAGAGAAGGCTTTAGAACACAGTTCCCTAACGATACTGTGGGTCTCTACAGCCTAAACACGCTTGCTCAATCCATTATGTCAAGAAGTCCTCTAGCACTGGTTGTAATGGCCGAGAAGACCTGGAGGAAAAAAGTAACATTCCCTGTAACCATCCTGACCGTTGTCTTCCTTCAAGAGCCATAAGGCTGAGTCCTCAGGAAAACAACAAATCAAAACACAGTCAAAAAAAAAAAAAAAAAAAAGACAGCTCACTTCCCTCTGAGGCTTGTCATTAAACACCAGATGTCCAGGAGGAAGAATACTCTAAAGCAAAGCAGATGTGTGGACAAAGTTCTCAAGCCACCTCTCCTCCCAGGACGCCTCGCACCGTAACTCCCTGTGCCTTTCAGTCTGATGGGAGCTTCATCTCCATCTCATGAATCCCTGGTTTTACAGCTGCCATGCTGCTGATGGGTGAGGATGATCCAGACACTGTCGCATTCTCTTATAGACAGACTCCCTCCCTTCTCCAGCCCTCCAGGCACCTGGCAAATTCTTATCTAGATTCATTCGCTCAAAAGTTACCTCTTCTTTGTTGCTTTTATTCCTAGACACACTCTTTCTCTGTGCTTGAAGATGAGGACGCTCACATTTATACATCTATTGTGTATTCACCATGTGCTACATACAGTTGGTCTCTTCAGTCTCAGAACTAGGAACAGCTGGGTTTCTTCTTCAGAACTCCTCTGCATTTTTCCTGGCACTCCAAGTCATTTAACTAACCATATTTCCTTTCTTTATTGCTTTGGATGCTAAGAAGCTCAAAGCCAAATGTGTGACCCATCTCTAGCAATTATATACTCTTACGATGTAATCATCCAAGATTCTAACCTCACCTCTTGTTTTTCCTCATTTTTCCCTTTCCCTGTTTTTCCTTTAAAAAGAAAGTCACTGAGCTAATTTCTGTTGTAAGTAAATGCAAATCCTATCTGAAATGAGTCATGATACAAATAAAAAGCGAAAGGTATTCTATAAACATCTCTGTGATTTTCATGATAATCTTGGAACTTTTAAGGCGAGTGGAGCTCAGAGAGTTTGCATAGCTTACTCAAGATCACACAGCGTTGAAGTCGGAGAGCGAGGAGTCAAATCTGTGCTCCTCTGACTTCAAAGCTCATGCTCTTGGCAGTCAGAATTGCTTATACGTAGCGAGCGATTACTTTGTACCTGGTTTTATGCTGTCTCGTCTCATCTATCCTCACGACAATCCTATGAAGCAGCTATTATTACAACCGTTTTACAGACGACGAAAAGTGGGGTTCAGAAAGATCCAATGTAATTGGCCCACGCAGCCTGAACATGCTTTCAAGTTTCTCTAACTTATAATAGAGATAAACACACACACACACGATTCCTAATTAAATGTTTGACTTCTTTTGAAGGCCCAACTGCCTGGTTATATCACAAAGGCTTATCAACTGACAAATCCTGTTAGAGAAATGGATGTCTGGCTAGGAGTAGGTATTTCTGAGTTTCACAGTTCTTCAGGGAGCAGATGGATCAAAACCACAAAGTCTGTGTGCAGTACTGGATTTAAATGCCAGCCTGAGCACTGACAGAGAGAAGGATAATTACCTAGCGCCCAAAGGGTGGAAAGAAAAGCCTTTGGAAGGGCAGCTCTGCTCACAGGCGCCACCTGGCAGTAGAAGTGGGAAATTGCTCTGAGAAAGAAACTGAGATTCCCCCATCTGTTGGGCCTCGTGAATGTTGAGCGCTCACTGTACATCTCTTCCTTTCATACCAATCCTGCAAGAGAGAGACCATTATATTTATTTTATAAATTAGAAACTCAAAACTCAAAGTATTAAATAACTTTCCAAGAGATTTGACCACAGTCTGTTAGCCTCCTTCACCCTTAGTGTCCACTGTACCAGGCAGTCTTAAAAGTGGTATTCCTTGGTAGCTCCTGCCTTTTCTGGACCCTCACAGCTGGAATCATGAATGTGTCACACTCTATCTTGAGCTATTCCTGAGACAGGCACATGTCAGCAGGGAGTACTAACAGGGTTGTTGTCCTCTGTGCTGGCCCAACTCACAGCAGGGGACATCCGCCCTAGAGCCGATGTCTGAGGCTCCAGCTCTGAATCTTGGTCAGCTCACATGGGCCTTTTTACTCCATGGTACTCTCACCAGCCCCCTTTCCTAGGGAGTGGGGAATGTTGGATTCTCTCTGTGCGTCCACTATTGAGTAGGTGCTGTCATGTAAATTAAAAGCAAAAAACCATCTCTGAACCTCACCAGGTCCCTCTGAGTACAATCTGAATTCTGCTGTCAAAGATTTCCCACCCCACACCTAGAGCTATCTATGAGCTGTGCAGGCTGCCCATACCAGAACCAGCCTCTG
This sequence comes from Pteropus vampyrus, assembly GCF_000151845.1. Lineage (NCBI taxonomy): Eukaryota > Metazoa > Chordata > Mammalia > Chiroptera > Pteropodidae > Pteropus > Pteropus vampyrus. Next base: position 1,557,096 of record NW_011888885.1, on the reverse strand, counting down.
CAGCTGAACTGGCTTTCCCCAGACCAGGCTCTTTGTGACCCTTCTTTATCAGGAAGAAGATCGCTAAGGTTTCAAATTAATTCTCACACAATTGCTATTGTCCTTTGAGAAATGTGAGAGATGAAAAGGAGGATAGAAATTTGAGAGACCAATTTTCAAAAAGGGGCAATGATGGATCTTCGATACTTCACTGAGTGGAACATTCATTAGAAGCACATGATGTCTAAACAGTAAAGAAAGAGTGAATATTTAAAGTTGGGACAATTCACTGAATAATCATGTAAAATGAACCAACTTTCCTTTTCAGAAAAAGTTGTCTTGCTGGTAGATTTTTGTAATGCTAGAAACAGTTGGGGAATGAAGATTCCAAAACTGGTTCACGGAGTAAAGGTCCCCTTGGAGGACACCCAGTGTAGCACAAAAAGGCTGGTCTGTGCTCTGACTGAGCCAGGAATGTTGTCTGTGGCTTAAATGAAACTTAAAAAAAAAAAAAAAAAAAGCCAGGATTCAAAATTATTTGACGTCTTAGAATAACAACAAAAGATGAAGGAAATAGAACTTAATGAATGAGAATGAAGTCTTAAACCTGCTCAAACACAATCAAATACAGGAAGGAGTAGCCAGCAGTTTGTGAAAAAAGACTCAGGGTTTTTCGATGACTGCCTGCTAAGTATGAGTGAGTGATGCAGTGGATACAGACGCTCAGGAAGCACTGTGACCCAAGGCTCCACTTTCCACAGTGGCAGAGTGAAGGCTTCTGAAAATCCGCTCGTTGGTAAAAGCAATGAGAATGCTGACAAAAACAATCAAAACCAATATTTTCAGAACTCTGAAAATTACCCGAAGTCGTGCAACAACTGGAGAAACACTTATTCAGGAAAAATGGCTGAACCTCATCAAAACAGTGTGCTTTGTGGCATTTAAACTTGTCCTATTCCCATGTGCCTCCCATATATTTATACAAATATATATGATACGAAACATATGATGTGCATATATAAAGCTGAGTTGTATAAAACATGCAAATAATAACATCTTGGCAATGTGTCAGACACCACTCAATACGTATTAGCTTATCAATAACCCTTTTCCTTTTTTCCTTTCCTTTATTAGTTCTGCCTCTCTATATAATCAGTTGCTAGAGCCTTTTTATTCTTCTTTCTTGGCAAAAATTGCGGCCTCCTAGATCCATGCTGGGATTCCCATTCATAAGGCTGGGTCAGGCTGGGTTGTCTCTTGGAAGCGAGAGGCAAATGCAAATTATAACCAAGGACAAGAATCAAGATTAATGACAAAGACTGGGCTCAGACCCTGAACCTAGTGTAAGGCAATGAGCAGAATGAGCAGAGAAACAGGAGAAGTGGTACAAGAAGGAAGGAGCAAAGTGCATAGGATGCAGCTGTGACCCAGTAAGGACACTTGGAGGTGGCTTGTGTAAGGGTATTGGGTCTTCCTTCTGCCTCATTTTCTCCACCCTCGCAGTCATTCACCCATTCACTTGACCGTTTGGACCACTGAGCAGCTTTCAAATTGTATAGGTAGAGAAACACCCAAGGTTCTTCCAACATCTGATTTGGTTTTTAAAAACTAGCCAATTCACCATTTAGGGGGCTGTAAGGTGAGAAAGAAGCCTAGTAGGCGGAAATTCAGGTTCCAAACTCCTGTTTTAGCCAAAACAAGAGCCTCATATTTATTTCTCGTAACTCTTGGTGTTTCTCTTAAAATTTAGTTTTATGAAGAGGCTTTGCTTTAACAAAGTTTGGCATCACACCCGTCCATTGCAACACTGCAGGGGCATCCCTGACTTTGCCACTTTTCTTTCCAGCACCCACTCAAATAATTCGTGCTAGGTGCCTTCTCCATTATGTTACCTCCTCCCTGCTCCAGAGTATCTGTTGACCCCTCATCATCCTTTGAACAAAGGTCAAGTCCTTGGCCAAGCCCCCGGGGCCTTCTTCGATCAGAATGAAAGGACCAGGATGATGCCTTATGCTGGTTAGCATCCTTAGGGCATAGTGAGCACTCGATAAGTAAATACCAACTCACTGTATTTGGTTGTTCTTTAAGGGACCTTTGCACCCTCCTGGCTCCCGAATGCGACCTTGCCCACAGGAATAGTACCCTGTGAAGCAAACGAGGCATTCCTCTTCACAGCATACTTCCTTGTGCATAGCTAAGCTTCCACTTGGGAAAGGACCTGATGATGCTTAGGAAGCGCCTTCAATTTTCATCTTCTGGAAAAAAGACCTACTTCCGGTCTTCCTGCAAATGTATAACTGTTGGGATGACCTCGTTGAATCCCTTGAGTACTTCATCATTACACCTGGCTCTTGGTGCCCCCTTGTGGCAATCTGTCACCATGCGCAGGTTAACAAGGCTGAACATGAGAGCTGTCATTTACTAGGTGCCTGAGTGAAATATCTTGCAAGGGAGGCATTTTCCCATGGATTATCTAATTTATCCTCAGTACAATCCACTGAGGTAGTTATTAGTCGTTTAATAACTTGTTCTAAGTAACATTGCTAACAAACAGCAGAGTAGACTTGAATCCAGGCTGGTTAGACTGGAGCTTGCGCTGTTATCCCCTTTACTAACATGTCGATAAACATTGTAGTAAACAAAGAAAGATGCATTAAGAGGTGGGGCTTCTGGGATGGTGGAGTAGCGAGCTTGGAAGACTTCCTCCACAGCAAGATAACAATTTAACTGAGAAAATTATTTAAAATATCCATCATTTAAAGTCTCTGGAAAGTGACCTAAGGGTAGACAGCAAAGGAGAAACATTCTTTCAAGAAAACCTACAAAATCTCGGTAAGAATAGCAAAAGTCTGTGGCATTAGAGCCATGCCTGCTGCATCACCCTCCCCTCCCCAGCTCCACGCCGTGGACGCTCTCCCCAGGGTGTGGGCAGCCAAGGCCCCTTCTCCCCTTAGGCCCCAGTGTGGGGCTGTGGTTTGACCTGAGAAGAGGTAGGATATGCTGGGGTTTCTCAGTCTCCAGCCCCATTCTGCAGAAGTTCTATTCCCGATAGGCACACCAAGAGGACCGGGTCCTCCTTTCCTCGCTTAGCCCCCATTTGTAGGGTGGAGGCTCTCCTCCGGGAAGTCAGGATCCTGGGGCCCCGGTTGGCCATCTCCCTTGCTCACTTACAGAGCAGGGACTCCACATTGGGATGGGCAACCTGAGAAGATAAGGTGTTTCCACACTCCCTTCTCCCAGGACCCACTCGTAGAGCAGGGGTGTCACTCTGGGAAAAGGGGGTCTCTGGCCCAGCTCCAGGGCAGTGGTGGCGGGGCTCTGCCTAGTGGGAGAGGTAGGCCATAAGGAAGAAAAGCTGCACGGCTCTGCCTGTAGAGACTTGAATCTACTTGGAATAAAGAGTCGAGAATCCCATGCCTAAGAGCATTGATGATGATGCTGATGATGATGATGATGATGATAATAATAATAATAAATAATAATAATAATAATAATAATGTGAGCTTCATGGAGAGCGATTAAAGGAGGCTGGTATCTGCATGATTCAAGCAAAATGGCAAAACAGCCAGAAGTTTAATAGAGAACACCAGAGAAAGAAGAAGCCAAGAAGAGCGATCCTTTGATCACAGTCACTTCTGGGAGTCAGGAAAGGGGCGCACCCTCTTGACAGCAAATCAGAGCAGGGTGAGGACAGAGAAATCACCGGGGACTTTGAGAGGAGCTGTTCTGGAGTGACGAGAGGAGGAACCAGAACAGCGTGGGGACGAGGGCGAAGTGGGGAAGTGTGAATGTGAAGAGAAGCGGAGAGAGACAACTCTTCTGAAGTTGGCACGAAGAGTAAGGAGAATAGGATGGAGCTCTCGCAGGACACGGGCTCATCAGAGTAGTTTTGCTAGTTTGTAAAGTTTTTAAGATGGGAGATCTTGTACCAAGTTTGTGTGTGGATGAGATTAACCCAATCGACCCAATTAAGGGGGCAGTTAATGATGTGCAATAGAGAAGAGGCATTGCCTTGGAGAGAGAGAAAAACAGGTACATAGAAAGAGATAGGTCTTTCAGAGGAGGAGGACACTTGCTCCCTTGCGGAAGGAAAGATCGATGCAGACACAAGCAGATTAACTGAATTGGTCAAAGAAAGACAGTCGCACTTCAATATGATGGCTTTGACTTTAACCATAAAGTAAGAGGTAAGAATAGGAAATTTGAAGATTGAAAAAAAAAAAGCGTGAAGATGTCGTCAGAGAGAACAGGGGCTCTAGCTGACCAGAGAGATAGAGCAGGTAGGATTGCTAGGTGTCTTGATGTACTTATTTGAAGTGAGGTTTTCATTTAAAGTGACAACAATTTGCTTCATTTTAGGGTTTTCTATAGCCATTCCTGGAGGTGCTGGTATAGAAAATGTTTGGTTTGTAAGATGAGTATGATGAAAGAAGGAAGGGTAAAATAGTTAAAGGTAGTGCAAGGGGAGTGATGATATTGATAAATCATGAACTATAAGTCATAAAGATATAAGTGATGTCAAGTGAGGGCAAGTGAATAAAAGAAAAAAATAGTTGAATTAATAGATTGGAGGCTTCCATGAGGCTGAAGAATTCCTGGCAAGATAAGATGTGGTCTAAAACTCAGATTTGCAAAATCGTGACTTTGGAAGGGGTTCAGGTATTTAGAGATGACAAGATCTGGGTGAAATTATAGGCACATGGGTTGAGGTACAGTTGAGAAGGTCAATGAGTTGATTCACAAGGCGTTGGGTGAGCAGCTAAACCGCACATAGAAGTTAATAAGCTCAATGGCATGGATTACAAGAGACAATGACCATGAATAGGTCCTAAAGTCTCCAACGAACAAGGGAAACTGACCACGGAGTCAGGGGGGAGGGGAGTAATGTAGGAGAGCAGCATGCACTTCAAGGGAACTGAGTTTACCGTTGTTATGTGTTTTAGTGTTAGTTTGTTTTAATCAGAGGGTAGGGGAATAATTGTCTCAAAGTAGCAATGGAGAATAAGAAGGACCATTATCCTACCATCAGACTCCGAGCTGGGAGATCGTAAGGGGACTCACAGGGACCTTGGGGTTCCACTGAGGCAAGGCGGTGTAGGAAGTACTCAGAGAAGGGTTTGTGGCTATAGATGAGTTTGCTGATCCCTTAGCAGAAGTTCTTGGTGGGGATTAGGGGAAGGTATTAAGGGGTTGGTTAGATGAGGGGATATAAATTTCTTTAATTAAAAAAAAAAAACACCATTAGCATTGCTGATTGTTAAATAACCTACTACAACATATTTGTTAATGGCATATGTTTATATGTATATAAAAATAATCTCCTACTTCTTAATAAAATAACTACAAAGAACCCCGCTGGCCTTTGATTTTATTTTACTTTAATTTTATTTTACTCAATGTTTTAGACTTTTAAATGACTTCCTCTGTTCTTTTAGATGTCTTGGGTCCTCGTTGGCCGTTTGTGGCTTTGATTCCATGCAGCCCAGCTGGAAAACAAACCATTAGAAAATGCATTTGGGCCTCATTCTGTGCCCAGCAGGAACAGAAGAGATTATCTATTTCATTAGCACACCGGGACCTGGGGAGAGGTGAGAATTCTCTGGAAAGAAGAGTACAGGAGCACTTGGAGAGATGTCAGCCAAGCCCCACAAATTCAATTTTCTTTCCAGACCTCATCTAAATCAAAGCAGCTAGACTAGATAAGGCTCTCTGGTTAAGATGCTGACATTGATATTCATATTAAAGGTAATGCGAAGGGGACTTCAGGTGCGAAGGGTTTTGTTTGGGGGAAAATAGCAGGCAAATAAAAAAAGAAGTGCTGTGGCTCCCAGAGAAAATGCAGACAGGAGAGGGTGATAGAATGGTTTGAATCAGCACCAGGGGCCGGTGCCCCTGTGAGAATCTAATGCCTGATGATCTGAGGTGGAGCTCAGGCGGTGATGCTTGCGAGTGGCTGCATATAGATGAAGCTAGCCTGCAGCTCACCTCCTGCTATGTAGCCCAGTTCCTAACTGGGGGTTGGCGACTCATAGTTTAAATGACCCAAAGAAAGCTTGTGTTTGTCTACACAAAGCTGGCTGCCTGTCAGTCAAGTCAGAACTGTGACCAGCCATCTGCTTTGCTGGGATCGCAAGGACCCAGCAATTCTTCCCTTTGCTAAGAAACTATTAGAGCCATTCGATGGGGCCTTATTAAAGATATTACATTGAAAAATTAAATGGAATAGTATATCCAGCCTGCCTAGAACACAGGGAGGTTACTTTCCTTCCACTTCATTTGTCATAAACACACTATGAAACAATGGACAATATGCATTGCTCTAAAGAATTTTGTACCTCTGAATTCTGAAACTGCAATAATTATAAGACTGATATCGTTACTTCTATCATTGATTCTAAATCACTCTCTTTGCATTGGATAGAATTCCATGTGAAGCGAGTCTTTCCTTGGCCCCTATCCAATAGGTTTAGTCAACAAAGCCACCTGACCTAGAAGGTGGTCTGATGGCAATAATGACAATTAGCCTCATCGAGTTGCTCCTGTGTGTCAGCCGGGTGCTGCGCTTAACATTCATTATCCTCATGTCCCCAGGAACTCTGTGAGAGGGGTATCAGTCCCCAGTTTCATATACGAAGAAACTGAAGATTAGGAAGGTTCTGCTGTTTGGCCAAAACGATTTTCTTAATGGCCAAATTAATAAATAAAAGGTTTCTTTTAATGTCTGTCACGTCAGTGGTGAAACACAGCTAACCTTTGATCAGAATCTTAAGGAGGATTTCAAAGCCCTGTGAAACTGTTACCTAAGCCTGGGTCGCTGTGATCAAACACAAAAGCATACAGTTCAAAATGACCAGTGGAAACTCATGCCTATCTTATTTTTCTTGAAGACTGATGATTTTGATCAAGACTCAGCTTCGGTCACAGGAATCTGCCCTGTGGGCTTCCCCTTCTCCACTCCCTCAGCAATCTCACTCACGCCTACGGCCAACTCTGTTCTGATGACTTCCAAATCTTCTCTCTCTCTCCTGAGTTCCACACATATATATCCAACTTCCCATGAGCTATCTCCTCCTGGGGGTTCCTAAGGGACCCCAAACTTGATACATCCCAAACCGAACCCCCCCCCCTTCATTTTTGTCCCCAATAAGCTTCTTCTCTTCTAGTCCTTATCTACCCAGACAGCCATAGCAGAGACCTGAAAGTCTTCATAGGCTTCACACTCTCCCTCCCTTCCTATATCCTGTTGGTGGCCAAGTCTTGTAAAGAAGAGGTTCTCAGAGTAAGGTCACCAGATCACCAGCAGCAGCAGCAGCAGCAGCTGGAAAACTAGTTAGAAGTAAAAAAACTTGGACCTCACCCTCATTCTCCTGAGTCAGCATCTTTGGGGGTGGGACCCAGGAATCTGTGTTTTAACAAGACCTCTAGATGGTTCTGATGCGTGCTGTATACTGACCTTCTTTACACACTCTCTCTCTCTCTCTCTCTCTCTCTCTCTCTCTCTCTCTCTCTCTCTCTCTCTCTCTCTCTCTCTCTCTCTCTCTCTCTCTCATTACTCCGTTTCTGAGCTCCTCTTTTAAGGTAGGCCCTCATGATCTCTCACCTGAATGACTGCAATCATTTCCTAACCAGTGTACCTTTCTCCAGCCTTAGATCCCTCCAGCCTATCCTCCCCTTCCCTACCAGAATGTTCCCTCTAAATTCAAATTTGACCATGTCTCTACTCAGTGCCTTTGAGTGTTTCCCCCTCATAAAAAAATTTAGAAACAGAAGAGTAAGTTCTGGAGATGGTTGTCATTCTCCGATTTCCCCGGGCCAAGTCCCGTAACCTTTTTGAATCTTGGTTTCCTCATTTGTAAAGTGAGGATGGGAATACCTGCCCTCCTCACAGAGATGTGATAACCTAATGCACTAAGGGATCTAAGATGCTTAGTAAATTGACGAGTTAGGCAAACCCAAGGTCCTATCACCATTTAATCTAAGAAGGTCCCCAACACAAATGAGAAGAGAGGGACCTCCTCTTTTCCACAAGAGTCTACACTGCATAAAGAGCATATGAATCTCATCTGACCTCGGAAGCTAAGCAGGGTCGGGCCTGGTTAGTACTTGGAGGGGAGACCACCTAGAAATACCAGGTGCTGGAGGTGTTTAAAAAAGAAAAGAAAAAAGAGCATATGGAGAGTGAACTAAGTGCATGATGAGGTCCGTGATGATGAGGTCCGTGATGATGAGGGCAGCCTGCCCCATCCTGTGTTCTTCATCTCATTACGTTCCTAGAGGCAGAAGATGCTGCTTTTTACTCTCACTGGTTCTGGTGTGTCATCTGGCTTTTTCCCCTCCAAATCTCCTTTTATCCTTTTGAGACCTTTTTACATACAAGCTGCTAGATAAAAGGTCTCTGGAGTTCAGGTAGGACTACCAAGCAAGAACACTATGGTTAAATTGTTGGGTCTTAAGAGCAACATCCTAGTCCAGGTGTAAGCTGTAAAGATTTAACAAAATGCTTGCTGAGCTAGGCCCTCTGCCCACTTCCACCTCCCAAGAGGAAGAACATTAGAGGGTTGGAGTGAAAGCCAGAAAGCAGATGGTGAATGTATGGAGAAGGAATCCTGCTCCCCAGAGTCAGCCTCAAATGGGGTAGGATGGTAGTGTCCCCAGATAAGCATGAGTATTCAGAGCAGAGGAACCCCGCCCTGAATCCGGGCAGTATGCAGGTGTTCCTCATACTTCTGAGGACTGAGAGCAGACAGTAGAGATGATTACACGAGAAGCTGAGAGCAGAGAGAGTCTGAAGCAGCCCCTCGCAGTTTCTTAGGCTCCCAAGCAGTGCGGGAGGACTCCAGATCTCCCTGTGTCTCCAAGAAGGACAATAAGAGTCAGCCAGCAAGTGGATCCTGACGGTGTCTGCATCATAATGAAGAAGAGGGACAGGTAACCACACCACAGGTAATCACACCTGAGGGTCAGGCAAAGGTCAGCACAATAGTAACAGGTGACACCCAGGCAGTCATTGCCTCCACCTCTAACAAACATTCATTCAGTACATGATGCTTAGAACTCAGCCACAGTCTTAGGAAGTCTCCCAGAAGGAGAAGAAAATATGGGATTGACTGAAACAGCCTGGACTGGCTTGACTGAGAATTTCAGTGGGAGCGGGGATGAGGGGAATGGAAAATTTTATTGAGATTAAGTCGAGTTACAGAAAATAAAATAGGAATGACTTTCTGAGACCCATGAGATTTATCACATCGTCTATGAATAGTTGTTTTTTTTTGTCTGGATCCCTGCTAGATTGCAAATTCCTTGATGGGATGTTTTGCTTCTTATGCATCTCTGCTTCTCCCAGGCCTAGAGTTTGCACATCATAAGCCCACCTGAGAAGTTTGTGAACTTGCTCTGAAATGAGCTGGGTTGGAAATAATATGTTCTCCCGGCACACCTGAGCCAAAGCACCTCTTTTTCCATTGCATTCATTTGAGTATCACTTAACTGCTGCGTCCCAGACTTGACCTTTCTCATTCTCTATTTCTTTGTCCATAAAATGAAGATAATGATGGTCTCTGGGGAGGTAGGTACAAGGTTAACTGGTATAAGGTATGTGACCTAGAAAGGGCTGCGAAGTTTTATTTTAGAATGTCCTTTTCTTTTGGGAGACTAGGACTTGCTGCCTCTTTTCTCCTTTTAAGCAGTACTTCTGCTTATTCACTCAATTCAGTTCAACAGACATTTGTCAAGTATCATTAAGATGTCAGGCACATTAAGAAGTGCCACTCTTGCATCATGGCATCTCTGGAAATGTAAAATGGTGAAACTTAAGTTTGTAAGAGTCCTCACGGGTCGACTTGTGTGTGGCTGGATGGATAAGCTGCCTGGGGTGGGGATTATAACCCACAGGAAGCATACATCGGCCACGATGCCTTTGGTTGTTGGGCGTTGAAAACCCAAGTCAAAATGGCCTGAACAAGTTGTTAGCTTTCCCAACTAGAAAGTCCAGAGTTAGGGGGACTTTGGGGCTCAGTGGTATAGTGACTTAACCACAACCTCAGGACTCATTTGTTTTTTTACTTCCTTTTTCCGGTCTGTTATCTACAGTGTTGGCTTCGTCCTATAACTAGCTCCCCCCAGAGTGTGGGATGGCTGCCAGCAGCTAATGGGGCACTTAGCTTCTTTGTTCACAATGATGTGGGGATGAGGAAAACACTCACAAAAATAAAGCCACAACTCATACCTTGATCACCCTATCTTAATTAGCCATCCCTCCCTCCAGTGTCTTGCTAGTCCCTAACTCTGCATTATTACCTTCACAATTTGTAATATTATTTTACTTATTATTTATTCGTATGTCTACTCATTTATAGTCAGCTCCCCCTCTGGAATATAAGCTCCATGAAGTCGTGGATTTCATCTTGTTCACCCCTGGTCCCTAAACCACCTTCTAAAAAGAGTGGGTCCCTCCTTGATCCACAGGAGAGAGGCTAAGTCTGTGACAAGGGGTCTTCTTTCTCTATCCTCCTTCCTAAACCCATGTTGCTTCTTGCTTGGGCCTTGAGTTCTGGGTGGAGGAGCCGCCAATCAGGATTCGGCTGGAATGTGAGGACCTCAAGTGCCACTTGGAGGAGAGCCTTTCTAAACAAAGACAGCCTGATCTGGTATAACCTGGGTGGAAAAACAGGACTGAAGGAGCCCAGGTAAAGTTGGGAAGACAAGGCTGATAGATAAATTGTCCTTGAAGTAAGGAGGAAAAGGAGTAGGGGGTAGCAAGGTGGGTGAAAAGAAAAAGATATGAGTCGAATGGTTTAGGATCAAGTCTGAACGGGGTGGGGGTGGGGCACGGCAGAGTTCCTGTCACACAAACCTTCCGTCCACATTCCTGAGCACCGTAACCACACTTTGCGTGGGGAAGCTCCAGGGTCCCTGTGAATTATTAATTATAGTTCTTCACATCGTTAGAGCATTTCATAACTTACAAAACATATTCTCAGACGTTATCTCGTTTCATTGTCGCAGCCACTCTGTGGGGTTGGTTTGATTATTCCGATTTGGCAAGTGAAGAAACCCGGCCTCAGAGCAGCTTTCCAAAAGCCACACCATTAGGAGGAAAAGAGGGATGCAGATATTCTCCTTCAGCCTCGAGTTCATCCTACCTCAGTGCAGCTGAAGAGCAGGCTAACGATTTCCCGAGAGAAAAAATACATTTAAGCCTCTTAGGCCGAAATGTTTTGTTTTGCATTATTTGTTCTTCTGTTTAGAGATGACTTGCTACGGGCTTTTGTGGACCTATGAAATTTTCCATAATACAAGTTTTTTAAAAATTAAAGGAATAGGGTTGAGTTGCTTGGTCAGTCCCTGGCAGAGCAAACCAAGGGAATGTCAGGCCCCAAGGAAGTCAGGTGATGAAGGGTTTAGGCTTCAGCGCTCTCAGATTTGACTTTAAAAAGAAAAAAAGAAAACAACATTTGGGAATAAGAAATAAGGAAAATCATGTGTGTGCTTAAGCAGCTAAAAAAAAAAGGCACAAAGGAATGAGTTGTTCCCCCCAGGTTTTAAATTCTCTGGCCAGATCTTTTAATTGTGCTTCTATTCTTTTTTCCCAAATTTAATTTTCCCCCAGACTTAAATAAAGAACAGATGATGCTTCCTAGGAGACTTGGTGAAGCGGCCCTTCAGAGTTTGTATTTGCCTGGACGCAGGTCCTGGCTTGATCTCCAACTCACTGTGTGATGTTGGGTTATTATCTATCTTCTAGCAGGTTCACGTTCTCCAACCGTAACATAGGAATTAGAACATTTACCCCCCAAGGCCACCCAAGAAAATTGAAAAAAAAAGGCAGGGTGACAGCCAGGAAGGTACACTCCAAAGCAGAATGTCTTCAGCTGGGAGATGTTGCTAGCGGAGCATTCCTCAGAATCACCGGAGTGTCTGGGTTGCTACGGTCCAGGGTCCTCTGCTGCCCTGGATTAAAGCTGAAGGGACTTTAGTGATCCACCTTAGACTGTCTGAAGTCAGTGCTCCTTCTGGTCCTTCAGGATGCCCCTCATTGATCTGGTTGGTTTGACGCAACTTTCACCTCATGAGGTGTTAGCATATCGCTCTGATGCTTCAGGAAACTGAGCGTCCCATGAAAGAGATGTGGTCTCTTGATTATCCATGCTAATGGGCAGAGTATAATCTCAAAGAGCAGATCATCTGAAGGAGTGCAGATCATTTTAATTCAGCATTGCAATAATTAAAAAAAAAAATTTTTTTTTTGCCTTCTTTATTTTGTTTTGCTCAGGCTGAGCTTTGCCACATGAAAGAGAGAGGTGGCCCAAATAGATCTGGGGTGGTAAGAGGAAGGTCGCCTGGGGTTAAGCCTGGCTCAAGATTTTTGCCACTCTCTGCTGTCACTTTCAGAGAATTCAGTAGACATGCTGATGGCTCATCCCACAGCCTGGCAGCTCAGTTTCTTGTCTTCTCATTACCACTGATGTTCTTTCAAGCAGTGCTCCCTTCAATGCCATTGACCATCAAGTCTTCCTTTAATCATTCATTTATTCACTTATTCGATAAGCATATTCCAAGTAGCCCCTATGTGTCAAGAATTTTTTATGGGTCAGGAGTCCAGAGATTAGAAAACTTCTTTTACCTTGAAGTTTGTTGTATGAAACAGAATTGCACTGTACAATACAGTGCAATTAATGACTATCATAGTGGAATGCCTTTAGAGAATATGATAGAAGAGCCCTTTCTAAACCCAGTGGGGTCAGAAAAGACTTTCAGGAGGAGATAATGCTTGCACATGGACTTGAAGGATAAACATTTTCAACGTGGATGGATAAAAGTGAGGGTGGAGGAAGCGAGGGCAGCATGTGCCAAGGCACGGAGACATGATAAAGCAGAGGCAAGCACTTTGATGGCCGGAGGTGAATGGAATGGTGAGAGGTAAATCCAGGTGAGTAGGTGGCAGATCCAGCACTGGACTTGCCCTGAAGGAGAAGGGGAATTACGTTGGAGGATAGGACCAGAATCTCATTTTAGAAAGAATGCTCTAGTAGAAATGTAGGGACTAGATTATGTGGGGGTTCAGAACAAGTCACCCCAAGATGTAGCTCTATGGTATGCAGATTGTTCTGAGCTAAAGGCAACTTTACCTGGGGCTCAAGAAACACCTTTGCCCCTCTCTTAACTACGTAGAAGAACAAGAATTAGGAGTCTTGTCCATAATAAGAGATTATCAGAAATAACTTCTTTTCAAAGGTGTGTTAACCTAGATGCACAAGAATGGACGGGACTGGCTTAAAGTCTTACACTAAAGGAGTTATAGGCCTGGGGCGTGACTACCCGTGACCTGTCCACTTAGGAATTAAGAGCAGTTCCTTTGTGAGGTTACTTTTTATAGAACCCCTATTTTTCATCCACAAGTTGTTAGGAAAAAAGACAGAGAAAGAAGAGGTCAGAAATGCACGAGGGAAACCAGGAGGCAGCAGTCAGGGAGGCCAGGGCTGAGGGGAGATGTAAACAGGGAGAGTAGACAGTGCTGCGAGGTTCCTTCGGGAGGGTAAGTGTGGCGAAGGCCAGAGGGAGGCATGGTTGGTAGGACAAAACCCACGTAACTGATGGGCTGGAGGAAGAGCCTTAGATAGGAACACGGCCACCTGCCATTACCACTGGATGAGGGGAGCTAAGGAAGAAGGCCATCTGCTTGTATCCCTTTGCCCTAATTTCTAGCCAAGAGCTATTTCACATTCTTCAGAACGCCTCTGATGAAGAAGTTGGGAAGGGAATTCAGCACCCACTGATTGTCAGTTTCTGTGCTGGACACTTTGTGCAAATGCTCTCATCATAGTCCTTGGAGGCCGATAGCACAAGCCCCTCTTTCAGAAAGAGGAAGTCGAGCCTCAGCACAGCCAAGTCCCTTGCTCAGCTCTTTCCTCTCCACTGGTTGCTAGGTCATAACCCCCCAAAACAGATC
>NW_011888885.1:1531713-1543119 GCF_000151845.1 Pteropus vampyrus | reverse complement strand
GTAGAAGAACAAGAATTAGGAGTCTTGTCCATAATAAGAGATTATCAGAAATAACTTCTTTTCAAAGGTGTGTTAACCTAGATGCACAAGAATGGACAGGACTGGCTTAAAGTCTTACACTAAAGGAGTTATAGGCCTGGGGCGTGACTACCCGTGACCTGTCCACTTAGGAATTAAGAGCAGTTCCTTTGTGAGGTTACTTTTTATAGAACCCCTATTTTTCATCCACAAGTTGTTAGGAAAAAAGACAGAGAAAGAAGAGGCCAGAAATGCACGAGGGAAACCAGGAGGCAGCAGTCAGGGAGGCCAGGGCTGAGGGGAGATGTAAACAGGGAGAGTAGACAGTGCTGCGAGGTTCCTTCGGGAGGGTAAGTGTGGCGAAGGCCAGAGGGAGGCATGGTTGGTAGGACAAAACCCACGTAACTGATGGGCTGGAGGAAGAGCCTTAGATAGGAACACGGCCACCTGCCATTACCACTGGATGAGGGGAGCTAAGGAAGAAGGCCATCTGCTTGTATCCCTTTGCCCTAATTTCTAGCCAAGAGCTATTTCACATTCTTCAGAACGCCTCTGATGAAGAAGTTGGGAAGGGAATTCAGCACCCACTGATTGTCAGTTTCTGTGCTGGACACTTTGTGCAAATGCTCTCATCATAGTCCTTGGAGGCCGATAGCACAAGCCCCTCTTTCAGAAAGAGGAAGTCGAGCCTCAGCACAGCCAAGTCCCTTGCTCAGCTCTTTCCTCTCCACTGGTTGCTAGGTCATAACTCCCCAAAACAGATCTGTGAGGAGCCCACCTTTTATCTCTTCGCTGGCTCAAGCTCCTAAAGGTAATAAGTAAAACAGATAGACTTGGACGAGATATGGGATACGATTTCCACCACCAAGGCCTCCACATGGATACATTAAATCAGTGGGCAGAAGAGAGAGAAGATACTGCACAAAGAAGCTTTCTTTTAAAGGAGCAGAGGACAGCCAGGGTGGGGTGGAGATGGGGTGGGCAGGGAAGGAAAGTCAGTCAGGGTGACTTCAGCTCCTTCTTAGCTGAATCTCCTCTCCCCAAACAATTAGATAATTCAGGCTGCTTGGAAATACACAAGGCCACGTTTTATCTTTAAGACTGGTACTGATTTTTAAGTTAATATTTTTACAGTGTTTCACAACCCTCTGAGGTTGACGGTCACATCACTGTCACCTGCATTTTAAAGATAACCTGAGACTCAGGGATTTGCCCATGTCCTTACCATTACCTAGGAGCCAGGATTCAACTTGGTACTAAGAATCCAGATGCTGAGATCTTTCTAATACCCAGGGATGGGTGATTCCACAAGGAATTTCATCACTAATAACAACCTCACACCTGTGCCCGCGTACCTTATAGTGGCTTCCAAGGCCTTGTGTATCCGTTAAAGAAAAAATTATTCATGGCACTTGGGAAAGATGATCAGGCAGATTTTATTTAGGGGGTGCTATTGCAATGGGGTGTTGGAGTAGGGGATAGAGAGAGGACTCAACTCTGAACACAATAAGGACAAGTGAGGAATCACAGCCACAAAGCAGGGAGGATGGAAAAATACTAAGTGGAATCATCAGAGCTAGGTGGATTCTTACCGAAGGCAGGCCAGGGAGATATGATGTCAATGATGGGAATGAGCAGTTTCATTAGCTATCAAGGATGGGGGATTTTCACTAAGCTGACTCTGGACGATTCTTGCTAAACCTGGAGTAAACAGGCCAAGGACAGAACCCAAAGTCAGGGATGAGTCAGAAAGAAAACTCAGGAATCTGACCCAAGTTTGGTCAAAGGAGAGAATCTTTGTTCTCACGGGCAAGACTGCTCTCCCCTCGCTCAAAATACTCTAGTCACAGCCTCTTTCTGCACCAGGCACGTTCCCTGCCAGGTCTTTGCACTTATGTGGCCTCTGCTGAAATGCCTTCCCCACCAGGTACCAGGGCCTTTCAGGTCTTTACCCAATCTCCCCTTCTCAACAAGGCCTTCCCCAAGTGGCCTATTTATGAGCACATGTCCACCCCCTGCCCCTGCCCCTTTGCTGATAGGTTTGTCTCCGTAGCACTTGTCACCATCTAACATAATAAATATTTTACTCATACATTTTGTTTGTAGTCTGTTTCCCCACCCCGATAATGTCAGTCCCACGAGGCAAGGATTTGTGTCTGTTTTGTTCGCTGTGGTATCTCCAACACCTGAAACAGCATCTGGCACTCAGGAGGGGCTCATTGTTTGTTAAATGAATGGGGCACCTGGATAGAGGTCTCTATAAATACCCTCAGATCTTGGTTACCTATGTCAATAGCAAAGGGTAATAACCCCCAATGATGAATGATCGTCCAACCAATTCATAATGTACTTTATCATGAACAATTTCAATTTTAATACAGTAACATGGGAATTAGCTCAGATGAACCGTGAAATATTTGCCTTCTGTAAGAGTTCTATGGTGTTATGTCATTGTGAGGAGTAGAAAAAAGAAAAAGGAAGCCCAGAAATATTGCGACAAAGAAACCTATCTAGAATTCAGAGTCTGCTGTAGAAAAATTCACATGCATACAAGATCATCTGCCCCACTCCCAAAAATTAGAGATGAGTTGAGATATATATATATATACACACACACAAATGTGTGTATATATGTATATATACATATATATACATATACACATACACATATATATACATATACATATACATACATATATGTGTGTGTATATGTACATATATGTATATATATAGATACATATATATAATATATAACAGGCCCTTAGCAGGAGCTCGACCAATATTAGTTTTTACTGTGTTATCTCCCCTTCCAGACACTCTCAACAGTGTCTGCCCAAGTGCACCCCATGCTGTTCCTGAATCCTGCCATGCTTTCTCCTGTCACGTACGGGGCACATGCAGTTTCCAGCGCCTGGAATGCGGGCTTTCCCCTACCCTGTCTCTTACCCACTGCCTAGTCTCCCTAGTAATTCCTCTCTCGCTGCGGGGAGGCCTCCTGACTCCCCTGGGCGGAGTTAACCATGCCTTCCTCCAATAATAGCATCCAGTACGAACACTGTGATTATGCTGCATTATAATTGCTAATTCGTTCCCAAGTCCTTTTCCCCCAAGAGACTGTAGGAGCCTGGAAGGCAGAGACTTACCTTACTTGGTATTGTATCCCCAGCCACTAACACATGTATGACACCTCAGGACGGGTGGGGGGGGGGGTGGTGGGGGTGTTGTAGGCTGCTGCGGTGTTGTCAACAAGAAGGGGGGGGCGACGACAACAACAACAACAAAACCTCTCGGCACTGACAGGTGTTTCTCATTATTATCCCTCGCTCGGGAGTCTAGGGAGACCATGCTTCAGAGGAACCTGGTGCATGTGAACAAAAGCGCTGCTGGGGTCGAGGGTTGCATCATCCCATCTAGAAGATCACACATTTGGGGGCAGAGTTCACCACCAGATTCCTTTACATGATGAGCTCCTTCCGTGCTCTCCAAAGCAAGAGCCGCTTTCAGACAGGAAATGTGAACCTGGCCCAGCAGACACAAATCTATTGCACGAAGTAAAGCTCCCCTGGTGAAAAGCTAGTTAAATCGGCATCGCTTTCTGCTTGCCTGTACATACTGTCACGTTCACTGGCCACAGGCACCTGGGTAGTGCTGAAAAAACAATCGGCAAAAACTCACCAAGGCCTCAAATCTAGATTAGGGGAGTGCGGCAGGGAATCGCCTGAGCAACAGGCAGGGGTTTTGTCTTTAAATTTTGTTTTTCATAACAGCATGCTCAATGCCTACTAGACCAGTCCTGGCACATATGTAATACTCAATAAACATTTTCTGAATGAATGTGTGACTAAGGGACCCCAATAAGCCACTAAGGGTTGGTCTGGTGGGTGAGTACCGCAAGAGGCGTGTTCATGTGATGACAGATGGCGATGGAATTGCTGACCACAGCGCAGGTCCAGTTCACTGAAGGCATTCAGCTTGTCTGAGTGGAGTGTGCACGTTCCCATCTGGGTCCGAACAGAGAACTGCTCAGCTTCCTTCTCTCCCACCCTTTCTCCATGTAGTCTAAGCCTCTGTCTCAGGAAATATTGACTAAAGAACATTTGTTACAAAAGTCATTTAAGGAAGCCTAAAGTGACCACATGCTTCAGTGTAGCCTTGGCCATGGTTTGATCCAGGACCACTTTTACGAGCTAGAAAAACACACAAGATTTTTTAAAGAGTGCTACTACACTGTTCCTTCAGGTTGTTCCTGTATGAAAAATTTCTGCAGGTGGGCTATAACCACAATTTTGAAAGCTTAGCCATGTGGAAAAGAAGCTAACATTTATCTAGTGCCAATCATATGCCAGAATGCATAAACCAGACACTTCTGGTACATTATTTAATCCTTATGGCTGTACTCTGAGGGAGGTGCTAGATTCCTTTGGCAGATGGGAACTGAGGCTCAAAGGTGATAAGTAACTTGCCTAAGCTTACCCCGCCCATCTGCAATAGAATGACTGATGTCACACCAACTCGGCGTGCAGTCCCCAGGCAAGATTCAAAAAACATTTGTGATTTTAAGAGAACCAAATCCTTTTAATCAATTTCCCTGTCTTTTGCAGAGACTGACACATTTGATCAGGTGTACTAATTTGGCCTGGCACAGATGGCAAAAGGACCTGTGACCTCTCCCAGGAGATAAGGTAAGGCTCTAAAGCAGATTTTCCCAAGGACCCATTAGGCTCGGCTGGTCTATTTTGACTTAACAACTTCTGATTGCGGTGAAAGTCGGAAGGATAATGAGCTGTATAGGAGAATGAGCATGTTCTGTTGTGTTGAGCAGGCCTCTGAGGAGGAGAGCTTAATTCCTCTTGCAAAGCGTCTAGGGTGCACTGTTTCTTGAAAAAATAACACCAGTGCTACATTGCAAGGATGTAGGTGGGAATGGCATAGAACATAAGAACATGTTGGCACTGTCTGTTTAAAATAGCAAAAGCAGCAGAAAGACATGAATGCAGTAATTCTAACCTTGTGAAATGAAACACATTCCTCGAGTCCTCTTGGGAAACTCTATTTTGCTTCACAAGTGGGGAGGTGAACCACCCCCTTTGAGGTCAGTTTCCTTTGGAGATCTTCCTGTTGTATTTTGCATCTAACTGGCACATGAGAAGAGTGGACATAACCTAAAGACACCAACTAAAAACATGGAGGTTTGGAATGAGCTGGGTTCTTTTGAAAGGTCTTCCTTTGGGTAAACCCATTTCTAGACCTTTCACCCAGGAATTGCACTCCTGAAAACAAAAATAGACTCCAGGCTGCCTGGGTTCAATCTCGCTCTGCCACTTGCCTTATACAAGGAAACTCCAGCTGTGCTTGTTTCCTTGTCAGTAAAATGGGGACAATAAAATTATCTGCCCATAAGGTTTCTTGTAAAGATTACATGAGATAATCCATGTAAACTAGCGCAGTGCACAGTACCCAGTACAGAGGGAACTCTCAATTGTTTATTATTACCTCAAAGACCCAGTCATAAATATGGACAAAGCTATGCTGCAGTGTTTACTGTAGCACTGTTTATGATATCAAAAAATTAAAAAACAATCTAAAAATCCAAAATTAAGTGAATGATTAAGCGAAATAGGCTGCATATCCAATAGTCTAGAAACATGATGGAGTCACTGAAAATTCTGGCTATAAAACTTATACACTATTTTTAAACACTTATGACAAAATAAATGAGAAAAAGAGCAGTATATAAAATTACATGTATGGCATATTTACAACTATATAAAATAGAAAACAAATAGGGGGGAAAAGATCAGTAAGAGATACATGAAAATGCGTTGGGATGAGTGAACTCTGGGTCATTTTAAGTTTTCTGTTCTCTATTTTCCAAAGTGTTTCATGTATTTTCAGAGTAAAAATATATGGAATAATATTTAAAATTAGGTTAAAGTTGTTTTATTTTGAGTATAATTTGCCTTAAGGCTCCAGGGCTGCAGAACTGAATGCTGTTTATTTTATCATTATTTTCAGGAAAAAAGACCAGAGGGAAGCAGGGTGGGTAAAAAAATTTTCCGGGCTTAGAAATTCTTGATAGTTGGTTCTCTGGAAGGTCGTTCAATAAACAAGCTTGGATTTTCCTTTATTTAGAACACACTAATATTTCCATACCAATTTCCCATCAACGTTCCTGTGGTCGCTAAGAACGTTCTAGCTGACCCTTAGCTGGGGAAGCCAGTAAAGCCAGGGAAGCTTCGGGCAGTCGATGAGAGCCTGCCTAGGTGTTCGTGCTCTCGGCGTATAGTCTGTCCTAAAAACACTTCATTTGCAGTCTCTCTCCTCCAACCCTCCCCTCCCTTCATTCAGTGCACCCCTGTGAGCTCAGTGTTATGCTGGAAGCTGAGGACAGAGGTGGAGGCAGCTCAGCAACTGCCTTGAAAGGGGTCAGCTCCAGGATCACAGAGGGAGCAGACAAGCAAACTCGATCCCTGTGCAACATGACAGGGGCCATGAAAGGATAATAGTGCTGTAGAGTCAAAGAGAAGGCCACAGCTTACTCTACACGGGGCCTGGACCACTGGCACAGCGGAAGTGGCACCTGACGGAGACTTGGAATGAGCAAATGTTTGCCAGGGTAGAAGGGTTGGGGTGAGGGCACTCCAGGCCATGGAACAGCGGGTACAAAAGCAATTACAGAAGCGCCGTGAGGGTACCATGTTGTGGGGAAGACTGTGAAATTCACTATGGGGCTGGTGTCTGTGGGATTAAGTCAGAGAGATATGATCAGGAGGAGACCATGGGAGGAGACCATGCTAAGATGTTTGGCCTGAGTATAGACTGACAGTCAGTGGATGTTTTCAAAGCAGGGGCGAGACATGCTCAGATTCTCTTTTAGGAAGATGACGGTGTGGAGGAGGTGCTCATTGGGGAGTTAAAGGGTATAACCAGTGGTGGGGCTACAAAAGAGTTGGTGGCTGCAGTAGTCTGAGGATTGCTAACTAGAGCTTTTTAGGACTTTGCAGTGAGAAGGGAGGTGAGGAACCAGATCAGAGATTTGTGACTGGGGTGGAGGTGATAGCTCTGGCTGACTGGTTGGATCTGGATGGGTGGGTGACAGAAATCAAGGATGGATGGATGGCTATAGTCATGCCATTAACTAAAACAGGAAACTTCACAGAAATGGGCTTGGTGGGGGAATAAGGAAAGATAATGAACTCAGTTTGGGACAAATTAAGGAAAATGTGCCAGGGGCATGTGGGCAGTTGATTAGAGAGGTCTGGCCTTTAGTAGGCAGACATAGGCGAGGTTTGGACTTTGATGGACTAAATAGAATTCTGGGGAATAATCATGCTTTGAGACACTCAATCTTCAAAATTAGATTTGATGGCAGGTTGCTTGAGGGTTTATTGAGGTTCTAAACTGTGTGATAGTGTTTTCTTTTCCATGTGCATGCCTGATGAATTTTCAGACCAAGTTGTTTTTTTTTTTATTTGTTTGCTTTTGCTGACTGTGAAAATGCAATGGTGTATGGTGAATGCGGCTTTGAAACTGCTTAGACCTGGGTTTCTGTCTCAGCTCCCTGACTCAATTTCCCATGTGTGAGAGGAGAAAAAATGACATTTAACACTCAGAGTTGTTAGGTTTGCAATATGATGCATATCTGGTTGGTAATAAAAAAGCATGTAACCTCAGCTCTACAGTGTATTATATAAGCTAAATCAAAAGGCTTCTCTTGGTAAAGATATATCATTTATAAAATGTATAATCTTTAGGCCCTGACTAGCATATTTTAAACTGAAAATATGTTGATTAATGTTTGAGCTGGCTCTGGCATTCCAATTATTAAAAAGCTCTAGATGACAGGGCACACTTGTTTTTCTTCTCATCCTGACTTTTCAAATAAAAACCAAAAACAGAAAGGCTAGTATACAAATTACAAATGCTAGATGAGCTCGAGCTCTCAAAAATGCATTGTCATTTTCAGTCATCTAATTTAGAGACAGTGGAACGAATCCAAGTAACAATTTTATTCTAGTCTACAATTTTTTAAATACATTTTAGTGGTTTTGACAGTGTTATTTTTGAGCACACTTTAAATGAATCCACAGAAGTTAATATATTAAAAATAAAATACACACAATAAAACAACAGGCATCCAGATGTTTAGCATCATGCAGGTGGGGGCAGTCTGGTTGGTGTTATTACTGAGTACTTTGCCTTCTTAAGAATTCACCTGTGAATACCAGTTCTTCTGTTTCTCATTCCCATATAATTCACCAGAATCAGAGAGTTTTAAATATACACAAAGTAACCTTCTTTTAAAGCCATATCAGTACAAAACTTCAGTGAATAAACCTCAATGTGTCATCAAACCAACAATTCCATGGATCGAACCTATTATTAGAAAAAACTCAATATCAGCACCCAATCTAAAGGCAAGGTTGTCTCATTTATTAAAACACCAACAGGATATTAATCAACAGAGCAACTAATATGTTAATCTTAATATAAGACACTAAGGGAAAACCAAAAATAATATATTAAATACTATTCCACTGAGCCAGAATATAACCCATGGACTATAGACACATGAGTTTCTATCTGTTAAACAATGCTTTAAATATTTTTCTATCTAAAAGAAAAACATGTCTCAGGAGAAACAGAGGTAAGGTAGAAATGGGAATTTATGCATCTAATTCCACAACTTAAAAATGGATATCAACCTGGTAATATAGAGCTAGGCGACAATGTTTTAACCGTTGGGCACCAAACAGGCAATACCACTATTCACTATAATTCATAACATCCTCCAGGAGTTTTCAGCGGATGGCCAACTCAACAGCACGGTAATATAGATTGGATACTCATCCACTGTTGAAAGAGACCCTGAAGAAAATACGTCAAAGGCATAGAGAAAAGTTGAATCTTTTGAAAAAGTTAATGTTATCAAAATACTTTTCCATCATTAGTAAACCAAACTAGGTCAGGTATCTGGCCCAAAGCAGCACGGAATTCAGAGTCAGAGGTTGGCAGAAAAAGTTTGGAAAACTGCAGTTTTTAAAAATTGGCAATCTCTTCATGCCTAATAAAAGTATCAGAAGAGGTATAATGTTTGTTTATTTGTGGAATGTTGACAGCCTGCTGCAAAAATTCACATGAATGAGGAACAGCACGATGTGCGTCAATGAAATATTTTTTAAAAGTTTACAAAAAACTAAAGTTACTATTTAAAAAATAACCATGTTATGCCAAGATGAAACATGGTAAAAGTAGTGTAAGTTCTGTCCATGATTCTTTACACAGCCGACGGGAAAGTGATAGAAACAATTTTCTCTTAAAAAGGAAGCTTTGTTATTGCACTGACTTTTGTAACCTGACCTAGTAATTTAGAAAAATCATGTAGTAAAATCTGTAAAATTAAAATACAAAATTCTGGTTTGTAAACATCAGTTGGCCAAGTCTATCCAGAGTCCTGCATGTTAGTGGAATGGAATGAATAATTAATTCACTACCTTATTTATTTGCCGTGAGGAGGAAAATTCCAGAACACAGCATTTACACTTTCACAGTAATTATATTCAAACTATATAAAGAAAATCAGTGCATTCTTCTTCCCCACCCCCCCTGTGCAATTTTCAGTTCTTACCCCACTCCCAAGTGCCATAATTGAAATAATACTGGTTTGGAGACCTAGTACAGACTGGTCATAAATGTCGCATAAAATCTGTAGGACTTCGGTAAAGATATTTCCAAATGGCGTAGTAATGCACTGCAGCTGCCGTGGCCACAAACAGGTGCCAGATGGCGTGGGCAAATGGAATGATGCCATCACTCTTGAAGAACACAACTCCTAGGCAATAAATTAAGCCCCCACAGGCAAGTTCATGAAGTCCATCTGTGTTATTCTGTCAACAGAGGAAGCAAAGAGGTTCTGAGGTTACTCTGATGTGACAAGTTAAAGAGATAGCTGCAATTTCCCCTAAGCCTCCTGATTTTCTAGACAATGAAGTAGCTCTGCATAGACAGAATTCTGATCTGTAAATATAAACTAAACTAAAAAGTCTCGTGTACATCCGCCTGCATTAGCCTTTGGGTTGACTAGACTGAACTAAGCAGTCAGGTTACAGGTCCTAGAGTAATGAGCAGCGCATTCTGCTCACCTACGGCATGCTTAAGCAGACTACAATCGCATCCAGACATGGTAGTTTACTGTAATACAGCATAATCCCTGGCTTTCGACTTCCCCTTTCAAAGCTTTCTTCCCTATTGAGGTGTGCCCATGCCACTCCATGTATAATCTCCATCTCAGTCTGAGTGTTCACTTCTCTTTGTCCTCGTCAGACACCATTCTACACTGACTGCTTTCTTGAGACTGTCCCTGTTTGTGTGAGTTTATGACTTCCTTATGGCTTACGCGAGAAAAGTCATAGCTAGAAGTGACCTAAGAGATCAGAGATCATAAAGCACAACACACTTTCTAACCTTACAGATGTCGTCAAACCCTTTTGTATTTGAGCCTGGGCACTTCTTAGCTTAGAAGGAAGTTAACAGTCATGTGTGCTTTAGCACAAAAAGGAGAATTTTTAAGCTGCTCTGGGTTTTCAAATACCTAGACCTATCTTCAAGATTAAACTGGGTTGTATGAATGAGAGAATCGAATAGAGGCAGGGCTTAGGAAGCTGATGAAAAGAGTCAGTCCCCTGGATTCCTGAGGACGACAAATACAAAGGTCTTGGTTCTGCAGCGTGGGTAGAAACCTAGGCCAGAAGGTGGCAAGGCCTTGGAAAGGGACAGGTGTGTGGGTGTCCCGTAGGCCTGGGCACTGATAGCTGTAGACTAGTGAGCCTGGAGCAGGTCCTGTGGCCAATCCAGCAGGGGGAACAACGAAGTTCCAATGAAGCCGCCTACTCGGATGGGCCCCACAGGCCCAAGCGAAAGCAATGGCCACAAAGGGACGACCACAAGCTAAGAACCAAGTAGGATCTAGGGCCACAGGCAAGGACCAGTCCTATATTCAAAGTTCACATTAAGTCCCCATGGCTTTGGTAGGATCAAAAGATGAGAAGGCAGCTAACCCAAAATGACCACTCCATATTTCTCATTAACCTTGGTGAGATGGAACCTCAGCCATATTTTCATTTAAAACACACACACGGAATTTCCTAAAGGTTATGAAGCAATTAATATCCATTAAATATCCAAAAATGCTCTGTGTATGTACATCAGGAACATTTTTCTAGGGTAAGGCTTTCATTGGATTCTTAGAGCAGGATATGACTCCCAAATGGTAAGAAGTCACTCATCAAACACAACCTCCCTATTTTAGAGATGAAAAGAGTAAGGCCAGAGGCATAAAGTAACCTGAAAAAAGTCACATAGCTGGTCACTGACCAAGATACCACTCTT
>NW_011888885.1:1525088-1531663 GCF_000151845.1 Pteropus vampyrus | reverse complement strand
AACTGGGTTGTATGAATGAGAGAATCGAATAGAGGCAGGGCTTAGGAAGCTGATGAAAAGAGTCAGTCCCCTGGATTCCTGAGGACGACAAATACAAAGGTCTTGGGTTCTGCAGCGTGGGTAGAAACCTAGGCCAGAAGGTGGCAAGGCCTTGGAAAGGGACAGGTGTGTGGGTGTCCCGTAGGCCTGGGCACTGATAGCTGTAGACTAGTGAGCCTGGAGCAGGTCCTGTGGCCAATCCAGCAGGGGGAACAACGAAGTTCCAATGAAGCCGCCTACTCGGATGGGCCCCACAGGCCCAAGCGAAAGCAATGGCCACAAAGGGACGACCACAAGCTAAGAACCAAGTAGGATCTAGGGCCACAGGCAAGGACCAGTCCTATATTCAAAGTTCACATTAAGTCCCCATGGCTTTGGTAGGATCAAAAGATGAGAAGGCAGCTAACCCAAAATGACCACTCCATATTTCTCATTAACCTTGGTGAGATGGAACCTCAGCCATATTTTCATTTAAAACACACACACGGAATTTCCTAAAGGTTATGAAGCAATTAATATCCATTAAATATCCAAAAATGCTCTGTGTATGTACATCAGGAACATTTTTCTAGGGTAAGGCTTTCATTGGATTCTTAGAGCAGGATATGACTCCCAAATGGTAAGAAGTCACTCATCAAACACAACCTCCCTATTTTAGAGATGAAAAGAGTAAGGCCAGAGGCATAAAGTAACCTGAAAAAAGTCACATAGCTGGTCACTGACCAAGATACCACTCTTGCTTTCTCTCTCCTAAAACAATAAGCAGGAGACCAAACCAAGTACACAGGTTGGTTTTGACATACATTGTGTTAACAGATAATTCCTTAAGAAACCACATTTACCTTGTTAATTTCAAAAAAAAAAAAAAAACACCCAGAACGTGGTTTATCCTAAAACAAACAAAATATATATTTTTCGTTATCTATTAACATTATCGTGTTGCTATGTAACAGGCACTGTCTGAAGCCCTCCACGTATTTATTCATTTAATCTTCACAACGCTAAATTGCATACTATTATTATCCCAACTTTACAGATAAGAAAAATAAAACACAGAGAGGATAAACAATTTGCCCAAGGCCACCTAGCTTTTAAGAATCAGGATTTGAACCAAGGTGGTCTAATTCTTAACTGGGGTGAATCTGAACCTCATCTTTTGGTTTCTCTACCCTGTAGTGTCTGTGTTCAATACCCAAAACTAGTTGTTTCATATACTTTTTCCGGTTTTGTAGTTCTTTCTGGTGGAAGGGTAAGTCTGAGACCCATGATTCTGACCAGAACCAAAGCTCTGTGTCTTTACTCACATGGTTGCTTTGGTAGTTCAGAGGGCTTAAGGGGATTCTTTTTGGTCTGGTCTCTGTCTAACTCTGCAGCTTTATCACAAGACTTGTGCTACCTGCACAACTACCACCTCATGCACATATGTACTCAAACAAGTACATATATACTCATGTTCCAAACAATGAACGATTTTCAATTCTTCAAAGATGCTAGTGTGCCCCCTTCCCCCACCCCGGGCTGGACTCCTTACCGACACCACTTGCATCACTCCTACTATATCTCTAGGCTCCTACTTGTGTTTCTGAATCTGCTTAAATATTATTTCCCTGGTACTTCTGTCATGTGCTCCCATAGCAGCCTGTGCTTTCTCCAATCACAGACACTATAAAACTTTATTATTGCTTCATATTTAGTGTGAATTGTATTTTCCTGCTTGATTTTAAGTTCTGTGGGCAGCAAGTGTGAGGGTTCCCCTGTTTGATCATCATAAACATCAGTCACTTGCTTCTGTACCACTTGTAAAAATGCCAATTAAAGTTTCAGGCTAGTAAAAATACTGGATAAATTTGCTCTTATGACACTCACAGGGAATCTACTTGCAGATCTCTAATGATTAATAACCTGTCTACACAGACCTTGCTTATATTGCTTTGGGTGTCCTCAACCGCCCTCTAACTTTATGGCCTTCAAGGCAGACTTTCTCATTTCAGTCATTCGCCTCCCTCTCTTCACCATTCCCTGTTGCCTTTACCAAATAAATTATTTGTATTTTTGATGCTAGGTAATTATTCAAGCCATCATAAACCTCATATCTCAAAGAACGTATTTTGTTATATTCTCATAAGACATATTCTCTGGGAAAAAAAAAAAAGCAAACCCGTAACTCCTAAACTTTTTACAGGTGTTTTTGTGACCAGGGCAAGAACTATGTACGGTAAAATCGCATTCTTACAATGTGCCTATGAACATAGGAGTGAAATTACAGGTACAATTCTTCTGACCATTGCAGGCTGAGAAGAGAATTCAAACTGAACACATTGTGACTTCCTTAATTAACACAGTGGCTAGTGCCCAACAATGTATAGTATAAGACCCTGGAGGAGTACATAAGCTAAAAGCCTAAGTAACCAGTTGGATGGATGGCAAGGTTGCAATATGTTTTTGTTTCAGATTGACAGATAAATTTCTCCATAGTAATTCAATCTGAAAAGGAGTTCAAAATATATACATGCAACTTCTTACTACAGGTCACGTTACACTTATACCCACGAAAGTCCCCAAGCAAAATTTTTAAGCAAAGTAAAAAAAAGAAAGTATTTTCCTAAGAAAGAGAAATAATGATTTAAAAGCAAATGAAAGGAAGAGTGAAGGGATTTGAGAAATATCCACTAAAATATTGTACCAGAAAACCTTTTAAGGTCCTTCCAATTCTTAAGATTTAAGAAGTCAGTAATTTGTATTTCCTTCATTGTTAAGAACCTCAAAATTCACCCTCTTCCAAGGATTTAGGGTTAAGACACTAAGTAATTTAAGCAGAAATATCCACCTTCACATAATCTCACATGTAAGTGGGGTGAAGAGTAGGGGTGAGGGTAAGGAGAACAGAAAGGTTACTCAAAAGAAACAAAAACAGAAGTTTACCGTATGGAAATAAATGCACTTAAATGTTTAACTTTTCCAAACTACGAACAGTAGCTAGTATAAACTGCTGGCACTTTTTAATTTATGTTTTCTTTTGAGCCTCTAGTTAATGGACGTGTCATAACTTCAGAAAGAAAAGCTATCATATCTATAGACACATTAAAAGTCCTAGCAATTTAAAAGGAAAGAAGGTGGAATTAAAATTACGAAGCCATTTCTTACCATCGATGTCACCACCAAGGCTGGAGAAAACCCCATTGTGAGATAGAAAAAGAGCTCAACCACCTTATACCTGCAGGATGGAAATGCAGTTAATTTAATGTATCTATTCCTACAACTCGTAGACCATTTCCATTACCAGTTTTTCCTTTTTTTCTTTTTTTTGGGGGGAAAAAAATGTAAACTCAACTATTCGAATGAAATGTATTTTCCCAGTAGGAGACCATTAGGCCTCTGAGGAAACACTGCAGTTGAGTAACAATGAATTGGCATTTCTTTAAGGACTAAAAAAAAGGCATTGAACTCCACATGCTACCTGGAAAATTATTTCTGCCAAATGTAGTTATAGTTGAAGCCAATACATCATGCATTTTCCTTTCTTATCCAAGAGTGTTTGCCTTCATTACCATTCCAGTCCATTGCTATAAGAAACTGAAATGAAGGTGGGCAGGGATGCAACTTAGTTTATCAATGGCAAAGGGATAGTAGCCCTAAGAAACAAAAGGAAGGTATTTTTGTCTCTTTATTTTGCACGTATACAAAACACTCCAATTTGTAAGGCTCATCATCACATTAGGCTATAGAATGTCTGAAACGTTAAGAAGCACATTGTATTGAAATTCAACTTACATTTCTGCCTAATCAAACTAGACCCTTAGTTCCTCAAAGGCAGGGGCCAAATTTTATTTTTGTTTGGATGTGCAGGGCCTAGAACAGTACCTGGCACAATTCAGATACTCTCTAATATCTGCCAAACCAAATGGCCAAGGGTAACTCTCATCTCATTCGTAGTGTTTCATAATCGAAGTCACCATGAAGAATTCTTATCAGGGAACTGGAGTAAAAATGGGTTTGCAAGTTTACATTAGAAGGCCTGGGACAGGAGAAAAGATAGTTGTCTTACTTTACTTCCTATTTTATCCAAGGATATAAATTAGGAGCTTGAGTCCAAGAAGCCAACTGTTTCCTTGGACTTATATATACTGCATAACACCACTCAGAATTGCTAATTACGGTGAAAAATGCATCAAAGTGATTTTCAAAGTCAGGGAGAAGTTAGCAAAAACTACCATCTTCTTCTGAAAAGGGGAAACAATTTCATGCTTTGTCGTAAACAGGAATTATGTTTAACTCTGGGAGCCATTCTGCCAACCCCGACAGAATTTCATTAACTGTATCCAATGACAACAATGTCATAGTTGTGAGTTTCTCAGATTCAGGCATGTGGAATAAGGAACTAAGACACTGAGGCCCGAATTCTGGATGAGTCACAAATTTGATGCATGTCCTAAATGTTCTTTTAAAGCATTAAGCTGGAATAAATGACTTTGAAGGTCTCCTCCAAAACTAAGCTTAAATCTCAATAAGCTTTCCTCATTACGTTACTTAACACAGGACTATGAGCTATGACTAGTGGGTTAAAACATTGCGGCCATGGTTAGGGTATAAAGAGGTTAGATGCCTTTCCAAACATCCCCTTTCTCAGAGAATCCCAGTTTGGAACAACTTCTAGGTTCCTATCTAGATAAGTGTTGTGCTGGGCATTAATATCTATTATCTTCAATCTTCACAGGATTCTTGAAAAGCAGTTACTTTTCTCACATGATAATTATAAATCACAGAGGACAAGGCTAGTTTTCTGATAAGGCCAGTCTGCCTGAGGGTGTGAAACGAGGTCCGACTAGCTGTAAAATGAGAGTCCACCTTATCCCTCAACTATACCATGCCGTACCTGTGCCATTCATTTCTTTCTGCAGCAATCTGCCCACCAATAAGGAA
Organism: Pteropus vampyrus; assembly: GCF_000151845.1. Lineage (NCBI taxonomy): Eukaryota > Metazoa > Chordata > Mammalia > Chiroptera > Pteropodidae > Pteropus > Pteropus vampyrus. The sequence continues at coordinate 1,526,704 of NW_011888885.1, read as the reverse complement.
AACCAAATGGTTTTGAAGATTGGTTTAAAACGATACATATTCTATTTATGTATTTCTACTATTTTGAAGTGCAAACAAATTGAAGTAAATTGTGATGGAGATAAAATTTAGGCAGTTAATTTTAAAACTATCAAATATAAATTATTTTCTCTTACTTTTCATGGTAGAGAAATACATAAATGGTTCCTCCAGCTGCCATGAGCCAGATAAACCAACGCATATGAGATGCCAGGGGTCCAAGTTCACGGAGATTTAACCTAAAAATGTAAACATGACAACAAAGAACAGAAATGATAAATGAAGGGAATTCATAGAGCCATGTTTTCCTCTAGTCTTAAAAACCCAGGATAAGACCAGGAAGAAAAGGCACTCAATATGCCACAGAGGTAACTGGGCAATTTGGGTAACATTAGTAACTCAAAGATAAAATTGTCAGTCAACCTTTCAGACTTAGAATTAGTTCCAACATGGTTTAAAAACAGAACGGGCACACCTGTGACACCCAAATTTCCTTATTAGGCAGACTGCTGTAAAAGTTGCCTGCCTTCTTATTTCTGACAATGTGTTTGGGAGCAAATTACTTACAAAGCTTAATGAGAACCCGGAACAGAATCCTGAACTGGGATCACATAACCACAGCAGTTACCTAATACATAGACCAAGTGTCTCTATTATCAATCTCTCTGCCATGAGAGAACATGAGAAGAATTAGCCCAACATATAATATAGAAGACATTATGTATGAATTTAACCATGGACTCTTGTGAAGCCTGAATTTTAAAACATTGCAAATACAATGGTACTAATTTCATATTAAGGATATGAGGAAACAACAAATGTTGTCCTGATTGGCTATTACTACAAAATTACTGTTTCCAATGAAAAAAGTACCACCTGTGTATCAAAAACGATATGTGAACAAACTGTCTACTGTAAATGCTTGATTCCACAGCCTACATTTAAAATTTTTTATCGACTTATTTTAAATTGAGGTTTACTTTACAAAAGCCTTTAAATGTTCTCCCTCCAATATAATGCAGACCTATAATTTAGTAATAGGTGCTGCAGAGAAAAAGCGCTTGCTTTTTCCTCCAACAGATAATTAGGTTTCTTTTGCATGATGGATGCTGCGTTAGAATCTAGAGGCTTCCTATTTCTAATGACCACAATAGTTGATGGCATAATATGGATTTCAAGTGTTTAACACTGGAACACATCTTGATACGGAAAACTAATGTTTCTTTAATTATGGTTTCAAGCAACAAGAGATTCTATCTGATCTATACCAAAAGATCAGGAAGATCAAGGAAATTGAGCAGACTACAAGATATTTTAAATAGCTGACGAATTTGGCTAGTTCTCTTACTCACATAGCTAAAGAAATGAGAAATGCACTCCATGTGTAGAAGCTACTGTGCTGTAAAAGGAATCGAAGATAAACAGTATAAATTTCAAAAGGGAGCTTGTTTTCCTCATACATATTTATAGCATTTCCACTTAAACAATTAGATATCCAAATATTCTGAACAGCAGAAGTATACAGAAAGAAGATGGAAGGCAAGTGTGACGTATTTCAGACATGACCATGCTACTTAACCCTTCTCTTGAACAATCCA
>NW_011888885.1:1509624-1525038 GCF_000151845.1 Pteropus vampyrus | reverse complement strand
TTTGGGAGCAAATTACTTACAAAGCTTAATGAGAACCCGGAACAGAATCCTGAACTGGGATCACATAACCACAGCAGTTACCTAATACATAGACCAAGTGTCTCTATTATCAATCTCTCTGCCATGAGAGAACATGAGAAGAATTAGCCCAACATATAATATAGAAGACATTATGTATGAATTTAACCATGGACTCTTGTGAAGCCTGAATTTTAAAACATTGCAAATACAATGGTACTAATTTCATATTAAGGATATGAGGAAACAACAAATGTTGTCCTGATTGGCTATTACTACAAAATTACTGTTTCCAATGAAAAAAGTACCACCTGTGTATCAAAAACGATATGTGAACAAACTGTCTACTGTAAATGCTTGATTCCACAGCCTACATTTAAAATTTTTTATCGACTTATTTTAAATTGAGGTTTACTTTACAAAAGCCTTTAAATGTTCTCCCTCCAATATAATGCAGACCTATAATTTAGTAATAGGTGCTGCAGAGAAAAAGCGCTTGCTTTTTCCTCCAACAGATAATTAGGTTTCTTTTGCATGATGGATGCTGCGTTAGAATCTAGAGGCTTCCTATTTCTAATGACCACAATAGTTGATGGCATAATATGGATTTCAAGTGTTTAACACTGGAACACATCTTGATACGGAAAACTAATGTTTCTTTAATTACGGTTTCAAGCAACAAGAGATTCTATCTGATCTATACCAAAAGATCAGGAAGATCAAGGAAATTGAGCAGACTACAAGATATTTTAAATAGCTGACGAATTTGGCTAGTTCTCTTACTCACATAGCTAAAGAAATGAGAAATGCACTCCATGTGTAGAAGCTACTGTGCTGTAAAAGGAATCGAAGACAAACAGTATAAATTTCAAAAGGGAGCTTGTTTTCCTCATACATATTTATAGCATTTCCACTTAAACAATTAGATATCCAAATATTCTGAACAGCAGAAGTATACAGAAAGAAGATGGAAGGCAAGTGTGACGTATTTCAGACATGACCATGCTACTTAACCCTTCTCTTGAACAATCCAATGCCAGATATACATTATGAATAGCAACATTCTCCCCTTAAACTTTGCGATCTGACCGAAGTAAATCAAAATGGAAAAAAAAGGCATGTATGTAAGTATGTAGGGTGGGGGTGGCAAATAGTTGGGAATAGGGACAGAAAGTAGGGAAGAAAGACGGATTGAGGAATTGTATTTAAAAAAACCCTCATTATCTTCAAAATAGAAAGACTGTATCTTACCATGGAGCGTAAGAAGCAGCAATGAAGAAATAGATAACCATTCTATCGCACATATGAAAACAATGTTCCACTGTCCTAATGGGGAGAAAAAGCCAAGTTAGACAAAGTTTACAGAAAATTTTCAAACTGGATTATCACTCCACTATCCTGCGGTATCTATTCTTGTTCTAGTTTCTCAGGGCTTTTATAACTTGGTCTTTGAAGTCGAACAGCTATTTTCAATAATATGAAGCCACAAGTAAAAGCTTTTTATTACTTTTAAGATTGCACATACAAGAGATACTATGTATAAGATATAGGGATGGAACCCCAAAATAATCAGGAGCTCTGAAGTAGTTAAAATAAACTAAGAGCAATAACAAAAACCAAAACAAACAAATAAAAAAAAAATATTTGCTACCAGAAGAAGGTGGTGGCCACCTGGATTTCTAAGCAAGTTCCTCCTTCCAAAACTGAGAAGTCAGGAAATGTACAAAGATTTGTCTCACTGAGCTGAGGTCTATTCACAAAAAGGACTAGACAGAATCTGCCCTTTACTGAGATAGTTTAAAGTAGGCATGCATTGCATTGTCATGAATCCATTTTCAGTGTCTGAGGGGTGAAGCACTTGTACTAGATTTTGCCTCACCACACACAATGTCGACCAAAGCAGGCTGAGGGTCTTTCAGTCATGGTTAGTGTTAGTCACTAACCACATTAGTGAAGAAATGAAAATAATTTAGGTCACAGGTTTAAAAAAGCAAATGCCAGATTAATGCTTTTCAAACTTGACTGCATATCAAAATCACTTGGGGGAGCTTATAAACTATAGTCATGAACTCTAGAAGATTCTAATTGAAAAGGCTAGAACATGGGATAGAGGAGAGCCTTTTTTTTTTTCTTTTTTTAAACTCCTTGGATGACTGATTACTAGCCAGGTTTGTGCCTTTCTAATTCTGCTTTCTAGATTGTTGTACACTATTACAACAGGTAAAATCAGGCCTGCAATTTTATTCAAGCTCTCTCACTTACTTCTCTGACCCTCACTTTCCTTACAGGTAAAAGAGAAATAATACCATCACTACCACAGAGTATGTGTGAACATTAAATGGGATAATGTGGCCATGTGCACAACACATAGTAGGGACTCACTAAATGCAAATTCCCTTCCCTCTTTTACTTAAGGACATACTTGGATGTTTTTTTAAAAAAATTAAGGCAGAGCAAAAATCCACACTTGGCTTATGAGTTTATCAGTGCTATTTCAAGGTTCAAGAGAGTCTGGTTCCTATGACACCTTCTTCTCCAGCCATTGGCAGGGAGGTCCTGGATACTGAAGTAAGCATCTACAACTCTATTGATTCAGAAATCCAGACATCAAAGCCAAGTCAGCTGAGGAACCACAAGTGTTGGATTGTGCCAAGAAGATAATGAAGTGCAATGGCCTCTGGGCTCTGTGATGGTGTGTCCTGAGAAGCCAGGACAGGTACTTTTGAGGCTCTCTTGTGAGGGTGTCCCAGAGCTCCCTCATGATGCAATGCTGTAGTTTTATTTTAAGCCCAGGGAACTGTCACCTTATAGGCAAAGGTAGCAGACTGCATACTATAAGCAATACTGTGAAGGATAAGGTGAAAAAAACCTCAGGACTAAGAGTCAGACGTCTTGGGATGATCAGATTCTGCTGGTATCACTGACTCAGGGAAGTCAGGCAACTTCTCTGAGCCTCAGTTTCCTGAGATGAAAATGAAGGGATTTTATGATCCCTAAGGATCTATCCAGCCCTTAAAATTATGATTCCACATGTGAGAAAAACCAATAATATCACAAGAACCCCAAATCCTGCTTTTAAATATATGTCTTTTTAATATTAGATTGACTAGTTTGAGATTTTTGGGGGGACATTCTGTATAACCAAAAGATATATTCTAATATTATTTTAAGTCACTCTAAGTCTGCTCTGAATCCTCTTTTTGAGAAAAAAATCGCCCTTTGGGTTGTGTAGAATCCATTTAATAAGCAATTAAATGGTGCACTGCTCCCTTTGTATTCCCCCAAATTAATCCTTTGCTCAGAGGAGGAATGCTTTTATGTCCTTCTCATTGAGAGGCTAGGTGCCACAGTATCGTTTGAAATGCCTGACAGCTAATAGGAGCAAAATATGTGAATTTTGTTCGAATAGCTACACAGGACCTAACTCGAAAGTTGAACTTCACAAGACAGTAAACCCAACCTGTAATATACCTCCTTACAGCTCATAGTCCTAGAGTGTTTGTCATTTTCAAATTATTTTCACACATATTATCTCATTCACCTATCATAATAACCCTGTGAGTCAGGTATTATTATCCTCACTTTAGTGATAAAGAAACCGGGGCTCCATGAGATCAGGTGACTTACGCAAGGTTTAACTGGCAGGGCCAGGACTCGAGCCAACTGCTGACTCTGTTTAGGGTACTCTGTCACAACCCTACAGCTGCCACGCTCTTTGAGTGTCCTTAGTGTGCTTGACAGCATCAGCAAATAGGTCTCAGGATTTTAAGTTGTAAGTCTTGGGGAAGTAGTCTGGTTCTGTTTGTGGTTTCTGAGCAAAGGCCCACTTTCTTTTGAGACAAATTGAATAAATTGTACCTGGGGCATGTGGGCAGTTGATTGAGAGGTCTGGCCTTTAGAAAATAGTCTGAACTTGAGATATTGCTCAGGAAGGTGACAGCACAACAGTGGGCAGATGTTTTAGACATGGTGAGCTACCCTGATGGACTGGAAAACAGAATTCTGGGGAAATCATATTTCAAGTACTCAGTCTTCTTAGATACAAATAGGGGTCCTCGGACTCTGCCCAATTGACAGAAAATTTCCTAAATAATGAGATAGCACTATAGTCTACTATAGGCAGGAAAGTGTCTACTCCCTTGCTTCACTTGACCAAAACATGCCATATGGGAGGCTGGCCCGAGTCAACCATTCTGCTCTGTTGAAACAGTGTGCAATCCACTGTACCTTAAGTGGCTCTTTTTCCATGATACAATGTGAAATACTGTGGAAACGATGAAGAGGGCACAGAGGCCCATTCCATAAATCCATGCTGTTATCTTTTCCCAGCAGTCATCAGACAGCCCATGGAGGAGTGCACTGCCCACAATGGCTGGAACAATGAGGAACTGAGGGAAAGGGAAAGGAAAAAGAGAGCACACAACCAGGCTTTTACTGAATTGACACCTTTGTTAAAAATACATAGAATTACCGGGGACAATTTTAGAAAGCTCACTTTAAAACAAACATTTGCCTTTCCTGGATCATCATAATGAGAGCCAGGTGAAGTTGCCAGTTGTGCTGGAAAATAAGCACTGCTGTTCAGGGTCCAGGAGTTAGGCCCACTAATGAGTACATACAGTAAAGAATGCAACCCATGTTCTTTATCCTAATTTCATTAAACAAGAACACAATTCATCCTATTCTCTATGTGTTTTAGAGTAGGTACTTAAAATATCAAATGCCAAATATACACCCAGATTTCCAGGGGAAGTCCTGATTTTTAAATACTTTCCTGTTTCTCCCATGAGCTACTGAAATTCCAGTATTTCAGCAAAGGATAAAAGGATGAATCAAGTCCTGTTATCCTAATGTACATTATGTGTATCATAATGTACACAGCATACACAAAAAAACAATTGTTCAAGTCCTATGTCCTGATTTTTAGTTCGCATCTGTACATCCCATCAATTTGGGAGCTACTGCAGAGTGAAAGGGTTTTGGTGTTATTTCATTTTTAATAGCACCTTTCAAGTAAGCAAGGATAATCCACTCCCACCTATTTGATAATTTTATAAGACCAGATTCTTGGAATTTTGATTTCTGCACCATATTTTATACTACATATGGACATAAATTGCCATGTCTATTATATGAATATGACTATGACTAGCAAATATCTTTTTAAAGACTTTGTTTTTTAGAGAAGTTTTAGGTTCACAGTAAAACTGAGGGACAGTAAATATTTTATAATAGCCATTCTAAGGAGAAATGAACTACTTTAGATATTAGAATAAGCATACATGGCAAAGAATGCAACCTTTGGCAATCTTATCTTTTCCCCCGACATCTACTTTTGTCCTCTTGCAACAGAATATTAAGTCCCCTAGATAAAACTGGCATTGAATTTTCAAATGCCGAAGTTTTCACTGGCCTAGACGAAATGAGAAAATTAAGGACAATAAAGTAAGTTTCTCATAAAATAGAATTTAATTTATTTTGAGGTTATATCTTTTCTACCTTTTTCATGTTAAAGTAGCCCCTCTTTAATAAAATGATGATGCCAGAAGTTTTTTGTTTTGTCTGTTTTAGAAACTTTACTGCTTGCTAAAATTCAAAAATCTGGAATATAGTTTAATAAGATGACATTTGCTGTTCTAAAAAATTAACAAGGATGTTTTTTCAGTTTTTCCTTTACTTTGTTTTATATAAGTGTTCCTTAATTTGTGACATATCCAAAAGAGATAACTTACGGGATTATATGGATTATTCAGGTCCATCTCAAGTAAGTATTATTCCTAAAGGTGAGCTGTGCTTCTCAACAGCCAAACTATTATATTTAAATGTATGCTAAGTAACAAACACTACATTGATTCTTATTATTGGTCAGTAGTGTGGAAACTAACAAGGCACTATATCTGAAACTTTTATCACTGTTCTGTAGTTGGTAAATTGAGAAAATGACGGATGTTGTGTATTGGAGCATGAGTGAAGAAACAAGCCATATAAACTGTTACTGAAACTTTCATATTTCTTTTATTCTAATCCTGCCCTAGACTTAACTACACACATAAAAACACACATAACTTTTTCTTATGGGCCTATGGACAATTATCTTCAGAAGTAATTTTACTTTTAGATCTGTTAAATTCATCAAACATTTAGTCAAGAATAAAAGATGGATATCCTGGCAGTTATAGAAGACAATTAAATTAGGCCATGCATTCTTTAAAACCAAGTTCGGACCCTCAACATTTTGATCCTCTACTGCTGGGAAACTTACTTCACACGAGCGTGTGTCATTAAGGCAAAAACAGGGGTCAGCTCAAGAACTCCACTAAATCCTTCCTGTTTCCAAAATTTAAGCCATGGGTCCAGAGAGACTGTCCGCTGGAGAGGCTACTCTAAATTTCATTATTGAAGCCCTTTTGTGGAATCCAGGACAAGCATGTCAAGTACTAATTTTTTTCTAAAGAAAAAAAATTTAGTAAGATTCTAGCATATTAATTATTTAAAAATCTTTTTAGCACCTAAGGAAAAAGGACATTCACTGATAAATTAGGATAATGGTTCAGTATTACTGAGTAATAACTAAATCCCACTACTGTAATACATAAAACAGGTGCTTTATAAAGTTTGATTTATGCTAAATCAAAATGACCAAATGGCACTGATTAGATTATAAAGGGATCCACTGAAAACTAGGTCATTTGGCATCATGTTTCCTTTACACAAACACTGTGACTATTCTTTGAGGAAGGAGTTAAAGAAATGAAAAGGCACAACTTAAATTCAAGCAAATTTTATTCTAATGACATATATATGTAACCTACATATTGTACTAACACTGCCTTTAAAATAATTAAATTAGCCTGTTTTAAACACTCCACTAAAGAAGTAAATTGGTCTTCTTTTCTATTTCTTGTCTTCAGACTATACACCAATTACTATTTCTCCTTCAAACGTCTCACTAAAGGCACCTTTCAAAGAGAATAATGAAATAGTTTTGCCTTTCTTACACATTTTCAGTATTTTCAAAGTTTCTTATAATGAGAATGTTTTGCGCTTACAAGAAAGAAAAAAATAACTAAGAATTTAAGGATTAGATCAGCTTTCTCTTCAACATAGAATAACATCTGCTCTGAGAAGCAGTAGCCAGTGTGGGGGTGGGGAAGGTGTGGCTACCTGTTTCAAGAGATCACTTAAGTAAAAAAAAAAGAAAAAAGAAAGAAAGAAAAACACCTTTTTCAACGGTTCGTGAACTCTCCTTGTCAAAAGAACACAATTATCTTTAAAAGGCAAAATTCATTTCATTCCAGGGGTAACAGTCTTCATCAATAGTTATCTTTGGTTTTCCTATAACTAGGGTACTTCTTTTTATTATTCTTTTAAAGATCTTGTCAGAGAAAGCAAGTCTAGGATGGACAGAGCTGGTTGTAGGTCAGAGCACTCAAAGTGTTAGACATGCTCACAGCTTCTGGCATGACCCAGCACTGATACCCTGCTAGGCAGGGTCACAGAGATGGGTAAATACAACTAATCAGGCAGAAGTTACTGGAGATAATTGCTCCTTCCTCCCAGCAAAGCCTTCTGGGAAGGATGGAAAAGGCAGAAAACACATACTCACTGCATGTGTGTAACAGTTAGCAGCATGTTCATAACAAGTTGGTTTGTAGCGGCCATTGGCTGGGGCCCTGTGGTTCATGAACCTGTAGAAACAAAAAGATAGCATGTGAGAATAGCTCACAGAGTGTGAAGAACAGTGGGGAAGCCTGCCAGTGGTTTTTTGGTCTATTCTAAATGAAGAGGTGACTGCTAGAAACACCTAGTGACAGAACAGAACGGAAGCCACTAAACAGGTATAAACTGAGCCAACAGCAATAATCCCAAAGTAAATGCCCTAGTTTACTGGATTAAGTATTCTTTCACTTTATTCAAAGAAAAACCTACCAACCCGAAGCAAACAGAAACCAAATCTACCTCCTTCAACTGGTACCCTCCCACACACACTAAAATAAAAATTTTAAAAGGCATAACCAACTCTTAACTCTTAACAGAAAACAAATCATGGGAATTTTTCTAAACTTTACAATTCTATTAACTGCTATTAAATGAAAAGGGATACAATGCATTTGAAAAGTTTCTATCTTCTCTCTCAAAATTTATAAAGCTTTTTACATGTAGATCTTTAAACCCTGCATTCCATGATTAGCCAGCCTGTCCAACTAGTTGCCCTATATTATATTATCTGTTCTGGCACCAGACAGCTTAAAAAAATGATACTTGGCTGCCTCTAGGCAACCTTAATAAAAGGTATGTTTTTACCTGCATCCTTCCTGAATTAAGTTTGCTTCAAAATCCAAATACATGACTAGTATCAGAAATTTTGGCTATAAAATTTATACACACACACACACACACACACACACACACACACACACACACAAATGTGTGTATGTATATACATATCAAAATCTGTGACACATACCCACTTTCCATACTTCCATCAGGGCTAACTTTGTGGCAATCAGCGACACAGTGAAAAGCATAAACACTGTGGGACCTGACTGACAAATAGGATTCTTCCATTTCAGTGTGTAGGTGAGGATCCCTCAAACCCCACCCATTCCCATGCCATGCGTCATGAGGGATTCCGGTTTAGTCTGTCTGTTCTCTGGAGAAAGGGAGATGTAAACTCGGGAACACAGAAAAGCAGCTGCCTGAAAGAAACAGATGCAGGGAAGCAAACGGAGGTAAAAGAGCCCTAAGAGCATTCAGGTCTCAGAGGCCCCACTGCGCTCGTGTGTGTGGAGGCTGCAAGATGTCAACAGGTTTTGCACAATAAATGATCCTTCTGCTTGAGCCTGTTTGGAGGGGTAGATTTGGTTATCTGCCACTAAGGAGTCCTAGCTAGTCACACCTTATTAATTAAAATAATGAAACATGGTACCAGGCTGAACCTGCCCACCAGGCAGAGCCAGGTAGCCAAAAATTGGCTAAAGCACATGGTCAAGTTATTCTAAACAGTGCCAGTTTATGAACAAAAGACTAGCACTTTCTCCCTGAAGCGAGAAGGGCCCATTATCCTTAGAACAAATAAATAAAAACAAAATGGCAGTCCCTATGAACTCAATATAGAGTTCAAGTGGAAAATCCACTGAGGAATGAATTTGGGACAGTGAAGTCATTTCACTTGGACCACCGATGGGTTAGCTATCTAACTAATGTGCGGATATATACTTATTGAATGAAATAACCAATTGGCTTGAAAACTGCTTAAGAGAAGGTGCAGTTAACGCCTTCAGAATTTATCCAAGCTATTCTCGCATATAGATAAATCTTTTCTCCCTTGATAATCCTTTAAATAATTTTACTAATTTCCTAAGGGAGGAGAGTGTTGCTATACAGCTCTTATTAGTAAAATGGAAAATAATTAACACTCCTGGGAAGAATGCTTTAAAACTGTCCCAAGCATTCAAGGATCTACCACATCATCACTCTGAGACATAACAACAGAGCTATAAGTAGGATACCCTATTAGGAATTTTAAAGGGTAAAGAGCAAGGCTCCAAGGTGGTACAGGGTAGATTAAAACTGAGAGTGCTTTGTAAGTAGGGTTTGTCTACCCACCACCAAGCTGCGGACTAAAATAGCGATTTATATCTCTGGCAGCCCAGTCTAAAAATAAGCCATTGCACAGCAGCAGGGATAGACTTGCACATTTTCTCCTAAAAGCAAAGAAGCTGGGTGTCCATGTTTGTCCCTGCCCACCTGAAATCACTCAGGTTAAAAATAAACTCAGAAGTGCTAGAGAAAAATATCCCACCCATGTGACTTAAGGTAGTCTCTATTATGGACAGAGCCAAAATCAGGTAATAAGGAGAGGTAAAAGCAACAGTGCTAGGAGCAGATCCCTGTTTGGGGCTCGGTGGCACAACTGTTTCATGGGAAAATGTACAATGCGATTTTTCCATCCCTCCCTGATCTGCCAGGGTACAATAAAGCCTCAAATAGAGGTTCCTGAAGAAATCACTCCTAAGACCTAAATGGAAAAGCAGATGTAAAATGCAAATCAGCTCCCACACACTGAGCCTATTTTCTAACCTCAAAAAAGAATGAGGAAGGTTCTCAAGTGTTCCGGAAAATAGCACCCGTTAATGGAAGGGCACTTCTGTTTAAGGCAGAGTAACCCTAATGGTGACCTAACGCTAGAACGGAGTCTCCAGTGTGCTTCCGAGGGTATGCGGAATGGCAATTTAGTCTTGGGTTATGGGAACTTAATAAAGCTATTATTTAGGCAGCGTTTGTTCACTCATTTCCTCACTTTCAACACTCTCTCTTGCTTTCAAAACTAGGAGAGAAAGAACAGGTAGTGACCTAGGGACACTCCTTAGCACACCTTAAATTTAGCCCAAGGCATTGTGCCTTCTGAAGGTACATCTGCACCCCACCGGCAGATCTCAGGGGCCTAAGATCATCAAATCCCAGATGTCTTGATTCCTGTGTTCCTTATTCTCCAAATGCAAGTGCTGTCAACATTACCTTTAATATATATTCTAATCAGTCCACCTCTCCACAGTTCCACAGATCCTATCTTAAATCAAGACACTGACATCCTTGGTCTATAAAAATACAAATTCTCAATCAGTAGTTACAAAATAGTCATGGAGATACAAAGTGTAGCATAAGGAATATAGTCAATAATATTGTAATAACTATGTTCGGTGTCGGGGCACTAGATTTACTGGGGTGATCACTTTGTGAGTTACACAGATGTCTAATAACTATGTTGTACACCTGAAACTAATATAATATTGTATGCAAACTATAATTGAAAAATTTAAAATATTATTAAAAAAGAACATATTTAAAAAAATAGAATGACTATTCCGTACAAGAAATAGTAAATCAAGCTAAATTGATTTAGAATTGCTAGTCCTACAAAATATATGTATTTTGTAGCCAATAAATCAATAAAAATTTGTAATGAGTGTCTGAAAAAAATACAAATTCTCTTCATTGGTCTTCCTGCTTATCCCCATACAAACTCTTCTTCATACAGTAGCCGCGATAGTCTATTAAAACCAGACCACATCACATACCCAACTCCAATTTAAAGTCTACCTTTGGCTTCTCAAAGTGGCCCGCAGCCCTGAGTGGTCCGGTCCTCACTACTTCTCCAGTGTCAGAGTCCAACTTCCTTATTCTCCATCCCCCATCTACACCACCTCCTTTCTGCTCCTCAAACCACCAAGGTCCTGTCTGCCTCAGGATGCCTGCATTTGCTGTTTATTTCTGCCTAGGACATTCTTCTCCAGAACGCTCAGCTCTCCTCACTCATCAAGCTCAGCTCCAATGTCACCTCCTCAGGTTTTCTTCACCATCCTACCTATAGCATCACTTCAGCCCTCTCTCCCCACCAGAGCCCAATCACAGTTAATAAGAATCTAATCTTTTTAACATGTTTTTAAATTTCATCTTCTCCTCCACAGTAGCGTGAATTCCACGAAGGCCGTCTTGTCCACCATTTCTTGTTCACCAAGCACAATGCCCAGCTTATTGATGAAGCTTAATAAGTAGGTGCTGAATGAGTAGAAAGGCAGAATTCTGCCTGCTGCTCAATTATTTTATCTTAACCAAGAGATATCCCACTGTTAATTGGTTTCACTGGGGATTCAGCAGGTTCTGTATGTAACAAAGAGAAAGATACTGTCTTAGAGCCAAAAGAACTCTGAATCGCATAAAAAGAAAATTCTTAAAGGCCCAGGCTATGGACATTGCAAGGGCTCTTTCACCATCACTTGATGGGGCAATGTAAGCCGACCCCTGTGCACAGTAAATATTACAAATGAGCATGATGTTCAGAAAAAGTGTTCACTACCAGAGGTGGTGACAGTGGTGGGAGTCATTTAACTTAATTATTAAATAAGGGAGAAGGCATATATAAGGAGACTGACTACCCCATGCCTGTGAGTCGACGCTCTGAGAAAACCAACAGGCAGCTTGAGAGACTTCCAACTGCTTTAAAATAAGATGCTTTATCTCATATTCGATAGGAAGCTAACCAGTGGTCACCAGGCTGGTGCTGATGAAAAAAGGCATCCATGTCCTTGGATTTTCAGTCGCAAGGCTAGAGAAATGAGTATCCACCAAGATGTAATAGAAGCTCTGTGTGCCTAGGCCTCTGCATTGTACATACAGATGATGCAGTGTGGACAAGGAGACAGAATGTGGTGAACTGGGAGCATGGATGATGAAAGGGACAAGAACCTGAACTTTGATCTGCTCTTTCCTAGCTATGTAATTATGGCCAGTTCCTTTTTATTCTCAAACCCTATTTGCTCTTCTGGTAAATGGGTATGAAATTTGTCTTCCAGGGTTACCGTCGAGGATGAGATAAGTAATATACACTCAGCCGCTGCCTGGCACAGGCTGGCACTCAATCAATGTTAGCAGTTATTCTAATCAGAGATGCTGTGAAAGGGAGAGAAAGCCCTACGGTGGGAGGCACAAATATGGAAGTGACAAAGCAAGAAAGATAAAATACGCTTTGCATCCCAGTGGAGATTTTCATATCCCAAGCTGTTTGAGAAGCCATGTATGCATAAAGCCCTCCACTTAGGACAGTGGGCTAAGTTTCCTTACAGCCCTCCTCCACAGAGATGGCAGAACACTAGAAGTTGATCTGAAGCCACAATGACTGCCAAGTTTCCGTTATGAACAAACCAGCAGGGTGTTCAGGTTTTCTTGAAATTGAGGCTGAGCCACAAACTATGGTCTCATGAAATGTTTTCACAGCAATCAAATGCTCAATTTGATTGCGTCCTGATAAATCTATTACAAGGAGCACATGCGTTCAAAGACAGTGTGTCCTATCCCTCCCTTCTGTTCCTCTATAATTTATCTACCTGTTAACTATCCTGAATGTTTAAAAGATATAAAATGAACACATCTTTATGAGGTACCGAACAGTACTCTCAGCATTTTACTGTTTGGACCACCAAAACCAGGACTTTGTTATATTATTTATTTTCAGGCTTTATTTCCAAGTTCAAATTGACCCTTAGACATATCTTACCAATCTAGTCTATAATACAAAAATAAGAAATTATGGGATCACTCGGTCTTCAAATAAAATCAAGGTGGGTCTAGATGTCAAGAAACTGTTAAATAGCATTGATATTGTGCGGCCACTGAGAAAAGTACAAAGTTTATGCCATACCAAAAGAAAGTTCCTGTATTTTTCATTTTTAAATGAATGAATAGAGCACAAAAATCACATTATAGCTGAGATAGGTTAGGGTCCAGCAGAAATAAGAGAGTTCGATCAGCTGAGATGATAGGATCCTTAATGAAGTTTGTTTTTTTTTTCCATTTCTCTCCACACTTTTTTTTTGTTATTTTCTTTTTATTTCTTTTTCTTAACACTTTGAATGTTTGTGCAATGAAGAGTAAAACAGGCTCTTTTTCTAAAGAAGAATTCAAAGGATCGGAGAGAAATACAAACTCTTAATCAAATAAGGAAGAATAATTTCACAGAATATTGCCACTGTTCTCTGAAAACAGGAAGAGCACAGATGTGCAGAAGTATAACCAAATCAAACAAACCACATGCACCGGGCTTTGCCAATCATGTCTCAACACATGTTACATTCTCCCTTAAAGCCTCCAGTCTTCATTTCTGCCTTCATGTTCTAGAGCCAGAACATTATGGTTCCTTTTTGCCTTTAGAAGCACTGATAAGATGTTCCCACTGGGGAAACAGTGCCAGGGATTCAACACCCTGATGAGCAATATTCAGAAGTTCATTCAAGTCTTCAGACTGATCGCCCTTCTGATGGTACAGTCCACCACAACTCTTCCTATGCTTTTTTTTGGCTTCTTTAGCCTTTGGGACTAGGGGGAAGAATGAAATAAACCTAATGGGTGAGAGGGCATTGAGGGACTGGGGGGTTGGAAAGGGGAAAAAAAAAAGGCACTTTAAAGTTTTGAAATAAAAGGCAGAGCCTAAAAACTCAACAATAACCTCCCTGGAAGATTTCATGCATTCCTTTTCTTCCTTCAAATCCCCCCTCCCCCCTTCCCCCGTCACTGCACATTTAGCTAGCCTGCTGGAGAAGGTCTGGGAATGGAGACGGCTGCCTGATTCAGACAAAAGGATGGAGAGTTACCACAAACACAGGAAAGGTGAACTTTCACCCACTTAAACGAAGAATTTAAAAAAAGCTTAGTTTCCTCTCGGAACCAAAGCCCAGCCCCCATCTATTGCTAGATGGCAGAGACCCAGAGTCGGGATTAAGGCCACGGTGCCTCCCCAGGCTGGCGTTCTCACCAGCTCTCCAGTCAATGAGCAGCCGGCCAGCCTTCCGGTGGCGCTTCCTTGGTTCCTCCTCCTCGTTTCCTAACACCGGCGCCCCACCACCAGCAGATCATACACCAGAACGCTAACTGGCCCCTTCGCAGTGCCCAAAATAGCACCGCCCTGCGACGCTAAGACTGAGAGCCAACAAGGCCCCGACGTAGCCAAGCAAGCTAAACCAACAGAGCTTGCCTCAGTTTCCCTGTTGCTAGGGCAGTTTTCAGACAAAGCACCCAAAACGCCCAGCACCCCGCTTTACGACAAATCTCGCTGCAGGGCGCAGGAGCTACCTGGCCCTCCTTCCGCTAGCGCCCGGGGCCCTCCACCTGTGGGTAAGGAGTGGAAGCCAAAGCCAGGGTCTGAGAAGCCAGGGTCTGAGGACCAAGGAACAGCGCTGCGGCTGCGGTTCCTCAGAGCAAGAGTCCCGCCTGGATGGGGACTGGAAGGCGTGAAGCCGGGCGAGCAATGGAATCAATCCTCTGGGAGGAGGGCAGGCTCGGGGTCCAGGGTCTGCAAATCAGAGGTCCGCAGATCGCGAGGGGGGAACCCGGGTTAGGAACGAGATCACTGTCCTCGTTGGGAGGGGATCGCCCAGGGAGAGCAGGACGGGGAATCCCCGGGGAGCTGGTCCCTGGCCAAGGCGTGGGATCCAGGGGAGATGGATCCAGGTGAGGAGTAAGGACCCACGAGGGAGGAGATGGGATCTGGGACCCGCTCCCGGCACAGGCAGCGGCGCGTGGGCTCCTTCCCTCTCACCGCTGGAATCGATTCTTGAACTGCATTGATTCTCCGCTCCTCCTCGAGGGCCGGGAGCTCCGTCTCGTCAGCGCTGGCGGCCGGGTGCACGGCCCTCATGGGTTAGGGCTGCTCCGGAGGCCGCCCCGGTGCCCGGCGGACCGCTTGGCGGGGCAGGGACGGAGTGGACCAGGCCGGGGGTCGGGACAGGGCCGGGGCCAGACCCGGCAGCTGGGGGCGGGAGGGAGGCCGCTTAAGCCGCCCCGGCGCCTCCCGCCTCCCAGCTTCTCCGCCCCCGGGCACCAGTGCCCCTCCCCGGAGCC
>NW_011888885.1:1485864-1508529 GCF_000151845.1 Pteropus vampyrus | reverse complement strand
TATTAACTGAAAATGGCTTGTTTAAACAATATGATCACGATTTTAAATCAGTCTCATTGTTACTGAAACTCTCCCTCCAAAGTAAAAGCAATCCTCAAAAGATAAAAATACAAGAAACAGCTTCGAATTAATTATATAAACACCTGCCACATTTTTTTTAGTGAGGTATTCTTTTGAATCTGTTTCTGAGAAGGAATCCCGAGTATGTTTGCAGAAAAGAGATCCTAGATTCGACTCAGAGATTAGTGGGTGCAGTGGAGCAGAAGAACATGGAAAGTTTTTCCCATTAGCAGGACGTGACATTTTTGTCGATCTCACAGATGTAGTTCTTCTTTCTGCAAAACTGCATACACACATTTGCATGGGCATGACCTGCGCCTACAAGAAAGGATTGGTGTTGGAGCTGACACTAGGCAGTTCAGAGGAAACTCTTGGGAGAACACCTGCCCTGCTCACCGAGGGACACAGAGTTCCCCGACAGGATGCTGACCATACTAGGGAGCGCCTGGAACTTAGTTCTCTGGCAGAAAGCAGCAGCTCTGCTCCGGACTCTGATTCCAGATTCCCTGAAAGGTTGCCTGACTTTTTTATTGCAAGTCTTGTTCTGTGGAATTGCTTTCCTTTATCATATTTGTTGCAAGTCTTGTTCGGTGGAATTGCTCTCCTTTGTCATATTTGTAAAGAGACCTATTCGTATTCAATAATAATTGCTTTCCTTTATCATATTGAATGCCAATAAGTCTCCTTACAAATATGATAAAGGAAAGCAATTATTAAAATGTAAATGCTCCCAGCCTTTCTCCTTTCCTGAAAAGAGGAATTCCATCTTTTCCTACTTAGTCTTTTATGCACATTGTGTCCCTGCCAAAAGTCATATGTAGAAATCTTAATGCTTAAAGATATGGTATTAGGAGGTGGGGGCTTTGGGAGGTAATCAGGTCAACCACCATCCTCATGAATGAACATAATGCCCCATAAAAGAGTCCTGGGAGAGTTCGCTGCCTCTTCTACATGTAAGGACACGGGAAAATCAGCAGTCTGCAATCAGGAAGAGAGCTTTCACCAGAACCTGACCATGCTGATCTTGGACTCCCAGCCTCCATAACTGTGAGAAATAAGTTTCTGTTGTTTATAAGCCACCCAATCTGTGCTATATTGCTACAGCAGCCTAAACAGACTAAGACATTTGACCTTTGAGGAGTACTGTCTCTTTCATACCCACTTCCTGGACTTTCATGATGAAAACAATAGGAAGAAAAAGATTTGGAGAGAAAGGAAAGGCCTACATAGGTTGGCTATATTGATCTACATGATGAAGATGAGTAAGAGTAAAAATATTTCATAATCTAGGGGATATTGGTAAAGGTATTCTGTGAGGTGGAGAGGAATTTAGCTAAGAGGACTCATAGAATTGTGAGAATAGGAAAAGATTGTGAGAAGTTATGCTAAGAGTATGAGTTGGATACCTTAATATTTTCCAACAAGTAAAGTTTGGAGTCCTGTCTTTATTATTCTTGTTGTTTGACTGTATTTATTTGAAAGTGGCTTTTTTTAGAGACTGGACCAGATGGAAGGGTATGTACTATGGTTATACAGATTCAACTTTTTGAATGTCTAACATGGTCTTGGAAATTTGCATCTATCAAGAGCGCCTTAAAACTATCCTGTGAGGTAGGTAATATCATGTCTATTTTATAGATGAAGAAGTAAAAGCTAAGAGAGGTTTTCTGAGTTACTTAAATTTGTAAGTGTAAATTAAAAAGTCAAGATTTCAGCCCGGGTTGTCTGACCCCAAGTCCGGTGCTTTTCCCCTTCATGCTTCCCTGGAGTTGGGGTCAGACAACTTGGGCTCAAATCCTTTGCACCTGCCTCGTGGGTTTCTTCCTCCCAGAGGAAACACAGACCTAAATGATTCTGTAAAAGCACAGACAAGTACGTCAATTGTTACTAAAGTTTTTGTGAATATGCAAGAGGGAATTACATTGTGCATCGCTCTTAAACATCTGTGTCTCCAAAGTTCTACATCCTATAGGAGCTGCTATATCTCTCCAAAATGACCCCATTTCCCATGGAGCATTTCTTCTGCACACTAGTGAGGGAAACATCCCACCTCCAGAAGGTCTGTTTGCATGTTTTCTCATGCAAAAAATTTGGTTTTTCTCTTTTAGCGTCTATCATTTGCATCCCAGCAATCACTCTGATGAGCAAAACCAAAGGTTTTCATGGGGATCTACCTTCTTTAGAATATGCAGAAAGAGGAGGAGGGTGAAAATAATAATTTGTTATTTTTCTGTATCACATATTTCTTCAGTGAACATTTATTGAGTGTCTAATGAGCACATAGGTGCCATATACAAAGTTGAGTAAGATGCCCTATCCCCAAGGAACCTCTAGGCAGTGGGAGAGAGAAACAATTGACTAGTGTGTTATGATGGAGTATAGTTCAGGATGCTATGTTGGAGTATAGTTCAGGATGTTTCAGTGGTGCATAATACGAATCTCTAATGATATTAAGGCAGGATACAGAAGGGGGGCTTTGAAGAGGAAATGGCATTGAGACTTAGTACCCGGTGATTAGATGAGAGCTATTATGCTAAGCAGTTAAGAAGTTGACATTCAAAAGAGAGAGAGCGCAGCATATGCAAAAGCACTATATGTTTGAAGACCTGCAATTCCGCATGATACAACTGAGAGGCATTCGTGAAGAAGTGTAGTAGATGAAGATGGAAGGGTGAAAAGTGTTTAGATAAAACAAGGTACTGATGTGCTAAGCCAAAGAGATTTGGAGTTTACACTGAAAGCAGTAGAGACCCATTGAAAACTTTAAACACACAAATGAGGTGATTAGTTTTATATTTAGACAGATCTCTCTGATAACAATTGTCTGGAGACTACATTGGAGGGGTGCAGACAAGATCGTTGGTCATCTCTGGCAACTCTATCCAGTAGAACTTTCAATGATGATAAAAATGTTCTATACCTGTGCTGCCCAATACCATAGCAGCTAGACACTTACTCTGTTCAGCACTTGCAATGTGGCCAATGCATCTGAGGAACTGTGTTTTTACTCTTATGTAATTTTAATGAATTTAAATAGCCACATGTGGCTGGTGGCTACCGTATTAGACAACACCACTATATATCTTTCTCCTTTTCATCTGTACTAATAGAAACCCTGATATTTAAGCTGAGCACATGCTGCCCAGAATGAAGAAAACATTTTCCAGTTAGCCTTATAGTTAAGTGCGGACCATATAATTAAGTTCTGGGCAATGAGTGTGAGCTGAAGTGCTATTTCTGGGTTATACCTTTAAAAGTAAGTGGTGCCATGCCCTTGTCCTTTCCTCTTTCTCCACAGGCTGAAATGTGGACATGGGAGAGAGGCATTTGGCTTACGTGTCATAGCAAAACAGTAAGATAGAAGTAGCCTGGGTCCCAGATGGCTTTGGTCCAGAGCTGTCATGTCAGTCAGACTTTTAAGCACAAGAGAAATAAGTTTCTATTTCATTTACACCACTCTTATGTTGGGCTTCTATCACATCGAGTTCTAGATACTATGAGTGAAGCTGCAAGTAGAGTAACCACTTAGAACATGATTAGAATAATCCAGGCAAGAGATGGAGGTCAAAACAAAGATATTGCCAATGGGAGTGGAGTGAGAACTTATCTGAGAAGGATGAAAGAATTCTTTATGCAAAGCCTAAATCTGTGAAAAACTCAAAGAAGAATACAATTCCATTCACGACTGCTTCTGTGAGCATTACTTTAACCTCACAATTCAGTACCATTTAAAAATAGAAATCTAATGAGTAAAGAGAAACAAAAATGGGACATATGCGCCTCCCCAGACCCAGCTCAGATCTGTGGCAATATAGACATAATTAAATCAGTGTAGTACCTTGACCTATTCAGAAACTGAGAAATTTTTTTTATTTCAGACTAAATGAAGGGAGGGCAAGCTAAGAGCTAACGTGTAGTACACATTCTAGAATAATTTTAAATATGTGTATTTTGTGCCTGTATTTTATATCAACAAAAATGTTGACAAGTCTTAAGAAGTGCCATCATGAAAATATAAGTTTCCTTTTAAACTGCACTATGTCCATTGCTTGCCAACAATTTCCCAAGACTCAATAATATCCTAAGCAAGTTAAGCAAGTTTCAAATTCCCATTTTTACACTAAATCTTTACATAAAACTCCCTCTCTTTTTTTCACATAAAAGTTATACAAATTCTGGTTGGAGATAGTTTGATTATGAAGGATCTTATAGGATTTTGAACGAATAAACGAATGATTATTTGTTACGTACAGGTTCCTATGATAGGCATTTTTGGAGGTGAAACCTGCAAAACACTCTGCACAGAAGGACTCTGTTCAAACCCTTGCTCTAGAGATTTGTCCAACCCTAGGGTGGCTTCTAGCAGCCTAAGGCCTTGTCCCTGGGACTACCCAGCCCCCTTTGAGTTCCTGTCCGGAAAAGCTCAGGGCTGTCAAAATAATTTAGTTTGTTCTAGTCAACACCTGACAACAGGCCCCTGACCTTCCTTTCTTAGAGCATTTGCTAAAAATAAAACAAAACAAAACAAAACAAAAAAACTTACAATTGTAAATCCTTCCCCTGTCCCTTTAAGAAGTACATATACCTCCTGCAACTCAGAGTTGTCTTTCTCAAGGACCTGAAAGCCATTCCTTTGAAATGTAATCATCGGTAAGAATAGGGCCTCTGCCTCCCAGTCTCCAAGGGAGGATAGAATCCTACTTCGATAATTTGTCAGCGAGCAGACACAGCTGGTTTAATCACATTTACACTAACCGGACTTTGTAATTTTTCCTTTCCCTGATTCTACTTGGGCCCGGAATTGCTCCCCCCACCACTACAACTCCTGCACAAATCAGAGTGGAGATCAGCATTTTGCCCTACTGTCAGTAGTTACTAACTAAAATCTGTTTTTACCACTTTACCTAATGTCTGGCTTTGTCTCTCTTGGACAAAAGCATGAGCCAGGTCTCTTGATTTAACAATTCTGTGGTGTTGGCTTTATCATACTGATTGTGCAGATGAAGAAATTGATCCTCATAAAGATTAAATAACTCACCCAACGTCACATTTGTAGTTCATTGGTATGAGCCATAGAATTACCTAATTACTGAGCCGTAAGAAACTTTAGGGTTCATCTTGGTCAGCCTTCTCATTTTACAGAGGATTCTGAGGACCAAAGAATTTAAATGTCTGTTGTTGTGAGAGTCAGAACTGGGTAGGGTTGACAGATTTAATAAATAAAAATACAGGATGCCCAGTTAAATATGAATTTCAGTTAACAACAAATAATTTTTTTGTATAAGTCTGTTCCACAGTACTTCATCAGGAAGTACATACTAAAAAATAAACAATTAGTTGTTTATTTTATCTGGCAACCCTATTTCACAGCTTCTCCTTCCCAGGGTCCTGCCTACTCATAACTTAATAAAGGAAGTATCAACTATCTCGCAATTTCTTTGTAAGAAATTTTGGTTATATCTGCATGAGTTACAAGATAAGAAGGCTATGACTTCGTGAATTTTGTGGTTTTCTTAAAACACTAAACTTTTCTGAACTTAGGAAAACCCCACAAAGTAGTATTTGTGAGAGAGGCATGATTCATTTATAAATAAATGTACCAAAAAATATTAAACTAAATTTAAAACCCTCTGTGTCTTATAAACTTAACCATATACAGTTGGCTGGACTCGCAAGCTAATATCTATCTGGACTATCTTTTAATTTCTAAGTCAGTTTCTCCTCAACTGATCCAATCAAGTTCCCCTGGACAGGAATCACAACCCTTGCTGGGAGTGGGGAGGAGCCCAGCTAGGCCCACATTAGTAGAGAAGGTAAGGTTTGGAGAAGGAGAGTGACATGGGAGGGCTCAGAGCGAGACTGTGGAGAACCAGCCTAGATGACTGTTTCTGCTGGTATCCAAACAGAGCCATGGAAAAATAGATCCGTCTGACTGGTAAGGAGACTGGTGTTACCAGACTTGACAAATAAACGAGAACAAAGTTATGTGAGTATTTTTTGGCAATAACTGTGACTTTGTAAACAGAGACACGAGTGAGGGAAATGGTGATAACATAACCTTTTTCTTTACTGACTGGCCCAGCACTACTGATAAAAGCCATGGTTTACACACAATCCCTAAGGAACGCGAAGCCTAAGAAAATGCTCCATATTTGCACGGCCTTTTCACATAGTCTTAAGTAAGCTGCAGCCACAACTCATAGCTGGAGGTAGGAGGCAGGACAAATGTTTTCTTATTGGCCCTCCCTTTCCCTGCACCCATTTTATAAAGAAAGCTGTTGAGTTTCAAATGCATCAGGGACCACCAGTTCAAGGTCAGTTAAGATGACAGAGCTAGAACTCCAACCAGGCCCCCTGACGCTGTACTGTAGGAATTCTTATCTGAGTGGGAGGGTCTGCAGAGTAGGAGCTGAGCTGAGCTGAGCTGAGGGCCATGGAATGAGTGTGACTTCCGAGTTCACAAGCTGAACATTCAGTATGGAAACACAAACTTTGAACAAGTGCACGTGGGTTCTTTTCATTGCAGAGAAGCCCCACTTGGTTTAGCTCATACAAAGGTCAGTTTATTATAAGCAGTCTGGTTCACAAAAGCCTAAGGCAGGAAACACAATATTGTCAATCCTCTGGGAATTATACAGCTGACAGGAAATGAGGTCTTTCTATGGCTGTGTAATCTTTCATTTATGTTTCTCTCTCTGCTCCTCTTCCTGTTGATGTGCTTCTTCTGCTTACTTATTGGCTTGTCAGTGACCTTCAAATGGCTACCCCATCTCTGAGGCTCCATGACATTTCATCCTGCCCTTTTCTGCCCTGGGAAAACAAACATTTCAGCATAGAGGTTAAGGGCACAGACCCTAGAGACAGATGTTTGAGTTTAACTACTGATTTATCACTTAACTTCTCTGGTTCCAGTTTCCTCATCTGTAAAATGGAGCTAGTAACAGCCTCAACCTCATAGGATAGTGTGAGGAATCCTTAAATACTCAGCACAGTGATGGCACATAGTCCATGCTCAATAAATATAGCCATGTTGGTATTATGATTATAGCAACTCTGGTATTTATAGCTCCAGGTTGAGTATTTCCAAGTCCCAATTTGAAATTCTCCGTGGAGACAGCCATTGGCTCAGCTCATCTTGTCCTCATAAGGCCATAAGTGCTTGGGCTTTCTATAAATTGGCTGCCCTGATCCAATCAACTCAGGCTAGAGAGGTGGACTATGGTGGAACAAGCACAGTTGACTCATCTGCCATTTCATTGGGGACTGTGAGTAGGAAGTAGTTCTTTTAGAAGGGGATATGAGTGTAGCTAGCACCCAAAAAATGCTTACTACTGTGTGCAAGGATTTGTTCTCAGATGTTAAATATCTAATTTTAATTAGTGCTCGCAGCCCCTGGATTATAGCCACCTGCTCTTTCTTGCTCCCGTTGGGCTAAATAGAGAATTCTTCTCAATCTCCCTTCAATTGTACACTTTTCTACGTCCCAGAAATTTGCACACTCAGCCCACCTTTGTCAAATGCCTATGACAGTATATAAGGCATTATGTCCTGCACTGTGCATCTTACGAAGTGGGGATGGTGGGGTCAGGTCAGAGGATGGGATATAAAGATGAATAAAGAGCAGTTTCTGTCTTTCAAGGCAGCAAAGGGTAACTTAAAATCTGGTGGGCTTCACAAAACAACTCTAAATCAAGGGAGTGTATGATAAATATGGTAATGGAGGCATAAAGTGTTAAGACACCACAGAGAAGGATAGATATGTTCTGTCTGCTGGGGTTTTAAAGAAAATCTTCATGGAGAAAGTCATTTGTCTGGCATAGTGAAGGATGGAAAGACACCAACCAGCAAAGGTGAGTAACGAGTATATTACATACAGGTTAACTGAATATCTCGAATAAGTTTTCAGAGATGAGAAGGTACAGAGCCCATTGAAAGCACAGTTAATGGTCTGGTTTGGTTCAAGGATCGAGTTTTTACTTAATGGGAAAGAATGTTGTTGTATAGTGGTTTGATAGCATTTCAAACCACTAGCTCGGAAACCCACTTGTTTATGGCCAAATAAAATAATATTACTTTTAAGAGTAGCATTGTTTTGATCTAAGAATGGAGTTGTTTTTATAAGTAATGTTATTTTGGTGTCAGAGTGAAGTTGTTGTCATCATTGATATCTGTGGTTGCCAATAACCTCTCAGTAGCAACAGGTGCCACTGGGGGCTTATCAATAAGAACGTATGCAACTATGGCAAGGGGATGTTTAGACAATAAATACCCCGAGTTTGTGAGAACTGTGTGAGAGCGTTCGGTCTGGGCAAAGTTACCCTTTGCTGATCTAAATAGCTCTCCAGAGACCTTGAGGCATTAGCTCCCACCATGTAAGGTGATTCTTTACAGGCAGTGGTGAAAACCACACAGTGGCCCCATAAAGGAGATCATCTTGCTCATCAACACTGTCACTGTTGTTCCCTAGCAACTGTGCTCCAGTAACAGGGGACTTTCTCTTTGGCAGTTGGACTCAACTCTTGGTTGGCTAAGTCGACTCTCCTGAGAACTATCTCTGAGAAATGTACAACTCAACTGAATTTGAACTTCATTCCTTTCGTCTCCCCTTGCCTGGAACGATAGTATAATTAATTTATCATTGGTTTAGACTATGTAATGTCTTTATTAGCTTATTAAGCGACAGTATCCTGTATACAACTGGCTTGTGAAATTATTATAATTCCCACAGTGAACCTACATTAAAGGAATTAATGGCAAGGACAAGCTCAGTCCCTGAGCATAAATTTGCCTCCTCTGCAAAATAAATATGTTATGTGTGTAGAAGCATTGGCATCAGATGCTGAGCTAAGGAGTTGGTGCCTGATTTTATAAACAAGTAGAACCTGCAAAAGAGAAGTAATCAAATATCTGCTGTCTAATTTTGTTTTTATGTTATTATTTTGTTAGTTGCATGTGTTGTAAATGTCCATTTAGGTGTTTCATCCTCCCAGCTTCTAGAAGGCAGGAATTATGTAATAACTAACGTAGCCTGAGTACTCACTTTTGTACCTGCCAGGTGTTAATGTAAGCACTCAACTTGTGTTATATCCTCATCATAACCCTCTGAGGTAGACATCATTATCCTCATTTTACTGATGATGAGGCTAGCACTCAGAAGAAAGCAACCTACCTGGAAGGTCACCACCTGGAAAGTGATAAAGCTGATACCTGAACCCAGGCATACTATTGTGTCACACTGCCTTCCACTAGCTCGGAAATCCTTTTCCAGCAACATCTAATCTAACTTAAACAATAATTCCGGGCTTTAAAGAAAAGAATTTATTGCAAGCTATGCACAAGGTGATGCTTTTGATAATCATAAAGATAGGAGTGGTGGAAGCTTAGTTACCTATGGCCTGGCTCTCTATAGGTCTCCTTTCTCTGGATGTGAGAGAGAAAAAATGCAGTCTTGACCCTAACTTGGCATTTGGAATTAGATATCTGCCTCAAAGACAGGAGAGCAATTCTCTAAAGGACTTCAAGTCCTGAATAATTTATGTAGTGTCTCATTTTCCTCTTAGATGAAGCTTTTACTTTCAAACCACAAGAACAAACAGAAGCACAGGTGTTTTCTTAGAATCACCAGGTATCAGAGTTGGAAGGACTTTCAGCTGTTGTTTGGTTCAACCTCTCCAATCCAAACCGGGTTCTTGGATCCCTCACTACCATGTTACCATCTGTCCCAGCCGTTCTCAGCCCATTTTTCCCCCCACTCCCCCTCACTGACGGATGGTGCTCACGTGTGAGCTACATTAACTCTGCTGATGCGATAAGACAGTTAGTGGGTTGTGTGCAATTCCTGGCAAGCTAACTTTAAGCCACGCCTTTTATTTTTCACTCAAAGTGAATCAATAATGCAAATAATTAGGAGGGATGTTATTACAGAGACAGACTTGATTGTATTCTGAAGAGTATTTTTAAAGTCATTCATTTGCAAAGGTTGGCAGTTTAATTATTAATAGCCAAAATTACTGGTCACACTCCACTCTGCTGTCCTTTATACATAACTTTTGTGGACGAAAAGTGCTGATTTCACCAGCGGTCGAAATCATCCAGTGACTGGGAGTTCACCATTTCCGATTCATGACAACTTTGGACAGTTTTACTGTCAGCAAATTCTTCCTTTTATTCAGTTGGAAAATGTCTCTAACTGCAACTGGTCCATTATAGCACTGCATATCCATTTGTGCCCTGCTCTGTATCTTCTCCTAATGTTCTTAGAACCTGTTCTAAATTCTTACAATTTTCATCAGGTCTTTCACTCCAATTCCATTGCCTGTATTCAGCAGATGACCTTCCCTCGGACATGCTAAATGCCCAGAAAGTTTTGCTTATCTCTTCCTCTATAAAATAGTTCACACGAATGTCCCAACTTCTAGATTCTATTCTAACAAAATTTTATGTTTCTCTTCTGGCTGCGATCTCAGAGGAAGGGACTCGTCCCATCTATAAGGCTTATCTGTCCATTCAGGTTCAAAATCTGTATCTTCTTCGGCTAATTCAGGGACATGGTTACTTTACACATAAGAAAGAGTGTCATTTCTCTTAGGTATAAATAATTTTATTTCCTCAAAGGATAACTTCACTCTGAGCAAATGTGCCGTTTTAGAAATTTGAGTAGTGAATTTCATCTTTATCAAAGAAACTCCCGAGTCATTCGTTCATTTGCTGTACAGTATTCTTAATTTTAGTTGCAGATCAGAATTACTTGGGGAGGTTTGAAAAAATCTTGATGCTCAGGCCATATTAATAAAGTCAGAATTTCTGGATATGGGGGTAGGAACCAAGCAGCGGTATTTTTAAAGCTCTCCAGGTGATTCCAGGCATATCCAAGTTTGGGAACTCCTGGTCCAAATCCAATCCTTGCGGCTCAATGCATGGTCCTAGACTACTACCACCATCATCATGGGGGAGCTGGTTAAAAATGTAGACTCTCAGGTCCCATTTATTGAATCAGAATCCACATTTTAACCAGATATCCTGCTCATTCCTATGCACATTATAATTTGAGAGGCAGTGGTCTAGACCAGATGCTAGAAGAGGAGTCAGCACACCAAAATCTGTAGACCAGATCCAGCTCTGTGCCTTCTTTTCTAAATAAAGTTTTATTAAACAAGCCCCCCCCCCCGCCCGTTCCTTCACATGTTGTCTGTGGTTGCTTTTGTGTAGAGTCGCAGAGTCAAGCAGTTGTAACAGAGATCTCATGACTGACAGAACCTAAAATATTTGCTATCTGGCCTTTTACAGAAAAAGTTTGCCAAGCACTGTTTTAGAAGATAGAATGGTTACATTCAGCCAAGAAAGCATCTGTGGGATTTTGTCGGGGTGGAGAGGAAGACAAGATGCATTTGCCCTTATACTGATGTCATGTCCCTCATGAAGACAGTTCTTCTGACACAGGCCTTTTATATTCACATATACCAGAGTCGTTCTGCCCAAATGAGCCTGTTGTTTCTAATATAATTAATTCCGTATATATTCTCCAGAGAAACAGATGGGCCAGCACAAATCCGCCCTCAGAATCCTGCTCAGACACAAACAGACATTTTATGTCATTTAAACGAAGTTGCAGAATCATTTGGCTAATGCAATACTACAAAGTCTCTACTGGAAAAACAGGACTGCGTGAATCAGGAAGATGAGTTCTGCCTGGCAGTCAAGGCAATCTCTTCTATTCTACTTCACCTAAAAAATAAGGAAGTTTCCATTTTTTCCCCTCTCTATATATTAGCTTGACTATATCGTTTTAAAAATGTATGCCTTTTATATTAAGTAACCACTGCCCCCCAGTTAGAAAACCAGAACTTAATTTGGTTTGCTCAGTAAAGGTGTACGTGGAGCCGATCTGCTCTACGTGGCACGCTTTGGCAAGATAGCTGGCACAGTCTAGGTTTCAGTCTTTCCTCTGTAATCATAGGACAGACAGAAGCTAACCAGCTCAAGGAGATATTGATCTGTGATCTCGCCCCATTGGATACTATATAGCATTCCTTCTCGAACTCAAGCTTACTAGGAAATTACCTGGCCATCTTGTTAAATTGCAATTTCTGATTCAGTGATTCTAGGGCTGGGCCTGAGATTTGGTAGTTTCTAGCAGGGTCCAAGGTGACGTTGATGATCAGAGAATCATGCCTTGAATAGTGAGAGTCTAGGGCGAGGGTTGGCCTATGGTCACATCTGGCCCACCGCTTATTTCTATAAATAAAGTTTTATTGGAACATAACCATGCTCATTCACTCAGATGTTGTCTGTGGCTGTTTTTATGCTACAATGGCAGAGTCAAGTAGGCCACAGAGACTATATGGCCTGCCAAGCCTAAAATATTTACTATCTACCCCTTACAGAAAAAGTTTGCAACATTGATTCTCCAAAGGTGGCCCAAGGACAACCTGCATCAGCACCATTTGGAGGTTTTGTTACAAATGTTGATTCCCGATGTCATCCCAGACCTACTCCTAAGACAGCCTGGGAGTGGGCCTGGTAAGCTCCATTGTTTTCAAGCTGCTCAGGTGATGCTGAGGGGCCACACTTCGAGGAGCAAGACCATATTCTGTCTTCTTGAGGAAACCTCCTGTCAGAGTCATTCACGGAAGGACATTTTCCTGGCATGGGATGCATTCGTTAAGGAACACATGCTTAACTAGATGCATAAACCTGGGTCTTGCTGAAGCCCTTTGAGCCATGCAGGTCTCTTTTCTGCCATCAAAGTGCTGATGAGAGGTGGGCTGTTTGAATCGCAGTGGTGCCCAGGAGGCTGACGCTGGGGCAGAAATTTGTTTGCAGAAGATTTATTAGGGAGCGCTTTTGGATTAACATCTGTAGAAGGAAGGGAAGAGGAGGGAAGTAAAACTTGGGAGTGGTGGTGGTGCGGGGCAGGGGCTTCCCAAGACAGGCTGCAATACAATTTCAAGGGAGATCTTAGCTGACCTCGTGGGAAACTCGGAAACTGAGATAGCCCTTCATACTGGTCCCCAAATAGAGTGAGAGTCAGACTTTTGTTCCCTCCATAGTGACCCTAAGGATGGGGCGTACCCTTGGGCCAGGCAGTTCTCAATTCCTGAAGAGAGATGAGAGATGAGGGCCGACTTTAAGCAGTATTCTTGGCAGCTAGAAAACAATTCTGGGCAGGGTGGGGGAGGGAGGTCAGGATCTAAAAAGTGCTATGCTCACAACCCCCATTCCACAAGATGTCCTTTTCACAAATGGCAGTTACCATTTATTAAGCTCCCCTTAGGTGCCAAGCAATATCTTTGCTTATTTAATCCCCACAGTATCCTTAAGAGGTTGGAATTATTAGCTTACTTTCAAAAATGGCAAAACAGAGGCTCAGAGAGGATGGTTAAGTAAATTTCCCCACAGCAAGGAAGTGATTGATTCCGATCTAGATTTGCTAAAACCTAAGGTCATGATTTTCATTAAACCAGCATTTTCCAATCTGTATTCCTTAGAACAGATGTTCATAGGTGTTACATAAAAGAGAGAGAAAAAAGATTGTATGGTCAAGTAGCTTTTGGAAATCTTGCATTAAACATAAACAGTTTTCTTTACAGTAAGTAGGCTTTTCAGAACCTTTAACATGCCAGTGTGCAGTGTGACTCTCCAAGAGTCATTAACATGCATGATGTTTTGGGGCCCTAATGCTTTACCTTAATCAGTCTCCATGGCACCTCCCCCACACTCCTTCACTTTCTCCCTTGCGGAGAAGGGAACTTTCACAGGGCTTTCTTACAGAAGGAATGGAATGTGGAGTTTACACTTTGTTGCCTTTGGTCCTGATTTAGAAATGTCCTGGGCATAGGGAGGTAAGGTGGGATAGGAGGGTTGGGAGGGCAGCCTCTGTGCAAGGATGGCACAAAGTGAAACAAGTCCTTCCCACATTCCCACCCGAGCTTGGCAATGAGCGATATCTATTTCCCACAGCTGCTGGGCGCTGGTGGTCAAGGGGCCTCCCACTCTTTGCAAGGCTCTTTGCGTTTGGTGCTACACCTTCTAGTTGCCATATATACTGTTGATATTTTTAAAACTACCAATGACAACGAACCATACTGACAACCTTAAATCCCTTCCAAAAGAGGTTTGAAATGCCTCCACTTAAACCTTTTTGTTTAGTGTTTGTATAAAATAAAGTTGCGAAATCAATCACAACGCAAAGTTACTTTTGCTAAAAATTTTTCCCTTAGTAAGAAACTATGGAGGAAACACTCCACGGAGACGCTGGGGTGGGGCTGATGGCAGCAAGATGGACAGAAGGTGGGCAGGTGTATGGGAGTGCAGCCTCCTGTTTTGAAACCTTTCTCGTGGACTGGTTCTGGCAAGGTCATTTGTGTTGCAGTTTGCCTCGAGAGTTGTACCTTGTAGAAGTCATGTAACTTGTAGAAATCAAACCCTATTTTCGACAATTCAGTTAGAGGATTAGAATCTGTGTCATCTCCAATCACTCAGAGGAGTTGGCCTGGGTCACTCTCACTGAACTTAAGATGGAGAAAGACTCTTTGGCTGGTACAGTTTTGGAGACTGTTCAGATTTTAGCAGAATTCTCGTGCATTCTAATTATTAATCAGACTATTCCTCACCTGTAGGTTTTGGGTTTACATAGTGCATTTCCTCCTATTGGTGGAACATGACATTGAAGACCTGAAGAAGGTCAAGATTTGAGCTTAGCGTGCCGGACCATTTCTGGCCTGAGGGGCAGACTTGCAATTTAAAATCCCCCCAACATATCCCACTGTTTGAACCTTGCATCTCTTGCCTCAGGTCACAAGGGTTCTTGCCCTTGGTTATTAAACAAGCAGACTGGTGTGGTGAAAATAGGCCAGGGAGGACCATGGAGGACACTTTAAAAACAGAACCATAAAACTTTAGAAGGGAAGCGATTTGTCCATCCATGAGCAACTTTCTTTACAAAATTTCATAATCGAACAAAATAAAAGAGATTGTGAAACTGACTAATCTAAGCTCTGGTTACAGCAAGGCTAAGTTGGAAAGAATCTTATCCTTTTTATGAAGGCCTGGAGAGGTAAAATTATGTCCCCCAGGTCCCACAGCTGTTAGCTTCAGAGATGGAATAAATGGCCAAGTGTGCCGAGCCCACTTGACTGCTTCCCCTTCCTGCTTTCAAATCTGAATCAGTTGACCACTAAATTAAACACTGAATAATATTCTAGCAGGATAGAGGTTATTTTATTATACTACTTCCTAAGAAATGGAGCTTTCGCAATAGCGGTAGCTGCGTTAATAAATATTTAAAGGGTAAAAATGGAAGACATGAGTTTCCTGGGTCAGGAGAGCACTAAATAATCTGGAATTCAGATGGGGGTTTTCTGAGCATGTGTTGTGTCTGTTTTAAGCATTTACTGCAAGTGGAACAATTCACTTCAGACCTGTCATGAACTGGCCTTGAAATGTTCTCTTTTTAAGAGACCTGTGCTGTATAATTGAATATTTTCCTCATCACTAAAGTGAGAAGATTATTAGTAACTATATCATAGAGTTAATGTGGAGATCAAATGCACTTGTCATACCAAATCTTAGAACGTTGCCTGGCACTTAGCACACACTCAGTTAAACATTAGCTAATGTTTGTTGTTATTTTTATTTTTTAAAATAAATTTTAATTTGGAAAACATTCAACTATATGGAAAAGTTGAGAAAATGGTATAATGACCACCCAAATTCCCAAAATCCAGGTTTAACAACTGTTAACATTTTGCCATATTTGCTTTACCTTATGTATAGGCATGTGTGCATGTATGTATGTGTGCGTGTATATATATATATAGAGAGAGAGATATATGTATTTTTTTTTTTGCTGAAACTTTTGAAAATAAGTGTTAGACATCATGACACATCAGCCCTACATACCTGAACATTCATGTCCTAAAAAGGACCGTTTCCCTCATAACTGTATTATTATAATAAGAAAAGAAATAATAATTCCCTAATAACTAATTTCTGGTTTATAATCAGATGTTCTTAATTGCCCATTTTATAGTTCTCTTTTTGAACCAGATCTGCTGAAGTGTCACATAATACATTTGGTTTGATATCTCTTTAGTCTCTTCTAATCTAGAAAAGTAGCCCACCCCACCTTTTACTTTCCCATGGCATCGCTGTTTTAAAGTAAGAAGGCCAATTGTCTTGAGGAATATCTTACATGCTATCATGTCTAAGTGTTTATTACATTATTTAACTTATTTCTTATTTCTCTGTCTTGGATATTTCCTATAAAATGGAAACTAGTTCTAATGGCTTCATTATATTCAGGATAAATATTTCAGACAAAAATACAGTGCATCATAGGTCATGTTGGATACTTCAATTGTATTGTTTTAGTAGACACATCATGTCAGGCTGTCAGCATTAGCTATTATTATTACCGAGAAAGGATATAATACTAAAACCCTCTTCTGATAGACATGCCCAGGACATGGTACCAACAAGGATAGTTAGTTTCTGTGTGTAATGGTGGTAGTGGTAAAGGGCAGGGTCGGGGAGTCAAAAACAAACAAACAAACAAACACGGAGATCTCTGGTTTCCATTAGAGAGTTTGGATAATTCAATATCTAGGCCGATCTTATAGAGTGTCTCCTGTCGGGTTTAGGGTTGAAATTTTCAAAATTTATTTCAGCTAAAAAATGTCTAAGTATTGTCATTGCTAAATATTGTGCCAAATACCTAGGATGGGAGACAAAGCTGAACTTGAGCATTACAGTCAAGTGACTTCTTAAAATTATCTAACACTGGCAGAAAGGAATCCCTGTGCAGCTTACCATTGAAAGACATGGGTTTAAACTGCATAGGTCCACTTATATGGGGATTTTTTTCAATAAATACCTGTACTATTCTTGATCTGTGATTGGGAATCTGGGACTGTGGAGGACCAACTATATGCATTGATCTACTACGCCATTTTATATAGGGGACTTGAGCATCCTTGGATTTTGGTATCTGCAGGAGTCCTGGAAACAATTTCTTGGGAATACCAAAACATAACAAGTTTTGCTTTGTTTACTCTCATTAAGGCCATTATTTGTAGGCTATAGGAGCCATATTTGCTTTTCTTTTTGTTCTTCAGTTATTCTCGAAGTTCAAACAGAAGTGGACCCAGGGGGTAACACAGCAGAGGAAGCCATCAGAAGAGACTTATGAGGATGTGGTTAGATAATATTCAGTGAGTGATGTGTTTACATTTTTTTCCACTCACCCAGTCATCATAAGAAAAACCACCTCAGGTCAGGAACTTAGCTTGGAGTAGACATGAGAAGCTAACATTTATTCAAAAGCAGTTTCTGCTTTGTCTGGAGATCAGTATTGTCCCTATCTACTGATTTTTCTTATCCATATGATAATTTATCACATATCTGACAGATGGGTTCAAACCCTGGCTGCTTCTCATAATGACTCTATGCTGGACAATTAATCTCACAGCTTCCATATCCTTTTAAAAAATTATAATAAAATATACATATAAATTTTACCATTTTTAAGTGTACAGTTAGTGACATTAAATACATTCACAGTGCTGTGTGACCATCACCACTATTTCTTCATCCCAAACAGAAAGTCAGTACACGTTAAATAATAACTCCCACTTCTTCCCTCCCCTCAACCTCTGGTCACCTCTATTCCACTTTCTGTCTCTGTGGGTTTGCCTATTCTAGGTACCTCATATAAGTAGAATCATATATTTGTCCTTTTGTGTTTGACTCGTTTCATTTAGCATAACGTCATAAGCATAATGTCTTAATGTCTCATCCACGTTGTAGCATGTATCAGAATTTCCTTCCTTTTTCAGGCTAAATAATATTCCAGTGTGTGTGTATACATATATTTTGTTTGTTCGTCTTTCTGGTGATGGACATTTGTTTCTACCTTTTTGCTATTGTGTCCATATCTTCTAAAGGGGATAGAAGACAAGATGACTAGGAAAAGGCCTGGAGCACTGGAAGTAATCAGTTGATGTTATTTTGTTCCTTTCTCCCATAAACAAGTTTATGTATCTACTTTGGAACTTAAGGAACAGAATGTGACGAAGAGGACATGACAATTCTTTCCCGGTGCCTTTTCTGATCTTCTGTTACAATTTCTCTAATTAATAGTTTGGTTCTTTAAATTATTTAGGGGAGGAAGTTTTCCTGAGGGTATGGGTACAGAGGGGGACAGGATGAGAGTGGAAGACAGAAACATGTATTCAGTTGGTTATACATTGCTAGGCCTAAGAACATTTGTTAGCTAAATAATGTTCTGACTTTTTCCAAAACAGCAATAGAGCTTAATAGAGATAGTGATCTTTGAAACTTGAGAGTCCTTATTGCAAAAGCCTCAAGTGTTTAGATCTGTGTCATCAGGATTGGGAAATGAAGATTTTTATCTTGCTTCAATCCTTTTCTTCTTTCTAGGGCAGATGCTTCCCTCCCCCCATACACAGATGGCAGTAAGAGAGGGCAAAGGCTATGTTTTCCTTCTGTAACTTAGAAGAAATATGTGTTTTAAAGGATCCCGACAAAGAACATACTTAATCTTGAATTTGAAGAGATTTAGACTATGATACTCCAAAATATGTCACTCTGACCTAAGGATTATTTTAAGCTCATGACAATTGAGAGAAGGCAGACACAAGAAAAACTGTCTGCCTTCCCCTCTCCACTGAGAAGGGCAGAAAGATTTTTTTTTTTTTTTTTTTTAATGCCTACAGCACCTGGTCTTCCTTGGTAGTCTCCCAGCCAAGCACTAATCAGGTCCAACCCTGCTTAGCTTCCAAGATCAGACGGGATCAGGCATGTCTAGGGTGGCATGGCCATAGACTTTTTTTTTTTGGCTCTAACTTTATTTCTTGGAATTGTAGGATTTAAAAGCTCTAGGATTTATTTATTTTTATTAAATTTGTTGGAGTGATATTGGTTAATAACATTATATAGGTTTCAAGTACACGATTCAATAACACATCATATGTATATTGCTCTGCGTGTTCACCATCCAAAGTTAAATTTCCTTCCATCACCATATATCCCACACATGAGTGAAGTCATATAGTTCTCAACTTTTTCTGTCTTAATTATTCGACTTAGCATAATAATCTCAAGAATCCATCCATGTTGTCGCAAATGACAGTATTTCATCTCTTACGGCTCAGTAATATGCCTTTGTATATGTGTACCACATCTTCTTTATCCAATCATCTATCGAAGGCCCTTTGGTTGTCTCCATGTCTTGGACACCGTGAATAAACTGCAATGAACATCAGGGTGCACATAGCTTTATGTATTAAAAGGAAGATTTTCTTCTTGCGCTCCCTGGTGGCCTAGTGGTTAAGATTCAGGATGATTCTTAATCAATGGGCACAACTCCAGACTCTTACCAGTTCCTAAATGGCACCAGGGGTATCTACATAGCCCTTATTAGCCCTTATTTTCCATAGTTTCCCCACATGTTTACCTTCCCACAATTTGAGGCCCTTAAAAACTCAAAGTCCTTTTTCTTGGTCTACAAATGTATTGTTCTTTTGTCAAGATGCTATTTAAGCCCAGATTCTAACTACCAGTTGAGCTACTTATCACTGAATACTCCCGTGTAGATGCTCGATGCACATGTTGTTAAACTTCTGTTTGTTTTTCTCGTGTTAATCTTTTACCAGTCTCATTTTCAGGGCCCCAGCTAATGAACCTAAGATGGATAAAGGAAAATAATTTATTTTCCTTCCCTACAAATTCTTCTTGTAGAATGTACATGGTGTAAGAGTTCTGGAAGAGTTCTAGTGCACTAGGCCCCTCTTTTTAGAAAGCCAATGCCCAGATGGCTGGAGAGAATTGTCCCGCCAGGGCATAAAACAGACTGCTGCAGAGGAGGGACTAAAACACAAATCTCCTCATGACTAGCTGAGTGTACTCTTTTGTTGCTTTACAGATCAGCTGATGTCTGGTTGATTTTCCAACCTTTGCATTGTAAGGGAAGTGCCCAGGATACTCTTACTAAAGGATTTCTAGAAGTTTTGTTTGATAGCAGTATTCATTGAATAATGTCCCACCCTCTGCAACCATCTCTTATTGAGCAGTATGAAAGAGAAATAAAAGAAACAAAAGGCATGGTGGGATGGGGATCTGGAGATGAAGAATACCTGAAAATAACGTAAAGGCATATTTGGGGTGGAGTGATAATTGATGCTTGTAGCTGGCTTAATGATGCCCACCCCCCCCTCAAAGATATGTACATGTCCTAATCTCCAGAAACTATGACTATTACTTTATGTGATAAAAGACTGACTGGTACTTTATATGGCAAATGATATGATTACGTTCAGGATCTTGAGAATAGGAACTTATCCCAGATTATCTGAATGGGTCCTAAATGCAATCACAAGTATCTTTATAAAAAAGAGGGAGAGAGAGTTTTAAGAAAGAAGAGGAGGAAACAGTGGGACCACAAAGGCAGAGATTGGAGTGACATGGCTACAAGCCAAGAACTCTGGGAGCCACCAGAAGCCAGAAGAGAGAAGGACCAAATTCTCTAGAGCCTCTCCTACAGGTCTCTTGGCAAGTTCAGTGTTGGTCCAACTAAGGATCCTTGCTCTGAGAATGGCAGTAGTGGTCCTCAGGTTGTTGTATTTTTTTTAATTTAATTTTTAATTTTTATCTTTTTATTGAAGTATATCAAATATACCCAAAAGGGCACATATGTACAGTGAGTGGATTTTTAGAAATGGAACACACCCTTATAACCCGTACCGAGAACAAGAAACTACATTACCAGCTTCCCGGGAACCCCCCTCACTCCCTCCTCCTACAAGTATGAATATATCACAATATATCCAGTCTACTGTTAATGGCAGGTCTCCAGGTTTTAACATTATACTCTATAGATGTTCAGAGCAGTTGGTTAAGACTATTTATGCATGGCAATTGGATGGATCTTCACTGAGCGATATCTGGAATAAGCTACAGTTTTTCCCCTTTGAGAGTCAGTAGCGGAGCCATGATTTTCTAGGAAATATCTGCCTAGATGGCATCATGAGAATTTGCCTCCTTGTTTGACCCCATCAGTTCCTTGTAAAAAGGAAACCAGGCTGGAAGGACAGAAGGACAAATTAGAGCTAAGCCTACTTCCTCTTCTCTCTTTGTTTGATAGCAGTATGAAAGGTCATAACTAGCTGATCACTCAGTGTCATCTGGTCAGCGATGGAACTTTTGACAACACCAGAAGTAACTTTCCTAGGAAATAGATTTTGAATATATGTTTGGTAGGAGTCTTTGGAATATTCATATTCCAAAAGCTGGTTTATAGAGATACTTACAAAGGAAGGAAGTACTAAGAGGTAAAAGTCCCTAAACAAATTATCCCAGACAAAACAAGTCTTCTAAAAAAATTGGAAGGACTGAGAAAGGGAAGTGACATGTGACATTTTAATATGCATTGCCAAAGAGAGAGAACTGCCGAGATTGGAAATTGTACTGGCTAGATTAACTTCCTCACTAAAAAAGGCACAACTTTCAGCGATTACCTTCTTTTTAAAAACAACACCTACTTTGTTTTACTTTTAAAATTATCACCTGTTTTTTTTTTTAACCTAGAAAACATAAAAACAGAAAGTAAAATTTTTAAATGTTAATTTCACAATCAGGGATAACCACTATTAACTTTTTGATGAATCTCTTTTTAGTCTGTATATATGTATTATATTGCCTTTTTACACTAATAATGATAGTATATTTACTGCTTTACAACTTGCTTTATTTTTCTAAAAATATATTGTGCTGGCTGGAAAATTACTGCTTGGCTATCGCCCATAGGAATATAGGTTATCACCCATGGGAACATAACAGTCTAACAATAAGCTTTCTGCTTCTGTACCCCGGCTTGCACAACCGACCTGTGGGTTGACAGTTAGTAAATAGAAGAAAAATAGACTTTTGTGTCTATTTTGTGTCTAAGACAGAATGAGGAATAGGATTTAGGACTTAAAAACCCTGTACCTCTACATTTCGGGGCTGCTTAATTTGGGGTGTGCATACCTCTGGCAGACCCAGCTGGCTGAATGAAGAGTGCGTTTCTTATAACTCACTGATTTCTGGAGATCCGTGTGTCTTTCGGGGGCTGGCGACTACAACATTGGAGGCCCCAGCGACATCTCAGGGAGTGGTTCTGGGATCTAAAACTGGACCGGCCTCCGAAGCGGTTGCTGTCCCTGTTGCGGATTCAGAGGGGTGGCCAACCTGAGATGTTCCAGGGCCCTTGAATGCCGTGACGGGTCAGTACAATCGTCAAGGACGCAACCTTTAGGACACACTCTTTGTTCCTGGTCCCGACGAGAATCTCCGAGGCCTTGATGTCTGGATAAAAGGTACCTTTCTGTTCCTGTTTCTGTTGACCGGTCACTGGGGGTCTGTGGAGAGGCTGGACGCAGTCATATCTCCCGGACCGTGGCCAGGCTGCGGGATGCCACCTCCTGTGCTCTGTTGTCGGATTCTGTTTATTGTCTTTGGTCTTGTCTAGGTTGTAGGTGGCAGACTTCTCTGGGTCCACCTGCACCCCAGTAATTGTTCTTGTCTGAGTGTCTGTTTTGTGTTTTCTGC
>NW_011888885.1:1483621-1484789 GCF_000151845.1 Pteropus vampyrus | reverse complement strand
ATTCTAGTTGGGGGAATTAGGATGGCTGCTCGTCACTCAACTAACCTTTCTAAGGTAACTGAAGTTATACAGGGACCTCAGGAATCCCCCGGAGTGTTTCTTGAATGAGGTGTACCGGGTATACACCCCCATTGATCCTGAAGCACCCTGAGAACCAGCAGGCAATTAATATAGCCTTTGCTACTCAGGCAGCCCCTGATATCTGGCGTAAATTGCAAAAAATTAGAAGGTTTTGCAGGAATGAACCTATCCCAACTTGCTGAGATAGCCCAGAAGGTGTTCAACAACAGGGAGGCACCGGATGACCCCAAACATATGGCTAAAATCCAAAGCTACTGTCATCAACCCAGCCAATCTGTTGCCAGACCCAGACCCCAAGACCCCCGTTCATGACTGCATAGATTTCATTGATGCTGTGTATTCCTTGTGGCCAGACCTCAAAGACTCCCCTCTGCCTGAGGCCAATGAAATTCTGTTCGTGGACGGGAGCAGCTTCATGCAGGAAGGAAGGAGGTATGCTGGGGCAGTGGTCGTAACTCTAACTGGCACCATCTGGTCACAAGCTCTTCCCCATAGGACTTCTGCTCAAAAGGCAGAACTCATCACCCTCACTGAGGCACTAAGATGGGGAAAGGATAAGGCAGTCACAATATACACTGCCAGCTGATACGCCTTTGCCACTGCACATGTACACGGAGCCATCTACAAGGAAAGAAGGCTTCTGACTTCAGCTGGGAAGGACATCAAGAACAAAGGGGAGATCTTAGCCTTACTCGAAGCCATATAGATGCCTAAGACTCTTGCTATTGTTCTTTGTAAAGGGCATCAAAAAGGGAATAGTCCTGAGGCTGAGGGAAACCGATGAGCCAATGCAGAGACAAGAACAGCGGCCACAAGGCCAGTGGGGCCCCTACCACATCTACTGACTGTTGTCCCTTACCCAGAACTGCCTCTGTCTCTGACCTATATGACGGAAGAGAACATATATTTTCAAGATAAAGGAGCCACTAAGAATCAACAGGGGTGGTGGACAGCCCCAGATGGAAAAATTGGGCTCTTGCGGCCCTTGGAAGGACTCTTCTCTACCAACTACACTAGACCACACACCTAGGGTGAACTAAGATGCTCCAAGCTTTAGACCCCTGCTTTCACTTGTTAGAAGGGAGAA
>NW_011888885.1:1477083-1482561 GCF_000151845.1 Pteropus vampyrus | reverse complement strand
AGTGGACAGCTCAGGAAGATAGGCCCTTAAGACTAAGACTCAAGCATACATAAGTATAACCCTTTGTTTCTTCCTTTTTATCTCTTTAGCCCAGGCATTCGACCAGCCACAGCCAAAACCAGAAGGAGCATTAATAACTTTGCTAACAACAATACACAAGGTCTTAAATAAGACCACCCCAGACAAAGGACAAGATTGCTGGTTGTGCCTAAACCCAAAACCCCCTTACTATGTCAGGGTAGGAACTCCCCTAAACTTAACTGAACTCATCAGGCTAGAACTTCAAGTCGATTCACTAGCAGAAGTAGTCCTCCAAAATAGAAGAGGTTTAGATTTATTATTCTTAGAACAAGACAGATTATGTATGGCTCTAGGTGAAACCTGTTGCTTCTATGCCATTAACTCTGGAATAATTAGAGAAAGTGTACTACTAGTACAGAGAAATTTAGATGCCAGGGAAAAACAGAGATTAGAATCAAGTAACTGGTTTCATAGGATGTTCAATTGGTCACCATGGCTAACAACCCTCCTATCTGCTGTAGCTGGACCTTTAATCATCCTCCTCCTCTTGTTAACTTTTGGCCCATGTTTCCTCAATTTCTTGTTTACATATATAAGCAAGAGAATTAATTCTATTAAACTTTTAGTATTACAAAATAGAGGCTATGAGCAAATTCCACATGAAGAATAAAGGATTTGATTTTCTGCTAAGGCCAGTGGGGAATGTGCTGGCTGGAAAATTACTGCTTGGCTATCACCCATGGGAACATAGGTTATCACCCATGGGAACATAACATTCTAACAATAAGCTTTCTGCTTCTGTACCCCTGCTTGCACAACCGACCTGTGGGTTGACAGTTAGTAAATAGAAGAAAAATAGACTTTTGTGTTAAGACAGAATGAGGAATGGGATTTAGGGCTTAAAAACCCTGTACCTCTACATTTCGGGGCTGCTTAATTTGGGGTTTGCGTACCCCTGGCAGACCCAGCTGGCTGAATAAAGAGTGCGTTTCTTATAACTCACTGATTTCTGGCGGTCCGTGTGTCTTTTGGGGGCTGGCGGCTACAACGGTATCATAGGCTTTCTATGCAGATAAGGCACACAGGAAGTTCAATACCTCTGGCATCTCATTTGAGAAAAACATAATAGAGAAGGTAAAATAGTCAAACAAATTTAAAATTTTCACAATTTATCATGAACATTTTCCCATTAGCTATTCTTCTAACTATATCTAATGATCACATTTTTTCCATCTTGAGGAAATACCCTCATTTATTTAACTTATCCCCTATGTGTCAGATTAGCTGATTCCCAATTATGCATTACGAGAACAAACACTGCAGTGGACAGTCTCAGAGAGAAATCTCTATGCACATTCATTATTGTTTACTTAGAATAAATTCCTAGAAGAGGTAGTGCCCAGTCAAAAGCTATGCACTTTTCAAAGCATTTTGATACTGATTCCCAAATTGCCTTCCAAAGGGGTTGTACCAATTTACAATCCCACCAGCGGTTTTTATGAGTCTTTGCCAATGCTGAGTATATATGAGCATTTAAAGAAGTCTTTGGAGATTTGACAGAGGATATATGTTGCTTCATGGTTTCTTTAATTTGTGTTGTGTGTGGAAGATAAATTCTCTTCATGTCTCTGATGCCATTTCACATTTGGGCCATCACCTATCTTTCCACTCCCAGCTCCTTTCATTCCTCTACACACACACACACACACACACACACACACACACACACACACACACTCTCTCTCTCTCTCTCTCTCTCTCTCTCTCTCTCTTTTGGTCAAACAGAATTTATACGTTCCTAACTTTATTTTTTCTAAGTTTCTTCTCCCCAGATGACACTCATAAGCCCATCTACTCTCACCTTAGCCTTACTAATTCTGTCTCAAAATCCCTTATTTCCTCATCAGGTTCTTTTTTGACACTCCTAAGAAAAGATAGTCTTTCCCTTGTAATTTTTTTTTCTGTTAATTATCTTACCCTACCCTTGTCTTATCTACAGTTAGTTCCAGAATGAGGGATGTGGCCCATTTTTAAATTCTATCTGGCACTAGGAGCAGGTCATTTTTCCTTGTGCCTCAGTTTTCTCACTGAAAATTGAAGAAGCTTGATTTTAGACTAGATGACTTTTAAGTACTATTTCACCTTTAACAATTTATTATTCAGTCTTTATATATGACTTATGCCACAACTAGGACAGTTTAAATTTCTTTAAATTTCCTGAAGCCACAGATGCCTTTGAGAATCTGATGAAAGTTGTGGGCCCAATTTTCCCTTAGGTAGATTTGGAGATATGAGTATTTAATAACAATATGGTTATTAAATCAATACTAGAATTCGATTTAAGGACCTGAGGTTAAGAACCGTGGCTCTTTAAATCTGTGTTTTGTTAATTTTTGTTTCTCTCTTGAATATAGCAAGAAGCCTCATTAAATATTTGTTACTGTGAATCATATTCAAACAATAAGGTGGTAAGACGAAAACATAATTATGAAAGTATTACTCCTTGAGGCTGAAAGATAAATTTCATTACTTTCTAGTTACCTTTGAAATTAAATCTCCACTCAAGTCAGTACATAAAAAGGCTAACTAAGAGGCTTTCAAAATACATTTGAATAAGCCATGACCTTTAGTCTTTTAGGCACCATTAAACATTAAGCATTTTGGTGAATGCTACATAGCAGTTTGAGATTTTCAGCTTCCCTCAGTCAGACAACTGCGAATCAGTAAGCAGTTATAATGTAATGTTTTCCTCCAACACAAGGACACATACTTTTAAGAGATTAGTTCATAGGGTAGGAGTAGATTGGGAGAAGATAAACCAGTTTTCAAATAAGTCTGCATTATTAGAAAATACATAAATGCTCTCTAAAAATGAAGAAAGGTGTTTATATAGGCTTGCATTAAGAAAAAAAATCTGTTGACAGTTCTCAAGATCTTTATCTGGCTTTCTCACTAAAGGGATAAATATTTGTCTAAGCCATTAACCCACAAGACCGTGCTTGTTCCTGAGACTAACGGG
Source organism: Pteropus vampyrus (assembly GCF_000151845.1). Classification (NCBI taxonomy): domain Eukaryota; kingdom Metazoa; phylum Chordata; class Mammalia; order Chiroptera; family Pteropodidae; genus Pteropus; species Pteropus vampyrus. The sequence continues at coordinate 1,479,521 of NW_011888885.1, read as the reverse complement.
ATTAGAGAGTTGGAATCACTTGCTCTCTAAACTTGGGTACGTGCTCCCTGTTTTTAGATTGTGTATTTTTCTCTCTTGTTCCTCTTTCTTACTTTATATGAAATTGAAATTGGTGCAGTGTAAACTGCTTAGTCAGTTTGAGGAAATTAATCTTGTATTTTGAACTTAGACTTTTTTCTCTGAGTACAATTCAATAGTAAAGCTGAGAGTAATGACTCAATCCTGCATCTGGGCATTCTATTACTTACTGTCTCTAACTGCTCCTCTGTCCAAGCAAGAAAACAGACCTATAGTCACAATACATGGTCATAGGACCTTAATTAATATTTATTCTGATGATGCCGATGTGCTGATGATGACATCCACTTGCATGACATCAGAAGTTGACTCACACTATTGATGATTCCAGTTTTAAATGAGCTGTGTCTCTCTAACTCATCTCCACGTCACTTGGATTTGACTTATCTCTTCAAAGCAGTCATTGGATCCAGTATTCTGCAGCTTAGTCTTAGATTTCTTTTGTTTAGACTTACCTTTCTGAAAAAAGATGCAAAACCCATCTGGCATATGCACAATATATGTGGTTTATAGGGGTCTTTTATGAGTCTGAGCTCAAGGGACAGAAAGTTGGCTTAAGTGTCTCCAGTTCAAAGAAGCTGTCCCTGAGTCTCAAGATAAAGTTAGGCCCTCCTATTAGAAACTCAGATACCACTTAGTTCTTAAAATTTTAGGGTAATCACAATCATATTTATATAATTATATAATTATTTCATTGCTATATTTCTCTATAGGAAGTTTTTTAAAATCATTTCTCTATATGTAGGGTTTTTAGAAAGTGCCTAGAATATAGTAATTGCTCAAAAAGATTTCTTGAATTAATTATTACTTTTATTACTACACTATTATTATTGCTGCTGCTGCTGCTGCTACTACTACTACTACTACTACTACTATTACTACTACTACTACTTCTGGAAGTTGGAAGTCCAAGATCAAAGTGCTGGCAGGTTTGGTTTCTTCCGAGGCCTCTTATCCTGGCTTGCAAATGGCCACAATTTGCTGTTTCCTTACATGGCCATTCCTCTATGTGAGCACACTACTGGCATTTTTTCTTCTTCTTATAAGGACACCAGTTCTATAGGATTAAAGTCCAATGCTTATGACTTCATTGAACCATAATTACTTCCTAAGAGGTCCTATCTCCAAGTGTAGTCATACTGAGGGTTAGGACTTTGGGGGTCAAAAAGTAGTCCATAAAAACAAGTGTATAATCAAAGTTCATAGAACTGTCCATCTTAAAAGAGTGCCTTTACTCTATGTAAATTATACCACAGTAAACAAGAAAATCAATAAATTATTCATTTATGTAAAAATTATACTGTACAGTGCAGTGGCCAGTTTGCTCAGTTGGTCAGGGTATGGTACTGGTAAAAATTGTACTGTATGTTTAATCGTACTGTACATTTCTATGAGTATCCAGAAAAATATAACTTTTTATTTTTATGATCTTCATTTCTTTAATGAGGGAAAAAGAAACCTCCCCGGCTCTGGTAGCATTGAATGAGTTAAGTGTAGTCTTGAAGTCACATTGTTTTTGAGTCTATAATATGGTTAAGTAAATAGGACAATTTAGGGTGGAGCATCCTTACAAAAAAGGCTGCAAATGCAGGCTACATTAGGAATCTGTGGGGAGATTGGTCTGCAGTAGCAGATGGGAAAGGCTGTAGGTATGGGTGGTAGCCAAATTCATATTTTTCTGAGCAACTTGTTTGGGGGCCAGTTGACGTCAAAGTTGAAATAATTTAGGACAGATTGTGGGTCAAGAAGTCTGGTGTTGAGGAAAGTGTATGGCCTTGAATTAAATCAAGGATTTAGATGGATAGACATGGATTGCAATATTGGCTTCTCCATTTATTACCTTGGAAAAGTTATTTAACCTCTCCAGATCTTTATCTCCTCATCTGGAAAATGAGCTCATAAAAGTTAGCATGCAGGATTGTCATGAAGATTCAAAAGAAGGAATGTAAAGCACCAGTATGGGGAGCCGGCACTTGATAGGTACTCAACAATCTATAGTATTTAATATTCATTGTGGTTTGGACAGCAGAATTCATAATAGGTCAAGGCCAGATGGGACTCTGATGTGGTCTAGATCCCTGGAGAACTACTTCGGGGGCCAATTGCTGTGTCTAAAGAATGATGAAAGACGTTTTTTTATCCCTTCCTCTAGGATCCCAGAGTTACTTTCTGGAACTCTCTGTTAAAAATCTTTCCCTTATTATAACAAATCTAGTACCTAAGAAGCTGGGGATTTATCTTCATTCACCCAAGAGTATTTGGCCTCTGAGTCAGAGTCCCCTAGGCTAGATAATAATAGTACAATTATGGAGGGAGGGGAAAATAATATAAGAGGAGAGTGTTGATTAGTAATTCCAGTG
>NW_011888885.1:1466421-1476498 GCF_000151845.1 Pteropus vampyrus | reverse complement strand
TGTGGTTTGGACAGCAGAATTCATAATAGGTCAAGGCCAGATGGGACTCTGATGTGGTCTAGATCCCTGGAGAACTACTTCGGGGGCCAATTGCTGTGTCTAAAGAATGATGAAAGACGTTTTTTTATCCCTTCCTCTAGGATCCCAGAGTTACTTTCTGGAACTCTCTGTTAAAAATCTTTCCCTTATTATAACAAATCTAGTACCTAAGAAGCTGGGGATTTATCTTCATTCACCCAAGAGTATTTGGCCTCTGAGTCAGAGTCCCCTAGGCTAGATAATAATAGTACAATTATGGAGGGAGGGGAAAATAATATAAGAGGAGAGTGTTGATTAGTAATTCCAGTGGTTGGTGTGGTAGAAAGTGCACTGCATTAGAAAATAGGAAGCCTAGGCCATCGATCTGTTTTTGTTTTGTTTTCCCTAAGAGGTGATTTGAGGTAAATAATTGTTACTCTTTGGGTTTCATTTTCTGATTCTATGAAAGCAGAATGTTAAATGACTTTTAAGGTCCTTTTCGGCTAGAATATTCCAATATTCCATGGTTTGAAACTGGACAAGGATCTTAATTAATCAATTGATTTATACAAGGCTTGACATAGCATTCGCTCTGTGCCAAGCACTGCACTGTGTTCTGAGAGTCAGGGATGAACATGCCAGACATTGGCCTTTCCCAGCTTGAGCTTGCACCTCTATGGCAATGCTACTTGTCTGAGGTCAATTCTCACTTAATGATTTTATCAGTGATATAGAAGGCTTGTTAATTCCATTTATAGGAGGATCAGAGCTGGGAGTGTTGACATTTTAAAATCTGATTCCTACAAAATCAAGTTAAACAACAAAACACTTTTAAAAATTGGAAAAATGGACCAACACTCACAAGATAAAAACAGAAGATACAATAAGTACAAATAGAAAGAAAGTTCTTAACTCAGGTTTAAAGTAAATTAAATGTATAGATACCAGATAAGACATATAGGGTTTAAGCATCTGACCTGCCTTTTTGCTCAGCCAACAGATATTACATAGTCACAAAGTAACATCGGCCATAAAGTTAAATTTTATAGCGCCAATGATATGGTTGGGAATTAGTTATACCATTTCTTCCACTCAGCATTCTTCCCTCTTTTTCCTTCCGTTTGCTCTTTTGATAGCAGAGTGTGCCTTATCAAACACTGAATCCAGGCCTGTGTCCATAGCTCATAGTTCTTTGATTTGCACATGATAGGCAATTAATAAAACATAAATAATACCTGACTTTATAGTAGTCGATGTGAAAATAGACCAGGATTTTTAATTGCTATTAGTTAACCGTGTGATGGAGCTGCCAGGAAATACCCAGATTATCTTGGGCTGTGTTCACAGTAGTATGCAATAGTTATAAGAGAACTCTGTACTCTGTTCTGGGCAGACACATTCACAAACATTGTGTCTCATCCTGGATATCACATTTATTGAGAGACATTAAAATTGGAGACTGTCCAAAGAAGAATGAACAAATTGGTGGCAATCTAGCAAAGTGGTTAAGGCCATACACTTTGAAGTCAGATGGACTTGTTCAGGTCCAAGCTGATACTTACTATATGACCTTGGGGAAGGTACTTAACCTCCCACAGTCTGGTTCCTCATCTATACAGTGGAAATAATTAACAGTACCTATCTCATGGAGTTATGGCAAGGATTATGATGAGGAGGATAAATTATGATTTACACTTGAAGGAATTAGGGTTGTTTAGCCAGAAAATTTGAAGTCTTAGGAATGAGGGCAGCTATGAGGGAAATGAATGGGAGTTGATATCTCTCTTTAGATAGTTGAACAACTGCTATTGGGAAGAGGTATTGGGCTTATTCTGGGTAGATTCACATAGCAGAATTAGGTCAGAAAGTAGGATTTGGGGAGAAGATAATAGTGCCTCAACACTTGGCAGAAATTTTGACAATCGGCATTGTTTAAAGATGGAATTCAAGACTATAGAGGGTGCTCAAATAGATGCTGATTTCCATGTCTTAGGATGGTACAGAAGAAAGTCCTGCATTGGGTGAGTGAGTTTGGGCTCTTAGGGGTTCCTAAACCTGGCTGTGCATCAAAATCATCTGGGAATAGAGCTTGGTAATCTCTAATAAGCACCTTAGGTGGTCCTGATAAAACTGGTACTGCATAGTCAATTTAGACCCACAGGACTGGAGAGTGGGTCAGTCCCCTTTCACGGATGTTAGGCTATAATGAAGTTCTGCTGAGGAGGTCCTTTGACCAAGGAGACACAAAGATAAAAAAGGGCCAAATATATTTTGGAGACATTCGGTTAGAATTGTTAATGAAAAAACCCCAGGCCCAAAATGGCATTGCTCATGTAAAACCCCATGATGCCAACTCTAGATTTAATATTTGACCTAATTGCTGTTTCATCCTTTCCCAGAAATGTAATATTAACCAACCAGTCTGGAATTTTATATCCAGCACTAATAAGGTAATCTGTCACCCAGGCCCTCTCCATCCCCTCCTCCCCCACTCCAAAGAAGAGACAATCTGCATGATAAAAACCCTTCCCTTTCTCTTCCCAAAAAGAAAAGGTGTCCCAGCCCCAAAATAATTCTTTTCTTTCACTAACAGCTCCCTTGCCCCACCCTGCTTCCCATAAAATCCTTCCATTTTGTACAACCCCTCAGAATACACTTCTGGTTGCTAGATGGGATGCTGCCTGATTCGTGCATTGCTTAATAAGGCCACTCAAATCTTCAGATTTACTCACTTTAATTTTGTTTTTTTAGCAGATTGGAGATGTTAAGCAGAAGAGAGGTTAGGAGTTTGATTCAAAAGAAGTTAGGGCCAGTTTCTTAGATGCTAGATACAAGAGTCTGGAGATTACTAAGCAGGGTACCATAATAAAGGTAGTTACAAAAATTTCTCTGGAAGGGCGAGCTAAATAATGAGTAAAGGCAATTCCAAACATAATATTTCTTCCCTTTTGGAGTTCACCATCTTGGAGCTTGGGACTCAAATTCATTGCCTTCTATTTTCTTCATTCCAGAGCGGCTCTTACTTAGATGATTTGTAGTGCCCGATCCGTGACACTAATGTTGCTTTCTGTCCCCAACCTGTGGAAAGGTGACGAGGTTCTCCCAAGAGAACTACAAAGGTGATGTAGTTCTCCCAAGTAGTACAGGAAGCACCCATGGGTCTGCTCAACTGAAAATCAACGGCGTCAAGATCACAGTCATGATGACATCAGAGAGTCCAAAGGCTGGAAGCCAAGTTCAGAGTTTTCATCTTTTTCTTTTTTTTTTTTTTTTTACAGGGACTTTTAATATATTTGTTATTTTTAATTACAGTTAACATATACAGAGTTTTCATCTTAAGAGCCAAGTTCTGCCTAAATCCAACCTACTGAGTTCCTTAATGTAAGCACTTTAGTTTTTATCTCAAGGCAATTCTTAAGTTAATTAGTTGCAATTATTAGCTCTGTTGCAGTAGAATGCACAATAACAGAAGGGGGAAATGAGGCCATCAGGAGATGCAATTGGGGGTTCTGAGACAGCTGAGAGAGGAACCGAAACTGATCACACTGACCAATTTAAGTCTTTAAAAAAGTCGGAAACCAAAACCTACTCCTGAAGCGTCAGAGAGCCAATGACACATAGAAGTGCAAAACATAAGGCAAATATGTCCTTACACAGTGTTCCTTCTAATATCTGCCCACGTCCTGAGGCAATGTCCCTGAAAATAGTTTCCTGTGGGAATAAATCACAGGAACCAGAAAAAACAGTGGGGCTTGTCAGAAGCTGTAGGTTTGAAGGCTTGTTTTCTTCATTAGCTATGGGACTTGGGGCTAGTTTCATCACCTGTAGAATGGGGGTAGAGAAACCAACCTTGCAGGGTGTTGGGAGCCTTGTGTGTGAAGCACCTATGACCATACTTTTAGTTTGATAAATGCAAATTGAGTTCATGATGGTCTCCACTGCAATCACTGACTGGGCTAACACATGATTTACTTAGCCCTACGTTTGTGCCTTCATGAAGTCACCACGTCTCTGCTATTCCAGTAACATTCCCAGCAAAACATTTCTAAATCTGTATCTTTTTAGGGAGGCATTATAATAATGTGTTTAAGAGTTTGAGAGTGTATTAGTTTCCTAGGGCTGCCGTAACAAAGTACCTAAAACCGAGTGACTTAAAACAACAGCAATGTATTGTAGTTCTGGAGGCTGGAGATCCGAAGTCAAGGTGTCAGCAGGGCCATGGGCTCTCTGATGCTGCTAGGGAAGAATCCTTTGCCTCTTCCGCCTTCTGTTGCTTGCCCTCAATCCTTGGCATTCTCTGGCTTGTAGATGCCTCACTTCAGTCACATGGCTGTCTTCTCCCAGTATGTCTCCATATCATTTTCCCTCTGTGTGTGTCTATCTCTGTGTTCAAATTTCCCCCTTTTATACGGACTTCAACCATGTTGGATTAGGGCCCACCCTAATGACCTTATTTTAACTCGATTATCTCTGTAGAGACCCAGTTTCCAAATTAGGTCCCATTATGAGGTCCTGGGGATTAGGACCTCAACATATCTTTTCAGGGGTTTGCAGTTCAACCCATAACAGGAGTGATACAGATCTGGCTTCAAATCTTGGTTCTACCATTTGCTAGATATGATCTTAGTTAAGTTGTTCCTATCTCTAAGCCTCAGTCTTCTCATCTCTAAAATAAGGACTATATTATTAACCACTTCATACGGTTATTACAAAATTAAAAGAGGGTAGTGTTTGCCAAGTGCCTGGCAAGTGATGAAGGAGAGGGCCATTTTTGTGGACATATAATGTTTTTCGTCGTCTCTCTCTCTCCTTTCCTTCCTTCCTTCCTTCCTTCTTTCCTTCCTTCCTTCCTACCTTCCTTCCTCTTTTCTTTAGAAAGAAAAGCCATTCCCAATGGTTCATGAAGGGATGGGTCACGTTTCCATATCCTAGATACAAGGGAAACTGGGAAACTGAATATCTGATATTTTTAGTCTCAACAATGGGAGATGGGACTCCGTCAGCGAATAAGAGATGGGGTGTGGGTTGGAAATGATCACCAAGTGTTTTCCAGGCCCTGGTAGCAACCGTCTTTCCTATACACACTTCTCTTTGCATTTCCTCAGTAGAACTCAGGCTTTCTCTAGATAATTGTATAAATAAGTACTCAGGTATAGTTGACTAAAGGTGGTTAGTGGTACCTGCAGACACATGGGAAGCCTTCTTCTCTGTGACTTCTCCTGCATTCTGTAATGCTCCATCTCCCATATGGAGAAGGCTCTCTGCATTCCCAGTGGGACAACAGGACCCCCAAGTTTCTTCCAGGCATTGAGTCAGCAGCAGATCCTGACACTGACTTCAAAGAACAAAGGATTTCTTGGCCTTTTGGTGCATAAACAAAGCTTCTAGCCAGTGTTCCCACAGGGTTCACTGTCCCTACAACACCCTCAAGGTAGGAAAGGAGCCCACTTTACCAATAGCATTGCTTAGGACCACAGGCCAGCCTCAGAATGTTTGCAACATCTGATTGTGTATTCAAATCTGGTTGTGTGCCAATAAAGCCCACAGGCTGAGAGTCAGACCCTGCATCTGTGACACTCATTTTGAACCTAGCTTTGCTTCTTTCTAGCTATATAAACTTGTAGAAATTACTTCTCACCCTTAGTTTCATTGATTATAAAATAGAGATAATAGTATCCCCATCTTAGGACTGTCATGAGTATTGCATAAGGTGATGTGGACGGAAACACTTGTCCCTGTGTGTCCTCTCAGTAAGCGCCCTATGGCTGCTGGTTACCAATCCGGTAGGTGCGCCTTCAACTCTGCAGTGCAGAGTAGAGTTCGTAGCTGGAGCACCTTCACTGTTTTTACTATTAGTATTATTTTTAACCAATTGACTGCTTTCAGAATACGATCACTGTGGAAAAAGTCCCAAAGTTCCCAAGAGGAAGGGCCTGGCTAGTTAGAATGTCTCTGTAGTAACCTCGTGACCACTTTCCAGCTGAGCACCCTAAGTAGAGGTAGAACAGAAAGAAATTAGGTCGGATCTCATGCATGCCTAAATATTCTGTTATTTTGGCACAGGCTTGGATGAAGGGGCTGAGAAGTACACAGAGAACTGAACAGGAAAGACAGGGACAGGAAAAAGAGTATGCTCTGAAAAAATGCAACGACTGTTTCTCAGAGATAATGGCTACTCCTTCTACTACCTTATAATCATCACAGGGTTTGTATAACAGCAGGGGCAACCACAATTATCTCTTATATGCAAAATTTCTTCTTATCTTAGATTTTTCTATGCTTCCCAATTTCTCTAGTCATATTATAGACTGTCACATTTTACTTATCTTGAACTTAGCTGTCACATGCTTGCAGTAAAAAAAATAACAGAAGGGAAAAGCACATTTATATGTGCACACATACATATGCAGACATATTCTCTCTCTCTCTCTCTCTCTCTCTCACACACACACACACACACACGCACATGCGCGCGCGCGCACACACACACACACACACACACACACACCCCTTTAATTAAACAGCCAAACATCCAGACCAGATGGCACTAAGTCTCAAGAAACTTTACAGGTAAGCAATCCTCTTAGACCCTTACTCAGTGCTTATACTCTTATTTTATGTGTAGTTCTAACAAAACTTGTTTATCTAACTTCCAAGCCTCATGTAGAATAGAAGCAGCAAACAAAACAAACATGAGACAAAATAAGTAGACATGCATCAAAATCTGAGTGCCGAATGCCCAAAAACAAGGCAGGAAAAAAAATTGATTGAAAAAAAAGAACAGAGTAATCTGGACCCACTGAATTTAGGGATAAATAATTATTTGTGCCTCCATGGATCCTGGTAATGCTGTGATACAGAACACTCTGATCTCTTCTGTTTCTGAGAATGACTCTGAATCATCAAGGGGGCTAAATTAAGTTCCGTATTTTCTGTTTAGAAAGCATGGCCATGGGTCTTCTAGCTAAGAAAGATTTATACCCAAAATGTAAAAACTTTTAAACAAGATTTGGCCTCTGAGAATCATAGAAAGTTAGAGTTGGAAAGCATTATAATCATAAAAAACTTATAATCTATTGAGTAGGAATTTGACAATAACCTCCGTAGAGCTGCCCAACCAGATGGGAACTTCTGCTACCCATTAATTTCAGGTGGTGAGTAGACAGAGGAACTCTTTTTGCCATCTCAATGTTAGATGAATTTTAATATCCTTTCCAAAGTTGTCGAGAAAGAAGTTAGAGGTAAAGAAGAGAATTTATCAGTTGCCACGAATAGCACGTATCCAAGCATCCGACTTCTCTTCAAGTACCTGTATTCCCCACCATGTCTACAATGTTCCCTCTGCATTCCATATGCTCCTCTGCCCCACCTCACAGGTCCAAATCTATTTCTGTTCTTCAGTCTGGCTTAGTGTCGCCTCTTCCAAGAATCTGTCTGGAAACTTCAGCTGAAACTGATCTCTTTTTCTCATAACTTCCTTTGGATATTACTGATCTCTCCCATTGTAGAGTTTGATTTCAATACTATATTATAGGCTTTTCTTTTTAATTATGGCTTCTTCCTCTTAATAACCTATAAATAGCTTGAGAGCATAATCTAGATTTGATTCATTTCTGTGTCTCCACTAGTACCTGGCATAGTGTCTCACTTACAATAGATGTTTGATAAATGCTTATTAAATGGCTAAATGAATGAATTGAGCCAGTCAGTTATTTATCCTTTGCATTTGTCAAGGCTACATTGTTTACATGGAGAATTCAGGACACTGGAGGAAACATGAATTTATAGATGAAGGCAATCATATGGAAAATTAGCACTCTGATTCTTTTTCCCTTAGGGGAGTGACAACTTTCTCTCTTCTTAAAATCTGGGGCCTAAAAGTGATGTCCTCTCAAATGAAGAAAAAGTCATTGAACACCATAATGTAGCATTGCGCTCATAGCTGTAGCTTTAAAACACATTTGCTATACACTTTGTGGTTCACTGGTTCTTAACAAAAAATAGTCTAATAACACCTTGTATTTGTGTAATATGTAGAGTTTTAAAAGTACTTTAATATACACAATTCATTTAGCTGTCATAACAAACTATAATGGCAGGTAGGATAGCTGTTATTATCCTTGCTTTTCAGATGAAGACTCTGAAACTCAGTGAACTCATGTAATTTACACAAGGTTTCATGAGATGTGGCAGGACTAGAGTCATTTTTGCCAATGCAAAGTCTAGAACTTAAGCCAGCAGAACATACAGAAATTACTAATTCAAACCTTTCTTGTTTGGTTCAGCCCAAGAATTCTTTTGCATCTTTGAACACCAAAGTAAGCATGGATTCTATCACTTACTTTGCATGTACTACTTTGTATCGTTAGTTTTTTTTTTAATATAGAGATAATGTGATGGCTAATTTTATGTGTCAACTTGGCTAGGCCATGGTACCAAGCTATTTGGTCATACATCGGTCTAGATGTTACTGTGAAGGTATTTTTTGGATGAGATGAACATTTAAATCAGTAGACTTTGAGAAAAGCAGATTGCCCTCAATGATGTGGGTGGGCTTCATCCAATCAGTTGAAGGCTTTTTCTCTTAAGGCTTCTTATCAAGAGGGAATCCTGCCTCCAAAAGCCTTTAGACTCAAGTTGCAACATCAACTTTTCTCTGGGTCTCCAGTTAGCCTGCCTGCCCTGCAGACTTTGGACTTGCCAGCCACAGACTAATACATACAGCTCCTAATTTACTAGGATAATTTGTTTTATAAATGTATTTACATTTCACACATAAGAACTCAATGAATTCTTAATGATCTCAAGCCTTTTTTAAAAAGAAATTTCCCCACAAAAAACAAGCAAATAAAAACTTCAAAAAATAGAACAACGACAACAACAAAAACTCTGGACACTAGTGAAATAACTAGGGTTTCAACTCCTTACTTTGAAAATTGACCATTAAAAAGGAAGAGTTAAGCATTTATTCTGTCCTTCCTGTATAAACTGCACTGAGAGTAACTGAGCCCTAATTATGAGAGACATTCTTTTCTACAAAAGAATTCCAGTCACTAAATGCTGGAAATATTTTCTAACCTCTAATGCAATAATTCAGGCAGTGACCAACAGTGGATGAAACCATGAGATGAAAGATTGATAAAGAACTTTGCAATGGCTTGATCATGCTGATACCACATGAATCCACACATCAGTTTGCATATCACTAAAAATGGGAAAACTAAACAATGTTCGGAGGCATGGAGCAATATACAGCAAACGGAACCATCCATAAATAGTTCTTACCTAAAAAGAAGTTGAACCTAAACTGAGCCTTTAACTGACTTAAATGTATAGGAAATACAGCAGCTAGAGGAACAAATTTAAGCAAATAATGAAACAAATAAGCAAACCTCAAATGGGTAGGGTGATCAAAAATGAAAGGAGTGTTATAATTATGCTGAAAGAAAAGACATAAACTGGGACAGTTCCATGCAAACCTGGAGGAATGGTCATCATAAGAACTAGATATGTTTTGGAGGGGTTGCTGATTGCAATGACATGACCTGATTTTGCTCATCTATTTCTATTTCCTTTTTTGGCTTTCAATCAACATCCAAAAGTCTGTCTCCTGAGTCAGGCCAGGACATTAGTCCAATTCAGTCTCCTGAGTCTGTAGTAGAGACTGAAAAAAAACATGCCCACTTGATCCTCGGAGGCTAAAGCACTAGCATCTCTTCTGGCTTCCAGGCGGAGGCATCCCAAGGCCAGTCTGTTGGCATGGAGGCTACGTTATAAAACGCTCCTTCAAAGGCCCTTTGCCTTTCTTTTAAATACTTGCACAAGTAATAAATATTCATTGTAGAAAAATTAGAAACTACACCTAAGTATAAAGAAGAAAAATTTTACACTTGCCCAGGGTTCGATACTGTTCATATGTAAGTGCATGTGCTTTTAGACATACACACACACACACACACACACACACACACACACACACACACGTATAATACTTTTTTGTGCCATAAAGGAATCATATTGCAAATGCTATTTGGAAATTTGCTTCTTTTACTTATTATT
>NW_011888885.1:1464159-1466371 GCF_000151845.1 Pteropus vampyrus | reverse complement strand
GAGGCATGGAGCAATATACAGCAAACGGAACCATCCATAAATAGTTCTTACCTAAAAAGAAGTTGAACCTAAACTGAGCCTTTAACTGACTTAAATGTATAGGAAATACAGCAGCTAGAGGAACAAATTTAAGCAAATAATGAAACAAATAAGCAAACCTCAAATGGGTAGGGTGATCAAAAATGAAAGGAGTGTTATAATTATGCTGAAAGAAAAGACATAAACTGGGACAGTTCCATGCAAACCTGGAGGAATGGTCATCATAAGAACTAGATATGTTTTGGAGGGGTTGCTGATTGCAATGACATGACCTGATTTTGCTCATCTATTTCTATTTCCTTTTTTGGCTTTCAATCAACATCCAAAAGTCTGTCTCCTGAGTCAGGCCAGGACATTAGTCCAATTCAGTCTCCTGAGTCTGTAGTAGAGACTGAAAAAAAACATGCCCACTTGATCCTCGGAGGCTAAAGCACTAGCATCTCTTCTGGCTTCCAGGCGGAGGCATCCCAAGGCCAGTCTGTTGGCATGGAGGCTACGTTATAAAACGCTCCTTCAAAGGCCCTTTGCCTTTCTTTTAAATACTTGCACAAGTAATAAATATTCATTGTAGAAAAATTAGAAACTACACCTAAGTATAAAGAAGAAAAATTTTACACTTGCCCAGGGTTCGATACTGTTCATATGTAAGTGCATGTGCTTTTAGACATACACACACACACACACACACACACACGTATAATACTTTTTTGTGCCATAAAGGAATCATATTGCAAATGCTATTTGGAAATTTGCTTCTTTTACTTATTATTTTGTTAACATATGACTATGTTAGTAAATATACTGCTACAAAAAATGCATACTATTCTATTGTAAGGGTATACCATAATTTATTGAACAATTCCTATTTTTGAACATTTAGCTCATTGCCAACATTTTGCTCTTTATTCATCTTTGTACATATTTTTTTATATAATTACTCAATTTTTTCCATATTAGAAATTTCTGAAAATAGAACTGCTAGATACAATTGTTTTCAAATTTTAAAGGATTTTGGCATATATATCTGGTCAAATTGCCCTATAAATAACTTGTATGAATATATGTGCTCAGGAACAGCATGTGAGTATTCATCATCATTATCATCGTCATCATCATCATCATCACCAACACAGCTAATGATTATTGAGCTCTTAGTATGTGCCTGGCAAAGCATTTTTTTATAGCAACTCATTTAACTGTCACAACTTCTCTGTGGTAGACACAATGATTATTTAAAATATATGATGGGGAAACTGATTATACATAATTCTATTTAAAAAACATAAGGAAGTATGTAAAACGACTTTAAAAAATGGTATTTCCCCATTTTGAAACTCCATTCCATTAAATAGCCACTGTTAAAAGTTTGGGTGTATTTGTCTACATATTTTCTAGGTACATAAAAATAGTATAGGTGTGCGAATGAATATTTTTTTGTAAACGGAGAAGACGTCATACTACATATACAATCAAATTCCTCTGCAATCGGCATTTTTCTTCTAACAACATATCATGGGCATCTCCACGGGAGTCCATGCAGATTTACATCATTCCCTTTTACAGTTGTGTGATGTTCCATTGTATGAATGCACCATATTGCCTCATGTGTCTCTCTATCCTCCCCAACAAGGCTGCAGGTTTTATAAATCTATAGCAGACCTCTATGGCACTTAGCAAGGTCTGAGCTCATAGCAAGTGAACACTGAATTTAAAAAAAATGGTTTTTTGTTGAGTGCATATTTTCTCTGAAAATCTGGGCATAGTAAATGGAACTGACAATCTGAAAAATGCTACTCTAAGTGAATTATAAATCTTGAGGCTTCAGTTAATGCCTTAAGCAACTGCCTGTAGTTGGTTGTGTATTTTTGTGATGAGTCATGACACCCTTAAAGTTTACCAATTAGTTGCACCATCCAAAGCATCTCAAATAGAGTTAAAAATCACTAGAAAGGTATGTGGGAGGCTTGGATTCTGGTTCTGACCATGCCAGCTGTGATCTTGAGTAGGGCAATTTTCCTTTCCTCTTCACTTTGCTGTTGCATTAGGGTTTGGGACAGGCGGGCCATGAGGGTCCTGTCTAGCTTTGAGAGCCTACGAATTTAAAAGTCAGAGCAAAATCCACCTGTGAGCCATGTGGTAAGAATGGGCATGACAAATCATGTTCCCTGAAGGA